>NC_056743.1:1454029303-1454174303 GCF_019279795.1 Protopterus annectens
TGCACCATTCAGAAGCAGACATTTCTCTGTATGCTGGCATTCAGATCCCAATCCATGTCTACAAATCAAAGTAGAGAATGCTGGCATACTAAGCACAAAGCACAGGATGCTTGAAGTTTCTAGGGCCTTCCTTAATTGTGTAATTTGTTATGCAGCTGAAATCACTGAGCAGCTAAAAAAACAGTAATGCCAAGATCACATCAGTCATCTTTAATTTCAGACACAATGGCTGCCTTTTAATAGTAAACAAAATCTTTATTTCAGTCCAGAAATTAAAATTAATTTGGATAGCAAAAGAAAAAGAAAGTAAATAACAATGTTGTTGCATATTTTAGTCTCAATTTTCTCTCATACATAAATCAGTGTTCTGTTCTTAAGGCAATCTTGTACAACTGAAAAGAAAACAGGCAATAAAAATGATTAAAAATTAAAGAAGAATTAAGTATATCCATCGTCTCATTAACATAAAGAAAAACTATGAAACATTGTCAGATTTAAAATGGATTTAAATAAACAGTCAAATAAAAAATATAAAATGCACCCCTAAAACTAAGTATAAATGACATCACACACAAAATGCACTACTCTAATAAATAAAAAATCCACACAGATATCATTATGAAACACCTGACATCTAAACAAGAAATTTTTGTCCAATAAAACCACATAAAATTATCTAGTCTGTATGGTACTTTCTGCAAAAATCCTTCTAGGAAAAAGTCATTACTGCATGCCTTATTTATTTATTTATAGTGCCATGATATGACACGAAGGGGGGATACAATACATTAAAGTTATAGGAGAAAAATCCAATTGTAATATTAATAAACCGAATAAATAAAGTCAACATTCTACATACCGAAAAGGCAAACAAAATGTATTCATTCATTCTGACATTTTGACATACTAGCTTTGTTCTGTTCATCATAGTGGACAATCATACTATTTGAATACATGCAAAAACATTATTTCACAAATGCAATTGTTGCTCAGAAAAGACTCTCATTGACAGCATCCACCACATATTTCAAGTACTAAAAATGAAATTGATTTAAATTGCAGAACAGCCAAAAACATATGAATTACATCATATGGTGGACAGACTAAGAATGTATACCATCTCTACAAATGTATGAAACCAAGTGGTTACAAAATATGTTAAACAGCTTTAATTAAAATGGCTTAGTGGTAAAAAATCAGAATACATCCAGTAAAGCACAAGAAAGAGAACCTTACGAATAAAAAAATGTAATTCATAAAACTGTTACAACATACATTTGATAAGTAAAACAAACTCAAAATTTACAAAAGAAATTCTGTGCTCCCCACCAGAGAGACAGCACTGCATAGAAAATATAATGCACATTATTCAAATGTATACACAGACTGTATTGAAAATTCTACAAACAACTGAATGTTTTTAGTACTTATTAAATATATAAAAGGGTCTGCTTTGTAAAAGATCAGTCCATAAAACTTTAAAATATGCTAACATACTATTATAACATGCTATAAAGATAAAAAGATATACTTCAAGGTCAGCATTTAGCCATCTCATATATGGTTTAAGGCATTTGATGGCATTGGCTGATTATCCCATAATCATACACAACTGCAGAAAGAGATTTGGCTTTTGGACCTGCAATTTCTATTGTATGCAAGCATGTCTTTACAGTACAATTGCCTGCTCCCTTTTGCCTTAGGAAATACATAGAATGGCAGTCTGGCATACTAAACTGTTCATATTTGCATTTGAATATTACATCCCAAATTACACACACACACACACACACACACACACACACACACACACACACACACACACACACACACCAGCATACACACATACTTTCCAAGTATACATCATGCAAGCCGAATCCTACATTTTATTTTCTGCTTAAGTATGAACTGTTGACCACAATTAGCTGGTGATGATGTATAAAGCAAAGAAAATAGTTTCTCTGTTTCCTTCTTTCTTGCCTTCACTAATTCATCAGCACATTAAGTCTCTGGTGGTGATTCTCAACTCAGTCTTCATCCTCTCATCATTGGCCTATAAAAGTGTATTATATATGCCACAAATTCAAGCCTTTGCAAATATTTGTGCTCGCTTTGGCACTGCAGTTGACCAGTACATGGTAGAAAATTAATGGAATTGTTTGGCCTCCTGTTGCCTCTAGAAAAATGTAGTCAACTACCAGACCCAGTCCAGTGGTATCAACTCCCTTGAAATGCAGTCTTTTTCTTGGCTACTTCAAATGCTTAGCCCTTCGCTTTAGCCTAGCCTTTTAGTGTTACAGCCTAGTTTTCCAAGTACTGGAAATAAATCCTCTACTTGTCTTTTTGATATGTTTAATATTTCCCTCTTCTCTAACCATATAGTATTAAAGTCTATTTTTCTAAGCAGAGAAGGCAACATCATTTTATGATGCATGTTTAAACTATTTGAGACATCAGATGCTACAGGACAAGCCTAACTGGTAGCAGAACCCTGAGATTAGTGATAGGCCCGTCATGCAAATATACCACTCCATAGAGAAGAATATGAGTGAAATCTGTTCAATTGTTCAAATTAAAACACAGTGAGCTATGCAGTAGCAATCCCTGCCTCTGTGTGATGTCTGCATGGCAAATACCAAATATAATCATGCCCACTTAAAAGAGCACCAAAGTTTACAGTGTACCAAGGGAGGCTGGGGGTATATACTTTAAATGTAGATTAATTACAGTTTCTCAAGTTTCTTGCAGTTTCTGGTAGGGGTCGCATGGACTGACAACTGACAGTGCATCCGTAAATGGAGTTGTTACTTAAATTTACTTGAAAACTTAAATCAACATTAGGTTTTTGCAACAATATGCATTTTCTGAACCACAAGAAGTATGTAACTCAAATCACTGACATTACTGAATGAATGTAATCCCTTTTTTTACAAGGGAAAGGGCAGAAATATAAGGCAAAATTGGGGATGTTCTGCAAAATCAAGGACTATTAAAAGTTACAGCTTTTGGTGATCCTTCAAATTCCTCACACATATATTTTACTGTATACCACTCCAGTGCACCTTATTATGAGGAATGCTGTTGTTCTACACTGAAAGGTGTTGGCACACATTGATTAGTCTATAACGAAACAGGTATTACATGCATTATAACTTGACTAATCACTGCCTATAATCCTGAAATCCAGAGCTGTTACTCCTCCATTTGTTAGTATGCTGCTCTCTTGAAAAAAAAACAAGCCTCTTGAGAAACATCTGTGACCACCCAAACTCTATTTACAGTTATTTGATGCCTATTTAGTGCACTTATAAATTTTGTTAACCTTAAAAAGAATAAGCAAACAGCAGTCATGTTCTCTTGTGATAGTGGCTTTATAACTGTTAAGTCACATTAATTGGGACTACGAAGTGATCTTTACAGACTATTTGTAGCCATGATGGCACCACAATGTTAAAAGCAACATATGAACATACACGTGATTAAGACATATTGAGGGAAGGGATTATCCTGTGTTTTCTGGGCAGTGTCTTCAAAATCATCCTGCCAGTCAACAAATACATACCCAACCGTGCCCATAGCTGCACAAAGCAAAATATTATGTCTTAATCTGAGCCATTGCTGACATCTGTACCAAATCACTGAACATCATTTTTTCTGCTAAACAAGCATTTTAGTAAAGCAAGAGAAATAAGTAACTGTCCTGGAATTCTGGTACTCTCTGCACGGCTTGCATACCACAACTGATGACTTTTTCATTTCATCTGAAAGTAAAACAGAGTGAATTTCCCTTTGAAGTGCCTTTGTTCACTGAACTGGTTTTGATGAATGCTTATAATGTTTGTATTCATATTGCAAAATGCAGTATGAATAACTGTGAATGGCTCCTACTCTCACTTGCCTTTGCTGAAAGCTTTTTATATGTCTTTCAATACATTACCTGCATTATCAGTGATTTGTTTTTGGGGATATTTCTGTTGATTTAAATCATGAAGTGTTGACCTGTTACGATCACTTGTAATAACATACTTTACAATCCACAGTAAACAATGTCTAGTAATCATTTATGAAGCAAATGCATTTTTATTTGTACAAGTTTAATGTAGTACAGATGGATATGAATACTGAGCACATGTCATGTATGGCTACTGAAAAAGGGGGGTTTAAAAGTTCTAATGGCAGATCTGGGGTACAGTAGTTCACTTACTGTGAAATATTCATACAGTAAAGTATAAATTAATTTAAATATATGTTTTTAAGAAACAAATGGCATATCACTAAAAACTGAAATTCTTATCTACAAAACAGAATGTACCATTTTTCAGTTTTGACAAATCAGAGTCTCTTCTTAAGATACAGTTTTGTTTTTTGTTGTCTTAATAAAACAGCCATGACAGCAAAAGGTCCATAGTAAAATGCTGTAAGGAGCCACCTAAACATTTCTACTAAAGTCAATTATATTCTTCCACCCACAACTTCAGTAGTTGCATGTAACACTTAATGTGTACCCACATTAACCAGCCACACCTGAATTATCTAGTGAGGTTTCAACTTTCATTGAACCCAGAAAAAACAGCAAATGGCTTCCACTACAACTCTTCAGATATACACTCCATGATAATCAAGATGGCTGAATGAAACTAATTGTTGAAGTACCACTCTGACAAATCTGCTTGGATATACAGTACTAGCCATGAGGAGTTCATGTCCAGCCATCCTCCTTGACCATAAACAGGTGACACCCATTTTGCAAATGGCCACGGAATAAGTAAAACAGAAAGAGACTATTACTTTTTTTAATTTCTCTTTTGAGTTTCTAATACCATGACAGGAATGGACTCCATTCCTAAGTCAAAGTAAGATTCAAGTTCAAGAAATTAGTATTGTTTCAATCTTTGATATTAACCAGAACTGCTCTTTGCAGCATCCACAATGTGCCCAGTAATGACTCCTTCTGCAATTCGTATGGAGTTACATGTATCGGTAACATATCTAAGTATGACTGTAAATTCCTTGGTATAAGACCCGATGCTCCAACTACTACTGAAACTGTCTGGGTATCTTTCTTCCACATTTCCCTCTCTTCTGCCTGAAAATCCTGATATTTTATAGCTTTGTGTCTCTCTCTGTACATAAGAAATAGTAGTCAATGGGTGTAGCAATTTCAATGATCAATGCTACTTTTGTCTTCTTTTCATGGACTACTATATCTGGTTTTCTCACATGTATTTTTTAAACTGTTGGTAATGGGTGATCCCATGTGATATAAACTTCATCATTTTCTATAATGCTTTGTGACTTATGTTTCCAGTGTTTTTCAGCTGCTTCAATACCATAATGTTTGCACAATCCCCAGTGCAAAGGTCTTGCCCCATTATTATGCCTTTCAGTATACACTCCTTCTGCCATTAGTATATCACAACCAGCAACAGGATGTATGACTGTTTCCAATTCTGTTTTACAAAACCTACATTACCTGTTTTACCCACATGTTCAATGCACTTTGTAATACAATGTGTACATAGTCCACGATCTTGGGCTGCCAATATTAACCTTTCATTTTTTGGTTTAAATTCACTTCTCCTTAACCATTCCTGCATTAAATCATGATCAACATGAGGTTGTTCCAAGAGTTTTCTATACTTGCAACTATATTTATGCATTTTCCACCTTTCCTGCCTTCTCATTTGATACCCTATATTCTTTTGTTTGCTGTCATGGCTGATTTGTATCTACTTCTGGTTTGACTTCCATTCCTGCTTGATGCCAATATGCTTCTGCTAAACTAATCAGGGAAGTCATCTTAGACTTAGTCTCCTCATGCACAGATTTTATAAATCATTTAGGGAAGTCATCTTAGACTTAGTCTCCTCATGCACAGATTTTATAAATCATTTAGGGAAGTCATCTTAGACTTAGTCTCCTCATGCACAGATTTTATAAATCATTTAGGGAAGTCATCTTAGACTTAGTCTCCTCATGCACAGATTTTATAAATCATTTAGGGAAGTCATCTTAGACTTAGTCTCCTCATGCACAGATGTTATAAATCATTTAGGGAAGTCATCTTAGACTTAGTCTCCTCATGCACAGATTTTATAAATCATTTAGGGAAGTCATCTTAGACTCAGTCTCCTCATGCACAGATTTTATAAATCATTTAGGGAAGTCATCTTAGACTTAGTCTCCTCATGCACAGATTTTATAAATCATTTAGGGAAGTCATCTTAGACTTAGTCTCCTCATGCACAGATTTTATAAATCATTTAGGGAAGTCATCTTAGACTAAGTCTCCTCATGCACAGATTTTATAAATCATTTAGGGAAGTCATCTTAGACTTAGTCTCCTCATGCACAGATTTTATAAATCATTTAGGGAAGTCATCTTAGACTTAGTCTCCTCATGCACAGATTTTATAAATCATTTAGGGAAGTCATCTTAGACTCAGTCTCCTCATGCACAGATTTTATAAATCATTTGATGAGCATGAAGCATTGTTTTCCTGTCCAACCTATCCAACACCTTTTGGGGCCAGTTAGTCATTCTAAAACTGTAATTTAGGACAGGAAGAGCAGATTAGTTTATAGCTTGGACTTTGTTCCTAAATGTCAACACAGTTTTTAGTATTAATTTTAGTCTTCTAAAATATTCCTTACTGAGTTTTATTCACACTTGTTCATGTTTTGTTGCTGATCCTTCATCTGTTCCCAAATATTTATAAACTCCCTCTTTCTCAAGTTCTTTTATATCACACTCTTGTCCCAAACTGATGTTTTCTTGGTGCTGCAGCTTTCCTGAATTAAAGGCTGCTTTTGCACATTTAGCAAAATCAAACGACAGTCCTATATCATCTGAAAAAGTTTTGACCACTTGCAGTTGCGCCTTATGTTCCTCATTTGATGAACTATACAGTTTAAAATCATCTACAAAACGAAGATGAGAAGTCTTTACACTTGTTTTCTGGGCCAATTTATACTTTCGGCATTGTATCAGTGGTAATGGTTGCAGCCCATATTGGATTGAGGGTATGCTGTAGATATCTACATTGTCAGGTGTGTGTATGTGTGTGTGTGTGTGTGTGTGTGTGTGTGTGTGTGTGTGTGTGTGTGTGTGTGTGTGTGTGTGTGTGTGTGTGTGTGTGTGTGTGTGTGTATGTGTGTGTGTGTGTGTGTGTGTGTGTGTGTGTGTGTGTGTGTGTGTGTGTGTGTATGTATTTGTGTGCATGTGTTTTTGTGTTTGTGTGTGTCTGTGTGTATGATGTGTGCCTGTGTATGCATGTGCATGTTTGTGTGTCATGCATGTGCATGTGTATCTGTGGCGCATGTGCACGTGTGTGCGACTATGGATGTATATGTGTGTGCGCATGCAAGCACGCGCATGTGATTGTGTGTGTGTGTGTGTGTGTGTGTGTGTGTGTGTGTGTGTGTGTAGGCAAGGTCTGCATGATCACAGTGGACCTGCTATCTGTTATGTGCATATGTATTGGAGGATTATGATGTTGCTCTGTTTTATAGCTCTGCTGTTTGAGTTCATAGTGTTACAGCACTCTGATGCAAGATGAGACATGCCACATATTTCAACAGTGAAATGCTGTGTGCATGTCTGTGTAAGTTGTGTACAGAATAATTTACATAATTCTGTAGTATGACTATTGTTCTGTGTGGACTATTACATACTGTTTTTTGTGTGTAGCCTTTGCTAGATATCTGTTATTGTGTGTTTGTCCTTTGTAGCATGTCATTTTCTATGCTTGTATGTCACACCAGGTATGTTACTCTTCCAGGGATTTTATGTGTTAATTTCCTGTTTTGTTGAGTCTCTTGTTATAGTTTGGCAAGTTTGGACTGTTAACGGTCTGTTTTATGCATATCATGCTCTTTAGCTCATGCTGGCACGCTCATTTTCACTGATCTCTACAAAGTTACACACAGGTGAATGAATAAGGAGATAAAAACAACTGGAACATACAGGTATAGGCAGCTTGATGAGATTAACATCTTGTCTATTCTAATTCTTCAGGTTTGCTTGTGCAGGCAGTATTTACTAATTGCCATATACATTAGCTAAGCCAAGTACTTGAACAATGAAACATGCGTGCAGTATAAATCTGCTACAACAAATCATTACCCTCCCCAAACCATATCCAGTCTTGAAAGAAAGAAGGAAAGAAAGAAAATTGCCATTACTGAGTAGGTTTTACAGATAATCCACTAAAGATGAAGCAACTAAAAACACAACATCCATACTGCCCTATAACCATTTTAGAAACAGACTCTTATTACAATTACAATTGAGCATGCACACGCTTGCAGTCCAGCTAATGTGTCACATAAAGGATTATGAGCAGGCCGCTGATTACAACTGGCTTATTATGCGTCTGAGACATAGATGCCAAGAAATTTACCTTGAGAGTGACGCTTGAGAGATGATTTCTGGCATCCATGTAAAAAACACATAATTAAGGATTATGATCAGAGACCCAACCATAATTCGTTATAGTGCATGGAGATTTGTCTGGTCTGTGTGCTACTACTTACAAAAACAAACAAAAAAGCATTAAGTGTTTTTCCAGTTTCAAAGCTATAAAGCACTTAGCGAGCACTGTCAAAAAGACTCTGTAAGACATTCTGTTATATTACAAAAAGTCATGGACACATTAACCAACACAGACAGCAGAAATAAATACATCTGTTTTTTATTCTGCTGTTGTCATTTTCTGGCCAATGCTGGCAGGTTCAGCTGCTTAATACAATACCTAATTTTAACAACTGAAGGGAGTACTTAACATTCGCTACTATGGGTCTATATTAGAACACTGAACGCTCAAAATTTCGAGTGTTCTAGTATTGACCCATTTTGAGCGAATGCTGAAAATATCGAACAAATAGAAAACCAAATTATTTCCTAGGGAAAGAATTTGGTTGTCCGTTTCTATTGCTTTGGTATTTTCAGCGCTGCGGTGAAAAGTTATGGGTTGGGTTCAGGTAAGTGAGCGATTGTGTAGACGTGAGGGTTAGGGCTGGTTATGTGAGTTAGGGTTAGGGCACGGATCAGGTAAGTGTGCGATTGTCTGGACGTGAGGGTTAGGGCGGGGTAGGTGAGTTAGGGTTACGGCACGGGTGAGGTGACTGCGATAGTGATGGACTTTAGGGTTAGGGTTTGGGTTAAGGTAAGTGGATAGTTAGTGGTGTATGTATAGTTTAGTGTAGGGTTAGGTGTAAGACTTTAGGTGTATGTGTGTGGATTGCTGTTTATTTGGTGTGCTTGTATTGTGCGCATGTGTTTTGGAACAGCAAATTTTTTCCCTAGGAAAAATGTTGCTGTTCTGTATGTTCGATGTTTTAAATGTTCGATTACCAGGGTTCGATATTAGAACACTCGAAATTTTGAAAGTTTGGTGTTCTAATATAGACCCGTTACTACCATAAGATTAGAAACGAATAACTGAATTAATCAGCAGTGTGTGAAATAATATACAGTGTGCTCACTATAATCACTTGCCTTCTCACATTGATTTGTTCATTCAGTCTGTTTATTCTCTTTGATGCAGCCACTTCCCATCTATACGAAAGATCTAGACAAATAAAAATGACCTTTGCATCTTGTTCTCTCTGTTGGCCATGGCCTAACCCTGAGGTTGGTTATATATCTTTAAAGCAAGCATAAAATAAGCTACAAAGGCTTTATTAAGATACAACTAGTGCCTCATAGTATAAAAGTCCTTCATTAGATAAAATTACACTAACCCTAAACAGGTATAAATACACAGTTATTTTTATTTCAGTGGAAGTTATTATTTAAAAAGAGAGGCACTGTGATGGCTGGTTGTTTTGCACCATCATATGCTAATCCATTTAAGAATTATTTTGATTTTAATACATTTATCTATCAAAGTTCTTTGTGTATAATTTAAAAATTCTATGCATGCTTTAGAGATGATGTATTTTTCATTTTTCAAGGGGCAGAGTCCATATTTGATGAATTTATGATGCATTTGAATTTGAAACATACTAGGTATAAAATTTACTGGAAAAGCTAGTCAACAAGAGATTACATTTTTGGATGTAAAAGTGTTGATAGTTAAAAAAATGTTGTTTCCTTCCTGTGACCAAGGTTAACATCTACTGATTTAATTATGTGGGCAAATAGCTGCCATCCTCCACATACTATCCAGTCCTTATCCAAAGTATATTCATTCTGCCAGACTATATAATGTGTTGGATTTTTTATGGCAGACATTTATTTTAATTTTGAAAAATTTTGTCGGAGGGGTTATGAACAAAGTATAGTTTTGCATGCCCTGCTGTCAGGGTATAGAGTAAAATAACAATAGGGTACTTCCCTTCTTATTTCTAACCAATTATATTTCATGGCAACCTTACTGACCAAATAATGTTATTGATGCACTGGCACATATTATTTGATAATTATGTTTTAAAAACTGCTTTGCCCAGGATATCTCATACCAACTGGGATCGAGTTTGAAAGCTAGGATGACTAGCTCCAAGTTTGACTTTGTCAAATATAATTTTAAGATATCTGGTATTGCGAGAGCCAGACCATATGATGGTTTTAAGTTATGAACCATAGTGGCTCGAGATTATCATATGGCATTTTCCAAAGGGGGCATTTTATGTTAATAGTTGTTTTAATTGTAAATCTAGTATGGTTATATATACTGTTACTTGCAAATTGTTTAACTTGTAAAGACAACTAAAACAGCTAAAATAAAAATTATGGAGTACCTTCAACATTGCAGAAATAAAAACTTTGAAAATCGTATTGCTGACTATGTGTGGAAAAAGCATTATGGAAATACTTCTACTTTAAAGATCCTTGTAATGGGGCAAGTTGACGTTACATCTGAATTTAGTCAACGATACTTTTTGAATATTTTAGACAATGTAGAAGTAATGTTTATATTGCAGTTTAAGACATTGCAACACATGGGGCTCAATAACAAATTACCTTGAAAAGTATTTCTGCAACCAGCAGTTTGCATTTTTCTCTAATTTATTGTGTGGTGTGTGATTGAGTAATCACTCTAATTGACTCTTTTTTTTGTATTTATATTAAAGTCGGTGTAATTGTAATAGTCTGAGGTACTAGTTGTATCTTAATTAAGCCATTGTAACATATCTGAAGATTGTTTACCTTGGTATTGTCTTCAGTTACTGTTTTTGATTGGGTTATACATCATTTTCTGTACTTGATTCAGAATTTCTTCATTTGTTGCTTAATTCTGCAGGTTGAAGATGATTAATATGCTCTGCTGTGTGCCTTAAGATTCTTATTCAGGCTTGTAGGTTTTGGGACATTTTCCTTGGGGGACAATTAGCAGGGACCCATGACTGAGCAGCAGTTCTGCTTAAGAGGCACATCTGTGTCAGACTCACTGTTGGGACTGAGAAGCATGTAGCACTGTGCTTGCATCTGGAATAAGAAAGTGTGTGAGTGGATTGGAATGTGTGTCACCTTACCAATCAGGATATTCCATGGCCACATAATGAGGTGTAGCTCTACATTGGGTGGATAACGGTGTTATAAAGGTGGAATATTGCTCATATCCTTAAACTTCTTACCATGTTGCAACAAGAACAAAAATCTGATGGATACCTGCAAATCAAACTGCTTAGGGAAAAGTCTATTACTGCCCATAGTGGCCTTATCTCAAACACATACTGAACCATGTGACTAGATATGTGTACATGGCTTTCTGTGTCACGATGCACACTTATACAAGTTGTTATATAAGCATGAACTATGCATCATGCACAACATCCATCACTTCCCCTGACACATTAATAAAGGTGTTGCTTTCTGCATACTGAATGTTCTCTGTTACAGGTATATCCACCTGCATTCTGCTGTGAGTACCTGCAATTCTGCCTGTTTTTCCTAAGGTCTTGAGATGCTATGAATATTTCCCTCAATCCCCCATGCAACTGGTTATTCTAGATGTAGGCAGGGTATTTCATGCTTACTTGTGTCTGTAGTATATTTGCTGAAGACATATGTATGTCTCCACAGTTAAACTGCACTTTAGTCATGCTTCCCCAATTTTTTCCAAAGGGAAACATACTACAGTCTGCAAGTCCAAATCTGTAAAATTTACTTTATGTTCATCATATTGACCACTGCTGCAGAAGCCTTATCTATATGGGTTACATCATGCCAAGGATATAATAGCCAACTTAGTTTCCAAAGCTTCAGGGTACTTTCCATGCACCCAAACTGTTAGGCAGCTCAAGCTTAGCCAGATAAAAGATGGGGATGGGCACAAACCTCTTCACCACCTTACTGCCACAGAAGATTATGATCCTCTGAGGCTTTTGAGGATCAATGGTTGGCTTGTGCTTTCCTTTACTGGGCAGAGAAGTTCCCTTTGGGGAAAAAAGCCTTCTATTTCCATAATTTTGTAGATTTTGTATTACTTTCCTCTTCATAACTGTTATTTAAAGCTATATGTGTTGTATTTTAATGGACTGCCTCAAGATTGTAAAGTTATTTTAAATGGAGCAGTATTTTTCCTGTTAGCATAAAAGTGGTATAAAGTAACTGAAAACATTTTTTCTTCTAGAGAAATTGTGTTTATTTTACTTTTGTGGGGCTAGCATAATGTTTTAAACTGCTTTTTATTCTGTTTTTCCTGTCAAAAAAGTAACTTTTTGGGACTGGTAGTGTTTACTGCAATTGCTGCTTTCCTCCCCCAGGCAATAAGCATGATTTTCAGCTTGACCATAGAATAGACTATTGGTTCCATGGTTGGTCCTCCTTCCAGCAACAAAAAGCAAAAAATAATCAAACAGCCTTTGTCACTACAGCAGGCTAACAATTTGCCTCAACAACAGGTGGGTGACTCTGCTGTGGTCATTTGTTGTACTTCAGACCATTCATCTTTTACTCTAGATCCCTCTGGTGTAACACCTACAACCACTATGGAGCAGGGGTTAGCCATGTCCTGTGCAGCTGTTGGAGAGCCACTCTTGTTGGTCCTGGGAGAGGGAAAATGGAAGGTTTCCCTGTTGTGTCAAAATATTGTGCCCATATCTAGGGAAGCAGCTCATGCCATTAGTAATACGGTTGGCCCCATTTTTCCTGTCAAAAAGAAACAAAAATCAAGCATGTATCTACTCCTCCTCAATTTTCTTTGGATAGGAGTAGTTTGCTTGGTCTGGCTCAGGGTTTAATTGAGGCTAATCATCCTTCTTGTAAAGTAGTTTCTGGTAGAAAAAAAGAGGGATTTTTATTTTCCTGAAGAAATTCAAGATTCTGTATCTGAACAGGAAGATGCATGGATGAATTCAGTTTTTTTTCTCAGATTTCTGATTCAGCCTCAAAGGAAAATTTATTTTCTTATTCTCCTTGTGGGGTTTCTCTTTCTCTGACACTATTGCTAGAATGTGCCATTTTTATAGTGGGAGAACACCGTGGTTCCGCAATCCCTCACAAAATACTATGATCTGTTACAGAAGGATTTTCCAGAACCTACAACTATTCATCCTCTTCTCTCTGCTTTACAGGATGTGTGTGTATGTATGTGTATGTGTGTGTGTGTGTGTGTGTGTGTGTGTGTGTGTGTGTGTGTGTGTGTGTGTGTGTGTGTGTGTGCATGTGTGCATGTGTGCATGTGTGCATGTGTGCGTGTGTGTGTGTGTATGTGTGCGTGTATGTGTGTTACTACCTGCAATTTTCCTGATAATCAGCCAACTGCCCCTACAAGGGTAACTAGGATAGATAAAATGTTTCAGTCCTTTACATTTGTATACACTATTCCCAAACCTGACCCAGTAACTATACCTTTACTTGATCCCACTGCTGCTAAGCACTTAGTTAAAATTCAAATCCTACACTTTCTGATAAAGGATGGGGAAATTACTTATAGCTATGAGAAAAATGTATACTTCTGCAACTTTGATTTTCAGAATTTTGAATTGTCAGCCTCATATGCTAAAGTTTGTTCAGAGAAATTTTGAAAGTCTAAGGATGTTTTTATCTACTGTTTCTTCTTGTGAGTAAAAAATCTGATTTAAATGACTTGGTTTCTTTTGTTGCACAGTTCACTACTCATTGTTTGCAGTGTGTTTATGACTCTATTGATACTTCTTCCAGGGCTATGGCTACTGGTACTGTTTTGAGGTGGCTTGCATGGCTGCATTCTCAGAACCTCCCAGATTATGTTAAAAATGAAATTTTAAATTTTCTTTTGGATGGAGATTTTGTGCTTGGCCTCTCTGTTGCAGAGGTGATTAAAAAGTGTAATGAAAGGATCAAGTTGATCCAGGGAATCTCTGATATTTTAAATATCTTTTCAAAAATTTCCAAGAGATTTTCTATCACCATGCAATTTTTGCAAAAAACAAAATAGAACTGTCACAACAAAATACATGTAAATATATGTGTAAGAAGAAATGGCAAGGGGGTTCCAAACTTCCCAAAAGGTAGGGCGGTCCAAGTCTGAATGACTATTCAATCCCTCTCACCCTGTCTCTTTTTTTCTTCTAGAAAGTCTGAATCTCTGTTTTTCTCTTTGGCAACTGATCATTTCAGACAAATGGGTTCTGAACATCATTCATCAAGTGGGAGGAAAATCCTCCTTTCCAGGGGGTCATTCTTCATCCTCAAGATCAGACTCTTTTGGTTCCATGTGTTCCTCTTCAGATGATGTTCCAAGAGTGATAGAACAGGTGCCTCCCTCTCAGGTGGGAAAGGGTTTTTATTCAAGGATATTCCTTGTGACAAAGAAAGAGAAGTCTTGCAGAGCAGTTTGGGATCATTCTTTCCTAAACCTGTTCATGATAGTGCCTAAATTCAAACTGTTGACACTTCGCAACCTGCCACCTCCTCCTCCTCTTTCAGTTTTCCTGGTAACACTAGACTTAAAAGATGCTTATCATCACATCCAGACTTCAGATTTTTCTTAAGGTTTTGTGTGTCTGGATCACATTATCAGTTCCCTACCTTATCCTTTGAAGTATCCAATGCACCAAGAGTGTACACAAAGTGCCTAGCTTCAGTTATAGTTCATTGCAGTCTACAGGGTATTCACATTTTTCCATATCTAGATTACTTGCTTATTTTTGCAGAGTCCTTTTTACAAGTATCAAGAATCTCTCTCTCTTGGGGAAGTGATTTCCTATACAAGCTATGATTCCAAGAGAACATCTAAAGGTCTTTCTTGACTCCTTCACACAGGATTGTGTTCCTGGGGTGTCAGTTAGACTCCTCAGTTCAAAGGACTTCTCTTCCTCATGAAGTAAAAGAGATCTTTATCTATATCTATTTCTAAGGTTTTCCACTCAGGCACTCAGTACTGGGATTTGAAAAGATAAAGTGTGTTGCTGTTAAGACTAAAGGGATTTCATATACCACTGTATCTTTCCCATGTAGAATCTTGCCAGGGGTATCATGAGAATCATAATGCCATAACACACAAAATTCTGAGGTATTTCCTGACAATGACCAAAGTCTTTGGAGAAGCCTCAGAATTAGTCACTTGACCATATAGACATTGCAACATCCAGGTTCTCAAACGTTTGCTTCCAACTTTTATTAATACTCAACAACCTCATCTGATATGCTGCAGTGTAAAACATTGCTGTTGCAATGCATCATGGACTGCTGATAAGTCATACTTTTAATAAAGAGTCTTTAGCAATAGTCTCGGAAGACTCTGAACATAATGTTAATCACTCTAACTCATTCAGAAAGCATCTCTGCATTTTAAAGCTATTCCGAGCCCAAAATAAGGGCTAAGGGCATATGTGTTCTTTCTCTTCATTCTGTTGATATAATCCACTGTCATCTTGATGTCTTTAAGTGGCTTAAACCATAGAAAATCTTTTTTGTAATTTCTCCTTGGAAATATTTCTGGCAGCTGCAAAACTCTGAACTTTTTCTCTGTGCCCCCAGGGCTTTAAGATTTTGATTTATCATTGTAAGTCTGTATGTCATCTTTTTTTTAATCTGCTCTCTCTTTCTCTCTGCTGACCACTACTTTTTTATTCCTGCTGCTTTGTTTACTTACTTACAGCATTAACTAGAGCAGCCAAATATTTATTTACAATGTTGGGAGACTATGCCATGATACCATTTGCCCTATAATGTATAAGCATTTGTTAAAGATATAACAATCCAGGAAATAAATATCTTATTCTAGGAAGATGTAATGGGGCTTAATCAGCCTGACTGCAGCTCTGCCCTTGATTTGTTTTAATATTATTCTATCTCTTCTATAAAAGTGCCTACAAAAAACAATGATACTTAAAAAAATGTTCTTTTAGTCATAACAGCAATACCAGAAAACATTTAAAAATAACATTACTTACTCAAAATACAAAATATCAGGGTTACCTTGTGACTAGGACCTGTTTGCTGAGTTACAAAACAGAAAAATCAATATATCAAAACAATCTGAAGCAGAATGTTACAAAAACAAGGTAAACAAATCATTTCAGCAATTCCAGGACATTCTAGAGAGAATTTAGCTCTATTGCTCATAGATATAAAAGCCTCTCCTTTCTCCTACCAATTAAAAAAAAAAGTAGAACTGTTAGACTGACCCCTGAAATATCTGCCCATACCTTCCAAATGACAGAAGAAAACTATTAAACTGAATATACTGCAGAATAATTATTTTATTTTCAGCCTTTTTTTACTTTTTAGGTAATTATTGTTCATGCCACAAATCAGTAAAATAGTTCCCATTATGCAAAATCAGGTGTTGATGGCTTAATTTACACATTTCTGAAAGCTTGCAATGATTCCTTATCCATTACAAAAATTCGTTTGTAGAGACAGACATCACATGATGTGATGCCTTCTACCCTTATTTTTTCAGATTTTACCTTTATCCATGAAATATGACCACATGACTTATACACTACTCTGAGCGCTGTAAACACGATAAACTTTTAACAACTTTTTAAAGAAACAGTACATACTTTCACCTTCCTTTTTGGATGAAAATTTTTAGAGAGAGATTTTGCATATTATCAGTTAAATATTCAGATAACTAGGCATTGGGTTGTGAGTATGTGTGTGAGTATTTGTGGGTTAAATTTAGTATTGTGTGCTGATGTATGTGGTGTGACTGAGTGTCTTATTTAGTGCTAGTGTTACAGAAAAGTATTTTTAAGGTAAGGTATAGGGTTGAGGTTAAAGGCACGGGTAGGATTTTGGTAAAAAAAAAAAAAAACAGCAGCATAGCCAGGATGGAAAGGAGGAAGGAGTTTATCAAGGACAAAGTATTAGAGGGTTGCATTTGACTGATGCCAATCACTTTACTGTCCATATTTCCATTAAAATATTAATGCTGAAAAGAAAGAGTAGGTGTTTAGTACAAGTTTTTCTGAAAATCATTGTGAGAAATTTAATCAAATAGTTTAAAAATCAAACTGAAACAATCATTTTGAATTAATATGAGAAACAGATAAAGCTTCAGGTGTCATCTGTAGTGCTCTTTGTGTAGTATAAACTGCAGCAAGCAGTTCGCTACAGTATTAAGGTAGACAAGACCTTTTTTTAATAGGTGTCAGATTGGGGGATAGCATAGCACTGGTTACATTATTAACTAGCTATGCCTCTAGTCAGAACACAATAATAAACTGGTGCAGAAGATAAAAGTGTGAATGAAGTTAGTGGTAGGGTTTTCGTCAGCTGATTGCAAAAATTAAACTATGTTTCTATGCGTTTTTTTTTTTTTTGAGAGATAGAGTGAGAGAGTATTATACACACTTACACATGTATACACACATGCACTAACGCCATGGTTTCAGAACCACAGACAAAATAAAAACACTGTAGAAAAATGGGTACTTATGTATTATCACAACCACACACATTGCCATCTTTCGCTCCGGCCATCTAACACATTCATGTTCATATTCTAAAGCGTCTAAAGTGTACTTACAGGTACTGGAATGACTGTTAACCATACTCTTTTAAACTGTCTTTGTATGCAATCCTGGTGTTATTTTTTCAGCTTGATTGCATTAAAAAAAAGTATTAGTGCGACCACACTGAAAACATAAGCAGAAGACATATTTGTTTGTTTTTTTCGCAACCACACACATTGTCATCTTTCCCTCCAGCCATCTAGTACACTCATGTTCATATTCTACAGAGTCTAAAGCATACTTACAGGTACTGGAATGACTGTGTCTGGTTTGGCGATAATGTGGAGGAATGCATGCTACACCTGATGTTGTTTTACCCTGGAGTATTTCCCCCTGTTGTGAAGTATATCAGTCTAAGAGTTAGTACACATATTTAGCATGGTTGTGAGGACACAGATTTCAAGCAAGTCATCTAATCTAATATGATTGCATCGGAAAATATTGCAGAAATGCAGAAATAAAGCTGATAAAAGAAGTTGACTTTTTTCCCCCAAAAACAAAACATACTCAGTCAAGCTCTTCTGTGACACTGTTTTCCAAAGGAAGTGTGATTGCATAACAGCCAACCCAGAAAGCATCGACAAGCGTGATTGCGATAATACTGTCTTATAAAAAAACAAACGTGTCTTCTGCTTATGTTTTCAGCGTGGTTGTGATAATACTTTTTTTTAAAGCAACCACGCTGAAAAAATAACACCACAATTGCATACAAGGACAGTTTAAAAGAGTATGGTTAACGTATTATCGCAACCACATATTCTCAGCATTCATGGCATTTTCGGCAGCACGTTAGATCAGTGAGAATGAAATGTTGCAGAGAATGCCTTGAATGCTGACAATCTGTGGTTGGGATAATACATAAGTACCAAAAAATGTTCCTACACTGCATTTGCAGCTCTTTGATAAAGCCTATTAAAGCAAAAAACATAACACCAGCAAATCTATAACACAACTAACGAATAAAAAATAAAGATAATCATTAGCTATTAACAAGCATTATACATGTACAGTAAATGTAGGTCTACTGATTCACAATAGGAAAAATATCTTGCCTATGTCAACAAAGTGGGGTCTTTGCTAATCCCAGTTAAGAAAAACAGCTTTCTTTTTAAATGAACTTTGTGATCCTACATAGGATACAAGCAGGGGCGGCTCGTGCTATATAACTGCAGGACTGCAGCCCCTCCATCTGTAAAATGGGTCCCCCACCTGTAAAATGGTTAAAATAAATTCCCCCATTCCCCCGCCATAGAACATATTAAAAATAAAAATTCTCAGACTCCGCGCATGCATGCTTAGTTCATGACTGCTGTGTTAGGCAGACCAGCACGGCACAAACTGGAAGGTCACCGGACTGCATCAGCCACAGGCTGGACCAAGAACAGGAGGCTCTAGCCTCCTCACATCTCATGGGAGACCCAACGGCAACAGCATGCGCAGGCCATTATGGAGGACTGATCTGGCTGCAGGATCACTATGGAGGAGCTGGTCTGAGGACAGAAAAGTGTGCATGTGTGAAATGCCCCAGTTGCTTCATGGTGGTGGGTAGAGAATAAGGCTTGAACCCTGTACCTTGGGCCCAAGTGACAAGAGCCTGACTTCCCTACCCACCACCATTTGTAAAACATTTGCAGATGTTTGCCTCATATTTGTTCTGTTCCTCATAAAATCTGTGGTTTCTGTATTTTTGTTACTTTACACATCCAGTAGTGCAGTGGTAGCAGTGGTAGCAGTGTTGCCTCGCAGCTATGGGTTGTCTGGTTTGATTCTTGGCTGGGGTTCCTTCTGTGTGGAGTCTGGATGTCCTCCCTGTGTTTGTGTGGAGTCTGGATGTCCTCCCTGTGTTTGTGTGGGTTTGCTCTGGTGTCCTCAGTGGATATTTGTCCCTATTTTTTGGACTGTATTCCCCCATTATTGACTTTGTCCAGGTTTTTTGTGCCAAGGTTGAGAGCTATGGTGATAACTGAACTCACTGAATATGTTTGGGAACTGAACTTACTGAATATGTTTGGGGGCTGTATTCCCCCATTATTGGCTTTGTTCAGGTGTTTTGTGCTAAGATGTTGACAGCTATGGTGAAAACTGAATTCCCTAAATGGTAGCCATTTAAGTTTCAGTCTTCCTTTCTTTCATAAAAATAGATGATTTGGCATAGTGGTATGTTGCTCTGGCTGTTTTGTACAGGGTCCTGGGTTCAATACTTGGCAGTGAAATGTATGGTAGTAATACAGCATTTTATTCTAGCAACTTTCCAACATTATACAAGCAATGTTTAAAATGTGTCCCTGGTTTTTGGGCCCCCCCCCCAAAATAAATGTTGGGTTTTTCCAGATTTCTTGGGCTGCAAAGTTCAGAGATACAGCTGAGTGTCGAGTAGATTTTACAAGGAGCTGAGAGTTGCAGGGGAACAAAAGTTTAGTGCTGCTTATGCCACGTTGGCTTACGTTGTAAATAGCACAACAGGTAGTGTGCTTGCTTTTGATGCAGAAGGCTGTGGGTTCTACTCCCACAGTAGGTAGATCCATTGCTAATACTGTATTCTATTGTAAAGGGGATGGATACTGCAGTCCTCTTTGGTGAAGATACATAGTACCTATGAACCTGTTATCAGTTTGCCATCCATTCCTTATTGTGTTATTACTAGCATTATCATTCTTTTAATGCAACATAAGCAATGTATTCCTCATGGGCAACAGGCACTTTATTTGTAGATGAAACAATGACATATAAAGTTGTTTGCTAGCAGTAGCCTCTTCATTAGTTAACAGATTTCTTTAATGTGGAATTATTTAGATGACTTTTACTTCTTCCGAGATTGTGCATATTTACTGATACTGGTGGACTGTAGAAGTTTGAGTAGACTTTTATGATGGAAATGTTCTGAATTGGGCAGTTTTGTCATTACTGGTGCATGCATTTTGTTTCATTGTTTACTGGAAAAATGTTCTGAATTGGGCAGTTTTGTCATTATTGGTGCATGCATTTTGTTTCATTGTTTACTGGAAAAATATTCAAAACAATAAATTTAAAATGTCCTCTAACAACTATAAAAGGAATATAATTTAATACAGTCAGGAAGGTGTATCAAAAAGCATGTGTATGTTTCGTGCTCAATGGGCCTATGATTTGAAAACAGCCCAAAATTAATCTTTATCTGCCACTGGCAAAATGTATTTTCTTTGAATGTGGGTTTCAATGCTGTTTCAATGAATGTGAGTTTCAAGGACAGAGAAGTTTTAATGCTAAGTCTATTTTCATTGTGAGGCTGCATTGCTTTGTTTAGCAGATATCTATTAGGGTTTATGCTGTAAAATATAAAATAAAACTTTCAAATGAAATCCATATCATTGCAGAAGTAAAGCAATATGCACATTACAGTGTTTATAACAAATGGGGCGAAATAACCAAGGAATGAGACATTGGAATAGCTGCAGGGGGGACGCTCCATTTGACCATGATTTTGTGAGGGGGGAAGGGCAGCAAACTCAGACAGCCCTGGCTGAACTATACCTCTCAACTGTCCAGAATTTTGCAGAATTAATAGATTTTTGCTTCTTATTTTTGGTTTGTTCCTCATAAAATTTGTGGTTTTCTGGCAAATCATTTAGGAATGAAGTCACTAAATAATGACAGACATTGAGCTTCAGACGCCATAACCTTCAGAAAAATGCATGCTAAAGCAAGACCTGTTATTCTATCAACTGTCTCTTTAGTACTGTTTGTATGTTCCCCCAATATATTTGGACTTATCCAGATTTCCTGCATTAAGAGGTTGAGAGGTACATGCAAACAAATTGCTTTATAGAATTAGGAATATCCAAACCTCAACTGTTTCCAATTTTGGCTCAAAATGTTGCTCTTCCCCTAATAATCCCTCTGCAAAATGGCAATTTTGGAAGAAAACGTGGAGGGTTTACAATTATAAATAACTGTAATGATCTGAGTTATAGATTACTTTTATTTCAGAAATGCATGTAGAAGCTCTTATTTTGTCAGCTGCTCAAGTTAACAGTATTAATTTTAAAAAGGTGTCCCTTCTTTGACGGGTTCCCAGTTGTATTGTGTGGCAATTTTATATTTTTGCATACCATATTTGGTCTGTTTTTCATAAAATTGTGGTTTTCTGGCAAATTAGTAGCACATCATTAAAGACTATAGTTAGAAAATAATGGCAGACATTTGAGTTTCAGATTTCATACCCTTCAAAAATTCATACGAATGCAAGACCTACTACTATTCTATTATCTTTCTAAGTTTATAAGAGCAATATTTAAAAAAATTGTCTTTATTTTTGGGTCTGTGTCCCACTTATATGTATGGCTTTGTCCAGATTTCTTGCTCTGAGGCTGAGAGGTATGAGTGTCAGAGCCATCACCATCAGCCAGAGACATTTCAAACTGTGACCTACTTGTTGCACTCCACTCCCCATTGTAGTGGCTCTGGATGTGTCCAGGCAAGGCGAGGAGCAGTTATGCAGTGTAAGTGTGCAGAGTATTCCCCCATCCAAGTTAGACCATAAATCTGTCCTTGATTTTGCAGAATGTTCTGGTTTTCTGTCATATTTTTATACTGTTGATTTATGCTTTTTTTTATTCAGAAAATGCCTGCTGTTGCAGTGCCCTGTTGCTCTGTATTAAAGTAGCAATGTTTTAATGACCATCAGGTAAGCTTATTGGAGATTGTAAGATGCAAGTAAGCTTTAATAAGCATACTGTTAAAGAATTACCAACATTGAAAGCCTTTTCATTGTTGCCATGCAGAGAATATGTACATAACTAGATAACGTATAAGCCTTAGGTATTGAAATGCATATGACAGTATTTGTAATAAAGGACAGGATTACAGTATTTTCAGAAGCTCATTACATTTGTTGGATACTTGCAATTATCTTTGCAGGCTTTACCCGTAAACTAAATAGAATGTTAATCTATCATGTGTGGTCCATAACTTGTGCAGTAATCCTTTAAGCAATTTATCTTAATCTTGTTTCTTGTTCGCTGTTCATTTTTTACTTTGATCATGTGTTCTCCATGAAACAAGTAGATATTTGTTGTCAGGCAGCAGGTCTTTTTTGGATAAGAAACATTTTTACAAGTGGGGGTATCACAGAGATTGCTACTTTCAGCATGCTACTTGGTAATTTTATAAAGCTGAATATAAATTATAATTAGAACTGCAGTGCAAAGAGAAGTGGTTTGAGCTGAGTGCTGCTTGTTTTTTTAATGCTTGATTTTGACTGGCATTCCAGTAATGTATTTAAAAAGCAATTTATTTTTTCATGCCTCGCAACCTTTGTGCTTCCATCTAGATATTAAGTAAGTTGTCATGTAGCCAATGCATTGAAATATTTTTTTTTCTACACTTCATTTTGTCTTGATTGGACTCTCGTAATGATGGTTTGGCACCCAGAGCAGCATATTTAATTAAAGTTCCAGTTGTTGTGGTTTTGAGAATAGCCCCACCCCTTTCTAGTTGGCCACACCCATCCCCATTGGCCCCACCCATTCAGCTGTCTCCTGCAGCCCCCCTTCAATTTGAAGTCACCAGTAGCCACTGGATACAAGCAGTCTGATGTGCAGGTGATGATGCCTCTTGTACCTCATCATTTGATAACTCCTGTGACAGGTCTAAATGATGTTCTTTCAAATCTTTCTGATGGATTTCTGGAGTCATCCCTGAGGGCGTTTAACTGAACAACAATGTGAACTTTAAAGTGCTAGGGAAAATGTATTTTTTGTCTCTCACAGTCATTTCCATACATATTTGTTTTGAATAAATATCTCCTGTTTTTGTTTAGTAATGATGTCAGACGTTTTAACAATGGTTATCTTGATTTTTCATATTAACTAAAAATAATTACTTCAGGTTGTTTTGTAAAGCAATTTCTATTAATTTTTTACAATTTTCACCTTATTATCTACATTCAAATTAGAGTCCCTATGTTTACCATAGTATAATTTCTGCCTTAACTGATGTTATTTTACTCTCTAATTTTTGTTTCCAAGTGTAAATTATAATAGACATCATTAAGTCAGAAGCTACTAGGTAAGCAGCTTATTATCCAAGTTTTGACAGCAGTGTATTTTCAATAGCATCAAGCAAACTGCATTGTGATTCATTCTATAAGCAGCAAATACAAGCATTTTGTACACATAACAAAAACAGCTTATTGTGACATAGGTAAACTGATAGCTAATAGTGTTAGCGAATCAAAAAGGAGAGTCCGGTGTCTTGGCAGATGCCATCTTCACATAATCAGACTGTGTAATCATTCTGTGCTGCCTTACCAGAACTTTCCAGCCCTATCTACACATACTGTAGATACTAAAGCAGTTAGGAAGCAATACTTGACCACGTCAGCATGAGTTTCTTCTATTTTTCATGCATCAACATTTGTTTTGTACAAACTGATGAATGCCATGGTTTGCCCAGATATCTTGTGTATCCCCGTAACTTGCAATTTCAGTTAGAAAAGCACATATTAAAAGGATGGCTCACCCAACATAGTCATAACTAACACCATGAGTCATTAAAGAAGTAGACACTAGATGGCATGCCTTTAATTTATGAATGATTCATAGTTGAGCAAATAAAGAACCATCTTCTTGCAGTGGCACATATTCATGTAGTCCTCATAATGATAAGCAAAACAGCACACAACAGCAAACAACAGTGGTTATGGCTTTTTAATCAACTACTTTACAGTTTGCATTGGCCTCTCAATCTGATCATTTGTCTGTGTGCAGATGGAACCATACATAACATGCTGAAATTCCTGCTGTACTGAAAGTACTTTAAAATTCTGCACTGCCATATTGTAGACCATTACCTTATACAAACAAATCTGGAATACCTTTTCTAAGAGTAAGGCTTTCAATAAACGTATTATACATTTGACTCATAATCGACCTGAAAATAAATCAGAAAAGCATTAGATTATTTTTTTTCCTGAAACATCATCTGCAGCACAGTTCTGAGCTATGTGGTCTACATGCATAGACGCCTCTGGAAAAAATAGCACATCACATGCACTTTCTTTTTGCACTTGAATATGACAAATTGGGACTGGTATATTCTATCAGCATTTATTTTCTCAGCTCATATGGCACTAATTTATCTCCTTTAAGCAACAAGCCTTTTGCATAAATATTAGTTTCTTTAAATGAAAAGTAAGGCTGAATGTCTTTTCCAATTGCTAACTTTCAGAACAATTTGTAGATAACATGCATAATTGTCTTTAGTGCTGGTGGCTATCATGCTCACAAACAGACTTGGTGTTTCTCATATTATTCTTGAGTTCTTTATTAATTTCATTGTTTTATTTTATGAACTGGAATACGGAAACATTTATACAAGACAAGCAGCTTATTTTTATTGCTATATAAATTGTTAATTCTGTTATCCCACTAATTGGGGGCTTGCTGATTTTACTGCTTTGTTTATGGTGGGGGACAGCATTCTCTCCACTATTATTCGATATGTCATAAAATTACCTAGCTAGTGCTTGGGTGTCAATATTCTGAGATTTGGGTTGATTGCACCTTTTATGTTTTCTTGAAAAAAAGTCAATAAAATCAAACAATTTACCTTTGCAGAAATCTCTGAATGTGCATTAATTATTGGGACTAGGAGTCTGGTCTCAAGACAGAAGGTGTTGGCTAAATGGTCTTATTTAAATATGGAAGGGAGAAAATACATATAGGATTGAGCAGAGGGAAGTGGAGTTACTTTATATAAGGCCTAAGCAGTTTGGGTCTCTAGTGGGCAGAGTATCTGTAACTGATGATTTTTTTATTTGTTTATTCTTTGTTGACCAGGTTAGTCCCACTAGAGACCTGAGGTGGTAGACTCCCAACTGAAATGTTGGCAATCGAAATGCTGAGTGCTGATAAGATAGATTATCAAAAATCAATCTTCTTTAAACTTCTTTTTGCAGGGAAGACAAGCCCCACTATACACCCGCACACCCCCCAGTTCCGAAATCACCATACCGTGGAAAAAAAGGAATATTATGAGAAATAGAAACTCAGACTTAATAGATGCAAGTTAGTTTTTTCGACCATTCATTGTCTGTATTTCAGACTTACTCTATCAGGTGCCAACTTTTCTAATGGTATACAAGGTGGTATTAATACTACTGGGGGAAATCTTGGCCAGGGTATCTGGGGATTTCCCCTCCTCTTTTCAATAGGTGCTGTGGGATATTTTACATCAGCCTGTGCTACCAATAACTCAGACAGAAGAGACCTTATTTTAACATCTCATCTGAAGGATGGCACACTCAGGAGTCCAGCATCCCCCCTTATGATACACTGCAGTATCAGCTTTACATCTACCTGGTGTGGGAACAGAAGTCAAAGTCTTCTGCACAAAAAGTGTGTACTAACTGTTGTGCTATTCACACTGACAAAAAAATTCCTGGGTATAAACATTGTTGAATGTGTAGGTGGACAAGTTGATATTTGGGTAATTAAATTTGCCAAATAAAAAGGGTTTATTTTGGCTTCCATCTAGTGAAGAATGTTTAGATATCTGATATATTCTTCTGGGACATATATGGGGATGTATAACTGCTAATAAAGTAAGAGTTTGTTTTCTTTAAGCTATTTGGACCTTTAATATGTCAAGATGGAGGTCTTTTGGTATGAAACATAGATATGATATCTCTAATGCATACAGATATCCCCCTGCCGCTACTAGTGGTCTTAAATGAGTAATAGACATTAAATGAAATAGGGCTGTAATCAGTTTTCAGTAGCTACAAAGACACAAAAGTTCTCCCATTGAAGGACATTTTACAAGTAAGATATATTTCTTGAAGACTTCTTTTGTTGTGGACAGCCATCCAGACACCTGACTGACAGAAATTTGCCAAGCTGGAATGACTAGTAATTTCACATTGACTAAAAAAAATACTGCATGGCTGAAAAGCTTAATGTTTGAAAACCCTCACAGGACAAGTGCAGCCCATACCTGATTTAGGTCTGTCTGCCATGTTCCCCTAGGCTGTTACAAATTGAATCTCCCCAGAAAGGCACCATTAACAAAGCCAATCATTCAAGCCAATGATTGTTGACTGGTATTTAGGTGTCATTCTAGCTGAGGATAACACTACACAACATACGAGATTCCCCTTCCTTATGCACATGCAATGAAAACTCAACCATGTCTCTCTGCATTGATCATTCATTCAAACATAAACAACAACAAGGTCATACTCATGTTTTGGTTGCTTCAGCATCTGGAGGACCCTGCTGATGTCCCTTGTCCTAACGACTGAATGGCAACTAGCAGCCACCATCTCTTTTTGTAGGCTAGTCATTGTAGAGTCTGTATGGCTGACAATGGAGTGATCCACAATTAGAGCATTTCTGGTTTTATTTTCTGTTGCAGCTGTAGGCTCTGTCCCTCATAAGGTCACCACCTTTTTAGTACAGTGATTTCTTATAAAAGTATGTGCTAAAGTGGTGGTAGCAAACAAGAAACTAGTGTACTTATTTGACTAATAAGTTTATGTGAGTATGAGGCTATTTGTACCTGAAGTACCCCATCAGTGTTTACTGCCTCTGTAGATATGGGTTTACTGACAGGCTCCAAGATGTTGGCATCGAGTTTGTGTACATTAATGTTTCTCTCACATATGGATTTCATATTATATGACAACAGTGAATGTCAATCAACACGAGGCAGCCAAGGAAACTGAACTAGCAGTCTGTCTCTTCATACTCAGTGGCTGGATATATCAGGTGAGGTACCATCTGAAAATGCTATATGTAGTGGTAACAGAAATGTATCCACTTAGGTTGGATGAGGTACATTATTGGAATACAAATAAGCTGACTGCTGCTGTAGGGGTTAACTAGTGCAATGGCATCATGGAATAAAGCTCTGACTATGGCCAGGCAAACCAGATTTGATTTGCTAGCACCTGATACACTGCCAAGAGAGGATATGCATGCCCATCCTGGGGTGAGGGACGTGCACAGAGCTCACTGGCACATATTATTTAACTAGTGGAGATTGGAGAAACATCAGTAAAGGTACTACTAGAGGTGGGCATGGCATCCTGCTGATGCCACTCCCTTGCAGAAATGATAGGGTGGTTCAGTGATGATGCTCACTTCCCACCCTGCATGCTGGAATGCTACTGGGCATGTGTGCATGGAAGTGGGAAGCATAGCAGAAAACACTCCCCACCAGCAGTACAATACTGCAGCAGGAGCCCTCATCATGGGTCAGAGACAGACAGGTAGAAGGTTAAGGTAGGTCTTGTGGAACAAATGAACATGGAGAGGAACTAGTGGCAGCTGATGATCAGCTGCAGGGAGCCAAAATGTAGCTCAAAAAAATAAACATCATGGAGGGGGCTGAATGAAATTATGAAAGCAAAGGGGAAATAGCTCTCAAGATTAAAAATATAACAAGATAATGCGAGGGTTAAGAAGTGTGTCAGGAAGGGGAGACCTATCAGA
The DNA here is from genome assembly GCF_019279795.1 of Protopterus annectens. Classification (NCBI taxonomy): domain Eukaryota; kingdom Metazoa; phylum Chordata; order Ceratodontiformes; family Protopteridae; genus Protopterus; species Protopterus annectens. The sequence continues at coordinate 1,454,057,671 of NC_056743.1, forward strand.
ATGAAAATGTATAAATGATCGTAATATTTGATCACCAGTGTCTAATATGACTGCGACAAGTAAAACTTCACACTGAAATTTGCAACAGCAGTAAAGTAGTTAATGACTAGACATCAGTACAAATAAATCACACAGCCAGCAAGTACCTGCAGTAGGCATATGGGACAAAAAGAATAGTCAGTAGGCAGCCAATAGGTTGACACCAGCTAAATTCTGACACAGCCATTGAATAGTCAACAGCAGGTACTAACACATGGTTCATACCTCTCGACTGTCCCTGATTTTTGAGAACACTCCTGATTTTTATTCATATTTTTGCCCTGTTCTTTGTAAATTTTTTATTTATTTATTTATTTTTGCACATCACTTAAGATTATAGTCCATCAATAATGACAAGCATTAGAGTTTCATATCTGTTATTGATGAAAACCTGTTGTTGTATATTAACTTTTAAGTGAATTAGAGTAATAATTAAACATTGCCCCTGATTTTGGGTTATTGCCCCCTTATTGTTTTTGGCTTTGTCCTTGATTTGTGAGAGCTATGACTGGGTTCAGTTAATAACGCCCAATGAATATGAAACAGCATGAGCGCAAACAACAGCAGAAAAGGTAATGAATAGGCACATGCATACTAAAATGGGGACAATTTAAAAAGTAATAAAGAGAACAACAAAAGTTACAGAAATCTAGTTCAATTGCATAGGAAGTAGATTGCTATGAGAATTGTACTACACTCAAGCATAACAATAACATAAATCACAGTAGTCCCTTGACACAGAGAACTAAAGGCCTTACTTTAGCTCAGATAACCTGTGTTCAGTTAGTGGTATAGATGCTAGAGGGGATGGGCTGTGGAGAGTGGGGTTGATCAGCGACTGCTGGCTTACCCATCCTAATGGGACTGGGGTGTCAATAAATCAGCACTTGAGTGACATCTCGCAGGAGTACTGGGTGATGCAACCCATGGAAAATGAACATTCCAAGGATGTTCTGCTAGTAGAGAGCGTGTGTGTGTGTGTGTGTGTGTGTGTGTGTGTGTGTGTGTGTGTGTGTGTGTGTGTGTGTGCGTGTGTGCATGTGGTGTGTGTGTGTGTGTGTGTGTGTGTGTGTGTGTGTGTGTGTGTGTGTCAGCACACCAAGAAGAGAGAGCTACATGGGTTTGCCACTCCACAGGACCTGTTAGCTGTCCAACTCCCTAATACCCAACTTGCCTCTGGAAGCAAAGAAAATGGGTAACTGGGCTTCATGAACTGGAACAGATGGGCTGTAGGGCCCTTGCTTAACCTGGGGATGCTCAGCTCTTGCCTCTAGGAACAAACTGAATGACTGGGTATTGCTAGTGGAGCCATCAGTCCATGTGCTGTTGGGGGGAGGGGATTAATCACAATAATGCAATCAACTTGTATTTAGCAAGACAAAGAAAAAAGTGAAATGTATGTAATCCAAAAAAATAAAAACTTGCAGAGGTTGCTTTACCCATTGTAGACCACTTTGTGGGAGGGTGGCATAATGGTTAAGGTGTTCACCTTATACACACAAGGTGCAGGATTTGATTCTCCCGCAGGGAAATTGACTAGGCTTAAAATGCCTGCAAGGGCAGCTACTGTAGTACTTATCTATGAACCTATGAACTATTTTGGTTTGCTCTTGGGTTGCTTAACGAGTGATATTTGCACTGTTCACTGGTGATGCACAGATCTCAGCAAGAGCAAAACTGAGCCACGCCTCCACAGAAGCTGTCCAGTTAAAATCAAATCTGTGTCCCCACTGAAGCAAGACAATCAAACTCCTGCACCTCACTCCTTCATTGGAACTCAAGCTCTGGTAGCTGGGATATGGAAGCATCTACTCTCACCAGAGGCTAGTACACTGCAGATATAGTTGTAATAAGCAGATAAAATTCTTGGTAGCACATTGAGACAGTTAAAATCCACATGGAAAAGGGCTTTGTCTTCTTCTCCTACTTCTCTCAGGTCTCCTGTTGTCTTCTACAGATTGCTCATTAGACTGCTGTCAGCAGCAAATTACTGTGATACACCAAACCAAGCAAAACTCTGATTATTTAAAGTTCGTAAGGCTCTATCCCCTTAGTACCCGACCAAACAAAATGAAGCCTATACCCCTGTTGAAGCCATGTAGTTAAACACTCTGATTGGTTTGCTTCAGTGAAGGTATAGGCGGCTACTGAAACCAACCAATCAAAATCAGGCACTTTGATCCTTTAGTGTAGCCTAAGCTCAGATAAGTATCATATGGAAGCCTTTCCTCCTACCAAGTGCTAGCCCACTGTATACCCATTTCTAGGAAACAGCTGAAGTCCTTGTAATGGGTTGAATCAGGCAGAACCTAGACTGAAAAGGACTTTATGGTCTTCTCTTCCTACTCTGTAGCCTCCTGTTGTGCTCTCTGGATTATGTATTAAAATGGTGGTGTCAGCAGCTCAATACAGTGGTTCTGCATTAAATGGTTATGTTCAATCAGCAATACTGTTGCCAGGGATACACCACTTTCACCTCCCCTTTTGGGATGTATCGTCGCATATTTCAGCAAAGCATCTGTTAGTGTGACTGTGTTATTGTGTTGCTACTAAAGATTTGCCTTTCAAAAAATGTATATTCACTCCATTAGAAATACATTCTCTTTTTCTTCTCTGTTATATACTTTTGTTGTTCTGCTGTGATAAACTGCTAATACTGAAATATGTTATTATCTGAGAAGCTTCACACATAGGTGGGTTTAGCTTGGGGCACTAATATTTTTATATTACAGAAAGATGAATCAATACTGCTCTATTTAACAGAATTAGCCCATGAGCTCTTTCAAATTTCCTAAATATGCTGTTCATAAACAAAATAATACTTGCTCCTGTCATCTGTGTCTGCTGTTGAGTCTCTCTTTTATGCAGATTTCTTTCACAGATGGCTACCTGCCACAGTCTGAATAACTTCAGCGTTCTCCTTGGTGAGGTACAATAACTCATTTTTGTTTAATTATGATTACTAACTGAACTTGTTGCCTGCCAGTATGTACCTTGCACAGGTCATATTATATATGTTGCTTACCCTAAAATGTTCACACGTATAAGTGGTGTACACCTGAAGTTCTCTGTGAATCTGCTTTGATTAAAACACTACAAGAGATTATTACTATTGAATATATATAGGTGGTATTGTTTGAGATCTTATTACAAATTGGTAATTAAGAGGAGACAATGGTTTCTTTTAGACTTTGCAGTATGGTGCAATTATTTGGGGTGTAGCATGTGGACAGATAGGTTTATATGACTTCATCAAATTTTCAGAAATTCAAAATTCATATGGCTGAGACCATATGATTGAGTTTTAGAAAACTCAAAATAAAAGAAAAAAATAACAAATCTACATTTTTGTAGGAGGCAAACCCCCCAGCACCCCCACACTCCCTACAAATTATATATACCAACTCCAAGATTGCACTACAGTGGGAAAAGGGTAAATTCCCCTTTGAAGTTGTTCTTTGTAGATTGTGGAACAGTGGAGACTGGCAAATTTACCCTTTTTCCACTACAGTGTGATCTTGGAGTTGGTATAAATAATTTGCAGGGGGTGTGGGGGGTGCAGGGAGGACTTGCCCCTTGTAAAAATATAGATTTGGTTTTTTTTTCTTTTGTTGTGAGTTTTTGGAAACTCGATTACATGTTCGAGACCATATGAATTTCAGGTTTCTGAAAACCCAAAGTCATATAAACCTGGACAGATAGTTAGCTGATCAGGTTCCTGCCTTACCAGAGAAGATTTTATACTCATTCAGCATCAAATCTTGCCATTTTATTTTTTGGGGGGGTGTTGGTTAAATACTCTTCCCCCAGGATTTAATAAAATCTGTGTAGGCACTGTGTGGGACCTACACGGAATGTGTCTGTGTTAGTGGTTATGGTTCCCCTTCAGCAGTGAGCCATGCATATTAATGATGGCGTATTGCCAAGGGATACCTGAAGAACATTGTTATTGAATCAGTTTAGGGAGAGGTGTAGTGCTAACCATGGCTGCAGATGAGTGTGAGACTCTCTGCAATGTCCTTTGTTTTTTATTTTATTTTATTTTATTTTTTATTTCCTTTGTTTCATTTTTATTTTATTTTTTTTTAAAAAAGCATGTTTGTATGGCATGGAGTGGAGGGCAGCAATGCCAAGCTGTGGTCACAGATAAGATAGCAGACACCCACCAGACATCTAAAAATAGAAACTGGATGTAATTATTTATTTATACAAAGGTGTGTTTAAGAGTGTGCGTGGTGCTGTGCGGTGCTCAGCACTGCTTATAGGTAGCTTAGTGGTATATGTGAAGGTATGCCAGACTTCTTAATATCCTTATAGCTAAAGGGTAGAGTTATGTAGGGTTGCCAACTTTTCACAATTAAAATCCAGGACACCTCTTTTCCTGCCTGTTGCTCCAGTCCCCTCTTCTCCCTTCCCTCCCCTCCTTACCACCCCTCCCTCCTTCCCTTCCATCCTTCCCTTCCCTTTCCCTCCTCTTTCCTTCCCCTCCCCCTAGGGGTCCGGGCGCTGAGCTCCCAAAAAAAATTTTTAAACAACAGATACACAAAGGTGAGTTTTAGTGCATTTTGAGCCAAAATAACACTTGAATGCAAGAATTTTTAGCTCAAAACTGTTATTTTCAAGTAGCCAGCCCACACAGACAGGTAGGCTAACTGCTAAATTGCTAATAGTCATTACGTTGGAAAACAGCAAAAAAACAATAAAGCAATAACATTGAGGTGTAAGCAAAAGATATACCCATGAAGCTCGGCACAAGGCCGGCGGTAGGCTTGCACCGACAGTGCGGTGTGAAGATGGCACAGTAGCTCCAAATGCATATTAATGAAGGCATGCTGCTGCCACAGCCACATGCATAGGAAAGGAGCACAAGTGCATAAGGCGTGTCGAAGTGCTGCACGGAGGCATGGAAATGCCAGCTGTTGACGTGCAACCTAAAATGTTTGCATATAACAACTTGCAAGATAATAATCACATCTGTCAGTGTCCGTGAAAACTGAAATATATGCAAAGCATGCAAGATAGTTCCTGCGAACACAAAATGAAGAAGCAAACACAAATGCACGGTAGGGAATAACGAGTCCCTATCCCGCGCACAAATGACATGGAAAACCATGTGCCCGTAGTCCAATGCAGTGTAGATAGCTATACCAAGTGGAAGTGAAACGCATCATATGTTAGCGTGCCACCAGTAGGTACGTCCAGCCCAATTGTTAGGGTCACCAGCTGACCTATAATGTGAGGGAGGGTACACAGCTGGGCAGATGTGTCCATAACAAAATACATGATAAATGTACATATCTAGCGACCATATGACCGAATCATATCCCACAAGACATGTAATAGTCACATACAAAAGGTATGTCCATATTTCACATACCAAATGTGACAGGAAATAGAATAAGCATGTAAACGATACAGAAGGAGCATATAAACTGCTACAACAATAAGGCAACATGTAGGTTGAAAGGAACAGTATTATCCGTACCGTCAGCTGTGGGTACGTGCTGTCCAGTACAGTCAGATATGTGTATGGAACATATCCCATCCTGGACATAGGAAAAGGTGGCATCCTACCAATGATTAGAACAGTCTGCCAAAATCCGCACATCAGCGGTACAAGCCGAACTTGTCAGGATGTGTCACAGTTGAACGGGTATTACCCGGGTATACCAACCATGTAATGAAGAACGATGAACAAGCAACACATCCAGTCTCAACATGGAAAAGGAGCAGTCAGAAGCCAAATTTTGCAGTAAAGGCTTTAATAACAGGTAAAATGATAAGCACTTTCGCGTATGTGACATACGCTTCTTCAGATCATAAAATCAAATAAAACTAGTGAGGTTTATATACACTGTTAGAAATTCATAATCACCCTCATTAATTAATTGAATAGTATGCAATCAATCCATTATTCAATTATTGCTACAACAAGAAGTACCTATTCTGTCAATGACACCATAAAGACATTTCAAAACACAATACAAAAAAGGGGAAAGATGAAGAAATACAAGACATCCAACATTATTTTCAAACCTGTATAAAAATAAAAAAATATATAAAATATATATATGTATGTATCCTTACAATAGTAGATACATTATATATATATCAATATTTTGGCTTCTGACTGCTCCTTTTCCGTGCTGAGACTGGACGTGTTGCTTGTTCATCGTTTTTCATCTTTGTGACGAACAGTTTCTCCAGGTGTAAGCAGTTTATCATTATTTGGTTTTTGCTAACCATGTAATGAAAGTTAAGTATGGGCGTGTACCTATGTGCGTGAGGTATAGCATGTGGAAAGCAAACATGGCAGGGTAGTCCACACAACCATACAGGTACCTGACATATGTAGGGTATTCAATGTGTTACTCTGGCCATGTCATGGGACAAAAACCAAAGCAGTGATGTATGGGGTTTGAGGAATATGTGTGTGTGGGGGGATGGGTAATGGTACAATCCTCCAAGGCGATACTGTGTCATATGCAGAATAGGTGAACCGGAGGTGTATGAGGGAGCAGCGGGTGAAGCAGAAAGAAACACAAAAACATGTATAAACATCTGCAATACAACCAGACAGGCCATACTGTAGAACAGAATCCCACAAACATATGAATATTGAAATGTGCGATACAAATGTATAGACATGTCACCGGCACATACCCACAGATTGGTCCTGATGGAACTGGCCACATCAAATGCAACACACCTGGATGCAAAATGGATTACCCAGCATCCCCTCCACATCACACAACCTGCTCCCTTACCTGAACATCCACCAAATCCAGCCATACTTGGCCTACTGGTTTGGTGCAGCCACATCTACACATAGTCACCACTACGCATATGTAGTAGGTAGTGTCACCTTAGGCAGATTCAGAATTGCACACTATGTATCCCTTGCATGTAAAACCCCCAGCACATTTTCATAACACCAGAAAAATGTTCGGTATTTGTCTTGTTTTGGTCTTGTTCAATTTTTGGGATATCCCTCATGGGATAAGAAACCTGTGTAAACATTAGAATGGAAGACACGAAGTCCAGTCCTGTAGATATCTGGACACAAGTTTGAATGTGCATTAGATGTGCACAACACTGTCCAGCCCTAGATGGTCATGTATAACCTACTACCCAGGATCAAACACCTGCCCGTGACGCACGTGTCCTGACATGAATAAGTGAGAGAATATATTGCACACATTCGCATAGTGGCACATGGTATAAGGGTGATGAAGGCACTGATGTAAACAGGATACCCCTGATCCACTGTGTGAGGGACAATTAATGTGTGTGTAGGTGTGACCTGACCAACAATGGTACAATACCAAATGTCCTGTGATCGTAGGAAATAACTATGCACCATACTGCATGTAACAGTTGCCTAAAGCGATCACATCAGGATAGAATAAATGTAATTCGTACAAGAAACAGGCAAACAACAAAAGTGCCAAAGGTATAAGGCTCACAGCTAGGAAACAAATGAATGTTCTAAACCTGTACTGACAGTGGCTATGTGTTGGCCCAAACAATCTGGTGTCCGCAGTAGGGTTATCATCTGTCCCGCTTTGCAAGGGACAGTCCATCTTTGGACAGTTGTGTCCTTACAAAGTACATTACAAATGGCAAATGTCCTGGGATTGTAGGACATAATTATGTCCCATATGTTATGTAATAATTGCAGAAAATATTTATTGCAGTATCTACAATACCTAAATGTTACAAGAAACAGAATAAGCAACTAAACCGCTACAACAATAGGCTTTTATGTAGGCAAATAAGTAAAGTTCTATCCGTTGTACTGACCGTGGGTATGTGTAAGCTTTTAAAATCTGATGTGTGTTCTGAAAATATCCCATCTTGGCCATCTGAAAAGGTGCCAACCCTAGTTCCCAGAATACATCCCAACCTGTACATATGACAATTTCAATGATACCAATGGTCAGAGCATTTGCACAATAACTGGCCAGACCCTTAAAAACTCACAAAGCCAGTGACCTTTGGGGGAAAGATGTTGAAAGAGAATGACTACTTACAACAATGAAGAGTAATAGACACATTTAACTACTGAAAATTAGTAGTATTACGAATCTGTCAACACGTTCCAAGTTAATAGTACTAATATGGTAGAAGTGTCCGTGATTGTCCCTGAGTTGTCATAGCCTTGTCCCTGTCACTGTAGACATGAGTCCCCAAGTATCACAGAGGTCCGTACACAGAAGTACACCATCCAACTGTCCCATCTGTTGACAGGACTATTGCATACCTGTAGTGAATTTATAACAGATGTCCAGAATAATATTCATTGTATGTATAAATGAATGAAATAGTCAAATGGGAAGGGAAACACGTGGAAACTACCCCCACAACCTGCATTATGTAGTGGAACCACTCCCTGCCCTAAATTATGTAGCGCCGACCCAATAATGTGGTCAGAGTTGCCCAAACACCTGCGTCTGTAAACACAGGTAGATTGTTAAACTCTGGACTAACTCTGTCCATGTGCTACGTCTGATCTTTGAATAGCACCAGGGCAGTGCTAGTCACCAGTCGGCCGAGCCTAAACCCGGACCAGCACATGAGCACCCTGACAATCAAACATGTGTATGTGCGAGGAGTATAAGCTTAGAAGTTATGAATATCCTTGGAGTGAGTAGACTTGCAGCATGGGTCCAGAGCAGTAGGAAACAGGGAATGTCTTAATTTTAGTACTGCAGTTTTCCCAGCAGGAGAATGGATGCCTGCTGTGTAAGGGAAGCAGTGAGGCATATGTCAGAGTATCTATGAACCATGGGTATACATATAAATGAGCCAGAACACCAATAGTGTAGTGGTTACAGCATCCGCCCAACGTAAAGGCATTCCCGGTTCAAGTACGGCTATAGCACATATTAATTGTGTAATGAATGCCTCTGTGCTGTAAAGCCAACATTTATACATGTAAAGGTGACTGCGTTCACATGGGTCAGTTAACCGGATTCCATCAAAGTGGTACTGTCATAAGGAATAAGGCAGATGTAATCCCAAAGACGTGCCTGTAAACATATGTAACTCAGAATAAGTAAATGCAAGTGGGCCTGCGCGGGTGTACGCAGCTATTAGCATAGCAAATGTATGTTGTCTTGTACAGCTATAACTTCTATATATATAGTTAGACAGATGTGTGTATAGATAAATATCCACAGACATAACAGAAATATGCAATTATATATCTACATATTTATCTATATACACACACATATATATATATATATATATATATATATATATATATATATATATATATATATATACACACACATATATATATATATATATATATATATATATATATATATATATATATATATATATATATATATATATATATATACACACACACACACACACACACACACACACACACACGCATATATATATATATATATATATATATATATATATATATATATATATATATATACACACACACACACACACACACACACACACACACACACACACACACACACACATACATATATATATATATATATATATATATATATATATATATATATGTTAGGAATGCCGAAAGACAAAAGCAAACTTAAGGGTTGTGAAGGGAATCCAGAGCAAGTTAGGAATTATGAAGTGCTCACAGCGTATGTCACATAAAGCTGCACAAGTGTGAGTAGAGCACTGCTCTCCACACCAGAGGCAGGGCTATACCCTTGGCCATAACATCGTTGAAGTGCTACGTCAACATTGTAAACAGATGGAATGTAGGACACGTTGCGACCACCTACACTTGCAACCCGCAAATCACTCGTAATCCATAACACCAGGAAAGGCACGTATGTGCAAATATGAATGGATGGTGAGCCTGTGAATACACGAGGTGGTACAAAATGTGTGTAGGGCCCCAATGCTCATGAGAGGGCAATGTGTAAAGGTGTGTCATGGCTGCAATATCAGGTGTATAATGGCTGTTATGCGGGGTTGAAGGAAAGGTGGTGAATTACACTTACTGGCTAATGACAATAAGTAAGAGTTATAAACAACTGTTACTTCAGAATATGTGTATTAAGTCATATGCTCTGATTCTGTCAATGTGACAAGTTAATAGCACTACTTTTGTAAAAGTGTCCCTGTTTTTCTTGACCTGTCCCTGATTCTGCAGAAATGTGTCCCCGATTGGTGGAGAGTTCTGGTATTGTCATATGTGATATGTGTGATGATGGACTGTCCCATGCAAAGTGGGAAAGGTGTCACTCCTGCAGTCTCCCGTCGTGCAATCTGAAAGGTGGTCAATGTGCAGTAGGTATGCGGTAGCATGACTCGGCAGACAGCTGCGTTAACAACCTCAAGTCACATGTCAGCATTGCAGAGTATCAGTTCCCATGTATCAGGCGGATGGGAGCAGATCATATGAGGAACACACATATAATATGATTACATCACTGGACAGGCCACCGAGTCCATACAGTGGAACGGCTGCTGTCGCAAAACGGTTACACATACCCGATACTGTAGTCATGTAGGCTGATGTAATACGCATCACAAGGGATCGCACACACCCAGCGTGAGTGACAAATGTAAGCGGAAATGTCGGAGAGCGAGCGGCTGTCAGCGTGTTTGTCTACCAGTATGCCAGTAGTGCACTGTCAAAGAAATGTGGAGTCTAAACATGTATAAGGTGCTGTGACCAGAGGTCAGTAGTGCTTAACACTGTGCAAACCCACCCACAACAGCTCCCACCTGCTGGACTGTGCCTTACCTGGTTTGTATCCAAAGGCGTCGGCCTGTCCGCAAACAAAGAACCACCCTATACACGTGATGGTAGAAGTACCCTGTGCACATAGCTCATGTGAATTAACAATAAACCATAGCATATCTACAGACAATAGACCGCAAGCACCATACAGTGCAGACACCCAACAGTATAGCAATGTACTGGCAGATATGTCTGGACCACTGGTGTGTGCATGCCTGGCCGTCCTGTGTTTCAGTGTGTGAGCATGCCCAGTATGACTGTTATGTATGTTGTATACCGACAATAACGTCATGTGTGTGAGCATGCAAAGTATGGTCAACTGTATTGCATGTGTCACATGTCCAGATAGTTAGTACTGTGTTGCTGACCCCCCCATTCTACACAGACAGGTGACATGCTGTGTCTGCAGGGTAGCTAATGGTCATGTGGCATTGACAGTTGCTACATGTCTGCATAACATGGGGTGACATGCAACCACAACCACAGTCCTACACAGCACCGTGGGTGGTGCACATGATTCTCACATGTGGAGGTGTGATGGGGGCACAGCCAACAGTTGGACACATCTGCCACTACTGTACTGGTCTGCCGGGTACTCCATGTCAGTGTGTGGACCTACCTAAATTGCTGGTTGGAGGGATACCAGGGTACGTCAGTTCCCAGCATTAATTACCAGCACAGTGGTGTTGGACATCCTAGCTTACACAACCTACATCAAACTGCCTGGCCTGCTGTCATCTGTGTGTGTCATAAGGGGTTGGGGTCAGTCATTGGGCATATCCATAGTTCATTGTATATCATTTGTCTGTATTGGTCCACATCTGTCCAGCTGCATGGAACGTGTGTGGGCTGTACGGACACACATGATGGTCAGCCCATAATCTGCAGTGGGTTAGGACACCCTGTGTACTACAGGCTACCATTGTGACCCCCGTATGTGCTACACAGGTCACGGTGCCACTATGGATGTGTACTGTCTGCTGCCCTAACATTTGGCCACCACAGTCACTTGTATGCTCACATACATACCATAGCAATGGGTAACTACACATTCTAATACAACTGCCACTTGTTAGGTCAATGGACATACCCTGGGTGTGTTCCAGACTTGAGGACAGTGCTGTAGTGCTGCCTATGTCAGATGCACACAGTGCACCTCCCATACATGGCCGAGCACAGGTACTGTCATGTTTGGCATCCATTGTACAGTGTGCGGGTCAGAGAGGGGAAATCCGTGGGTACCTACTGTGTCAGTGCATATGCCTTGTGTTGCCTCTTTGCCAAGGGCAGGTCATACTGTGCACGGGCTTTCGCCAACTGTGCCCTACTCAGGTAGTTCCTTCACCAAGTCACACTGTGCCTGTACAGGCCTTGGCAGTGGTGTTGGGCTGTGTGGCCCTGCCCCATGCTGTTTCTGCTGCAACTGTTACTGCAGGATAACATTGTGTAGCATAGCAAATACCATAACAACTTGTATGCATGTAGCTTGTGAATATTGCAGAGCTCCAACGGTTGTGTTCAGATACCAGAACTGTGAACTGAGCATCCCAAACGCATGCACAAGTATATGTCTTGCCTGTGCATCCGCCTCAGTATGGTGTGAGTGTTCAGGTATGTGTGCATTGCTGATGGGTGTATCAGCCACTACACCAGTGTTTACCTAGCATCCCCCAGTAGGTGACTGCAGGGGATGTCCATATAGGCATTGGTGTGCTACAGATGTGTCAGAAGCCATATATCGGACACATCATAGCTTCCAAGGCAGACAACACACACATTCAATCTCATGCCCTGGCCATAGCATATGGCCTAGCTGTTGGAGAGTATGCCCCTGCACTGACTGTAGGCCCTACCCTGCTCCCCAGGTGGTGCTACGTGTGCAGGCTATAGCACCATGTACCCCAGGGTAGTCATCCATGTGGTTGAACAGATGCATATTGCTGGTCCACTAATCACGTGTGTTGAGGACATGTACGTGCTCACTAGCATGTATTGACATGGCATCTGTGAACTGGTGCAATACTCTGGATGCAGATGCCTGTGAGATACCCACGATATCCCCAGTTGTGCTGTGTGAGGTACCTGTGGCTAGTACACCTAGGCCAACACATCCCATGGTATCCACTGTGATGCATTTCCCTCGGCCTGTTTGATGTGTCAGGCACAGGTCAACAAGCTGCTGTAGGAGGTCTCTGTCCACCCCATAGTGCTCCAACATCCCCAGCCCATGTAGCCCCTGGTAAGTCACTCGGTCTATAAAGTCTTATGTCACCCCAGTAAGGGTTGTTCGGCAGCATACACATCCTCACTGCCCCAGCCTCCTGCACATGTTGGTATATGTTGCCTGCTGCAGCCCATGTCATTTGGTTGGACTGTGTCGTGAAATGTCCCTGCAGGTATACACCGGTGGTGTAGAGTGCAGACGAAACCTGTGTGTATGCTGCTTGCTCGCATTAACGTACTGTTCATGTGCGGGCTGGCCATGTCATCTGCTGAGTGTGCTGATCAACACCTGTTTGTGCAGCCTGTACACCCTGACAACCCCACCACTGCTGTCATCCCTCCCAATGTCACCAGGCAGGTATAGACACACCCCTAGCTTAAGTGTGCTAAGGCAGGAGCACTCCCGAGGCACAGTTCTGCAATGTACATACAGTATGCCTGACCCCCCCCCTACCATGCTGTCAACTATATTTGAGACCTGCACCCGGCTGACTACACACATACACTCCAGGGACCAGCAGCACACCCTGGTGATAAATGTGATACACCATAGTCAACCTCATCTGCATAGTATAGTCTTCTAATGAATAGTTATATGACCCATACCGAACCTCCAACATATAAACCACTGCTCAGTGTCGCTCAGATCCATACACAACTGGCAACAGGTGCCTTACCATCACCATATTCGATGTCCCATGGTCTTCCCAGCATCAAAATAAACAGTGTCTACACAACTACAACCCGTGGCCCTGCACACCACAGATGATGTGCATTAACACCACGCCATGGGAGATAAACATAGATCCCAGGTTATCACGTACAGATCATCTGGCACAAACATTCAATAGTGCTGATGTCCCCAGACATATGTTCACATCTATGTCCACCTCTACATCTACATATATCATATATACATATATACATGGATATATATATATATATATATATATATATATATATATATATATATATATATATATAAATCTACACATATACATGTGCACACATATGTAGTTATGGCAATTATATCACAACAGCGGACCACATGACAGCAATGCATTAGACAGGAATGGAAAGGAAACTACATGTGCCACCTGCATCATGTAGTGTTGTTACCATCAAGGCATGTGTGTTATGTTGCATCACACGGGTCAGACCCGTATCAAGGGTAAGAGTAGGGCTGCTGACAGTTACTCACCAGACCTATTGGCGAATGTATGTGTTGACAACCCAGTGTCTTGGCAGAATATGTGGGCTGTGGACACTATATAGGTCAGCAACAAAACAAACTGAACACATCCCACAGCTAGCCACCCACAGATACCAACACATATGGTATAACTGCCAAACACACACACACCTGCCATGCCCTGGAATTGAGCATCTACCTGTCTAGTCTACCACACTACAGCATTATGCAGTAACAGAACACACTACCGAGTTCCGGCATCACTGCACTCCCACAGGCATACTTCTAGGCAGATGACATCATCCGCAAAGGCAAAGACGCCGATAGGGAATGTATGTGGAGTGAGCCATCTAGAAGCATTATTCTGTCGCCAGGCAGCTGGACACAAACACACTTGGAAGGGCTGGGAGTCGAACATACACCTAACTACCTTATCACACTACAGCATTACACATTTACAGAATGCGCTACCGAGATTACTTGAACGCAGCACTCCCACAGGCATACTTCTAGGTAAATGACATCATCCGCAAAGGCAAAGACACCGATAGGGAATGTATGTGGAGTGAGCCGTCTAAAAGCATTACTCTGTCCCCAGGCAGCTGAAAACACACACACACACATACTTGGCAGGGCTTGGAGTCGAACATACACCTAACTACCTTATCACACAACAGCATTACGCAGTTACAGAACGCGCTACCGAGATTACTGAACAGAGCACTCCCAGAGGCATACTTCTAGGTGGATGACATCATCCGCAAATGCAAAGACGCCGATAGGGAATGTATGTGGATTGAGCCGTCTAAAAGCATTACTCTGTCCCCTGGCAGCTGGAAACACACACACACTTGGCAGGGCTGGGAATCAAACATACGCCTAACTACCTTATCACACTACAGCATTACACAGTTACAGAACGTGCTACAGAGATTACTGAACACTGCCCCCCCTAGAGGCATACTTTTAGGTGGATGACATCATCCGCAAATGCAAAGACGCCGATAGGGAATGTATGTGGATTGAGCCGTCTAAAAGCATTACTCTGTCCCCTGGCAGCTGGAAACACACACACACTTGGCAGGGCTGGGAATCGAACATACACCTAACTACCTTATCACACTACAGTATTAAACAGTAACAGAACGCGCTACCGAGATTACTGGAATACAGCACTCCCAGAGGCATACTTCTAGGTGGATGACATCATCCACAAAGGCAAGGACACTGATAGGGAATGTATGCAGAGTGAGCCATCTAGAAGCATTACTCAGTCCCCAGGCAGTTGGAAACACACACACCCACACACACACACACACACACACACACACACACACACACACACACACACACACACACACACACACTTGGCAGGGCTGGGAGTTGAACATACACCTAACTACCCTATCATACAACAGCATTACACAGTTACAGAATGCGCTACAGAGATTACTGGAATACAGCACTTCCAGAGGCATACTTCTAGGTGGATGACATCATCCACAAAGGCAAGGACGCCGATAGGGAATGTATAGAGAGTGAGCAGTCTAAAAGCATATTACTGTCCCAAGGTAGATGTAGACAAACACACGGCAGTGGTGTGAGCGGGACAACTGCCTATCTATTACAACACTACATAGATATGAGACGCGCCACACACACAGTACACCCTTCAAGACAGTCAACCAGTGTGTTCAATGTAGGCATCCATCGTGATGTGGAAAATAGACACCTGTTTCCTGGATAACCACCATCACTATACAGGATGTCAATGGCCATGCCCATACACAGAGGCACATCACCGACACAAGGTGTCACTGGGCATGCTCACACACTTAGTATCACACGTCCATTTGGAATGTACTGAGTGTCTATCTACACAACGGTGTACTGGGCATGCTCACACACTTAGCAGTTGCAAAGGGCCGTCTTGCATGCACATGGATTCTAAACACGGAAGGGCACAGTTTGGAATATACTGTGTGTCCATCTACACAACGGCATACTGGGCATGCTCACACACTTAGCAGTTGCAAAGGGCCGTGTTGCATGCACACGGATTCTAAACACGGAAGGGCATAGTTTGGAATGCATTGTGTGTCCATCTACACAACGGCGTACTGGGCATGCTCACACACTTAGCAGTTGCAAAGGGCCATCTTGCATGCACACAGATTCTAAACACGGAAGGGCACAGTTTGGAATGTACTGTGTGTCCATCTACACAACGGCGTACTGGGCATGCTCACACACTTAGCAGTTGCAAAGGGCCATCTTGCATGCACATGGATTCTAAACACGGAAGGGCACAGTTTGGAATATACTGTGTGTCTATCTACACAACGGCATACTGGGCATGCTCACACACTTAGCAGTTGCAAAGGGCCGTGTTGCATGCACACGGATTCTAAACATGGAGGGGCACAGTATGGTGTTACTGTCCCCACGTACATGAAGGCCACTCACATGTACTGACCAGTACACACTCAGGAGCCATCACAGATGTCTCAGGTGCAGATCACAGAGGTACATGCCACAGTCTACTATGTAGCCCTCAGACATCACCATGTCATTGGACCAGCAACACACAGCCATACATTACCACAACACTGTGTGACTCATGACCAGTGGACTGTACATAGGTCTACAGCAACTGTGCAGACTACACATGTACCGACAGGGTTCCATCATGTGTTATGCATTGCAATGATACCACTGTACATAACCAGGTTGGCTCTACACATAACAGGGGCCCTGGGTCTTACACAGCTGTGATAGATGACTGTCGCTGTACACCAAAGAACACACATGTTTGATATGACATACATGTAATTGCAGTGGATATCTGCATGGACCACACACACACAACACATATGTACATAGCATAGCATAGCTTTTGCTGTCCTCCGTGCAGACAAGTGGCTACAGCAATCACACGCGTGCAAATGGAAGGTAGGTCCATTGCTGTTGAATGCTAACAGCACATGAGGTAGCAATGTTGACCGAGGACACATTCCTACTATACTAGTTACCCATGACACCCATCATATCATACCACAATCCATGTGTTATGTATGTCATCACACATGTCCACCAATTGCAATGCATACAAACATGGCTACATGACAGGCATGTAGGACCAACACACATGTACAATTAGTAGCGTGCATGCAGCTACCATGCATGTGCAGTAACTGATGTATGTAACTCATCTGTGCCTAACTACAACATGCAGTTGCAATGCAGCCCCATCATTGACACATGTATATGGTGAAATACTGACAGTATGGTAGGATGTACATCAGGTATGGATAGATGTGTATACATAAAGGTGTGATCCACCTTTGCAGATGGATGTTTGCCGGGGATGGCTCACAGGTGTGTCACATGCCATCCTACCATTACATGTGCAAACAGTATGCTATGTTACTGTTAGTTGACAGTGAAGACATAAAACCTACACAGCTGTCACGTGTTACTGACTGTAAGTCATTTGACACCTGTAACACTTACATCCTCCCATGTGCATATAGCAGCACAATTGCCGGAGGTAGCGTTGGTACACATAATGAGGCCAATACTGCTGCATGTCTGTCAGACGTATCATCATATAGCAGGTGTATCAGTCACAGTACTGCCATGTGTGTTTGCTTGTGTGACCATATATGCCACTTATGGTGGGGAATACATCCCAATTGTTACACACCCCTGTACACTGTTGTAGAGATCTGTACATACTGCAGTGTGGAAAGCATGACGTAGGCAGAGGTGGTGTGTGTATTACACACATGTCAGCTATCTGTATGTGAATGACATTTGTGGACTGCACAGTGTGTGTGTGTGTGTGTGTGTGTGTGTGTGTGTGTGTGTGTGTGTGTGTGTGTGTGTGTATGTATGTATGGCTGTCTGGTGCATGGAGTGAGGGTGTATGCTACCATACAGAACACACAGGATCCCTAACCCCTCATGGTGATGCAGTCTACTACCCTGTTGATGTCATCGGTCTCAGCCGTACTGGCTACCTGTACATGTTCATTCTCTGTGTCACGTTGTGTGGGTGCACAGTACTTTGAGGGTGATAGGCAGGGGTCCTCACCTCAACACTATGGAGTGTGCGTTATAGTGTTGTTGACCCCGTGAGTGTGGGCATGTTCCTGTAATGTGATAGGGTATTACTGCTACACAGTGAGGCCTCATGCTATTAAGTGGCCTTTAACGTTATCATCAGCCAGACCGCTATGTACAACCCCTGCACCATGTCAACATACCTGTGATGTGACCTGGTATGGATGTCATATCTCTAGCCACTGTAGCCTATTAAACAGCCCACATGCTTCTGGATCAGTATATGTGTGGACATCTGTGGTATGTTAGCCTTTCCAACAGTCAGGTTGAGGCTACGTATAGCATGCTGATATTGCCATACATGCCTGTGAGTACTCCACATTTACACGTGGGAGACTGCAAACACTGCTACCTGTAGGCACATGCAAGTAGACCATAAGGAGGGAACCAGGGCATCATTAGCAACATGCTGTTACTGTTGTTACTGAGACACATACTGTGAACATATAACAATACATGATAAACCTGTACTACATGGTATGTCTGGTGCATGTGAACAGTACACAACTAATGTAATATACACTTTTCTCACTATTCTGTTCACCTTGTGCATCAGATCATTTGAGCATGTCTCTGCATCGATGGTGTGGATGACAGGGATGTGGCACAGGTTTCATCATATGCACAGGGTGATAATGTTTACCAGGGGCATAGGCTGCACCAATGGATGACATCATGTGTGTGGGTAAGGGCCGGTGATCTGATTGGACATGTCTGGTCATTATGCATGTGGGTATTGCGGTGCCCTACAGATGTGTTTGCCATGTGCGTGTATGTGTGCACACAGTTTTGCCTTTTGAGAGGCCTACACAGGGGTATTATTGACAGCTCCATATTGTACAGACCAGGATGTACAGCTCACTGTGTCCGGCCATGGCCATGTGACCTGTGTCTGCCAGGGGTTGCACGGGCACTACCAGGTGGAGGTACAGATTGGCTACTGTCTGACGACACATGTCCACTGGAACCGTGTCCCCACTGGGAACATCTAGGGCCACATCCACATGGCCTGCTGTGTCATGGCATGGACAGCGCAGCACCAGCTGCACTGCTACTGCTACCAGCATTATGGGAGTGGGCATGTGAGGTGGCATGCTCACATTGACTTGCACTAGGTGTAGTAGCTGGCCTACATCCACGTGGCCTAGGCTTCACTCCTACCAGATGTTCCAGCACAGACAGCTCACGCTTGCGGATTGCCATGCCACAGTCAAGGATTCCGACCATGTCACCCAATCACCTGTCCAGAACATCAGCATTCTGCTGTTGAGCATTTGCCAATGCCTGGATGTTGTCATTTAGAGTATGGATAGCAGCCCTCTGTGGCCTCTGCCCTTCTCTGTTCTGCCATTCAGCATGTACCTGTGCCGCCATTACAGTCTGGAACATGCATCTTGTGATACCAGCTGCTGCGCTCTGTCCTGCAGGTGCATGTCTGCCAGAGGTCCTCCTACGAGCAGTACTGGCCACATGCCTGTGTGGCACATCTGCAGTCATTACACTGTCACCATGGTGTGAAGACACACCTTCTGTAGCCACCACACATTCCTGTTCCACGCTAACAGATGCTGACTGTCCTTCCTCTATGGCCACTGGTGATGAAGTATGTATTGGCAGCAGAACTGTGTGCAGGGAAGAGGGGGACATAGCTGGAATGGCAACCATTGGCACATATTCAGCCCCTGACAACCCTGCCTGTACCTCATGCACATGTTCATCACTGCTAGTATCTGTGGGGACACTAACATCAAATGGACCGCAGGAGGGTACCGCACCTACATCACCTGTGAATGCAAAGAAAGACTCTAAATTACAATAGACACACACACACACACACACACACACACACACACACACACACACACACACACACACACACACACACACACACACACACACACACACAGACACACCATGCATGTGATTTGACAGACGGCATGCAGCATGCATGTGATACAGCAGACGGCATGCAGCTCAGACATTAATAGTGTTAGTTAGCATACCTCCCTGGGTTGCACACAACAGCAAGCAGGTGTCATATCAGTAGCCATGCAGTTCACACAATCATGGTAGTAAGCATGCATCCCTGTGATACACCATGTGGACCAGAACAGGTTAACAGTACACATGGCTGAAGTGACCTTGACATGTAATCTGCTGAAGTGTGCATTAATATGCATACATGTCTGACACAATGGTGTCCTGACACATGTACAGTGTTGTAATGGGCATCACATTGCAGTGTTGTCTGTAAACCCTACAGATAGAATGCATGTTTAGCAAATGTGCATGAGCATGGAAGGGTAGTGTGAGCCATCTGCATTGCTATACAGTGTGAAGTACAGACCCTGTGCCATTGCATGGCATCATGAGGCGTCTATATTGCTATACAGTGTGTAAGATGCACACATTGCATAGCCATACCTGCATGCATACCCATGACATATCTGTGGATTGTGACCCACGATGCTGAGGTGTATACACACCAAACCATGCTGTGTCATGTGACAGGTCACTGGAAGACCTACAGATGACACCCCTGCACAGCTACTACAGAGTCTTAGCTGCCTGGCAACCATGTCCACACATGGCAGACTTGTCCATTCACCATGTCTCACATGATATTGATGTACCACACACACACACACACATGAGGTGCACATCTAACGGTGATGTCCTACAGCAGCAAGGGAAATGTACAGTATCTATGGCCTGATGTGGTGTCAATGTCTGTGGAAGCTATACAGGTGACTACTGTCATGCTATGACACAGTCGTGATGTTCAACACATCTTATATGGTAGACTTAAGTGACACCTCCACTAGTTGTGCACAGGCTTTTAGGATGTCCAGTGTACCACATCAACTGTATAATCAGTCAACTAAGGCTATAATTAGACCATGTGTGGACAATGTGCAACAGGGTGTATACACATCACATCTACTGTGTGGCTACATGTCTCTGGCCATCCCCCATGGCCATGTGAGAACATGTGTTGGCCAAATGTTTGTGATGGCTGTCTATCTCACATGTCTGTGTTGTCCCATATGACATACACGCATAGATGTCAGATATGTCACCATCCACAGGGCTATGCAGACAACGGGTTGCATGTTTGGTATGTGGGGTATGTGTTATGGGATAATGTGACAATATTGCAGCCAGAATACTAAGTGTCTGGGACATGTCAGATGGCACATCACAATGTGTGCACCCATTGCAGGGGCATATAACACAATGGTGACTCCTGTGGGCTGCCCATATTCCAGCTCACTGTGTGGTACTGTTTGTGTACCACACATGTGTTGTTCCAATGTATAGTACATAAGCCTACATTGTACAACACCTCCACTGTTGTATGCACAGCTGTCCACACATGTAGCAATGACAGATACTGTGGTTTCATGTCAGTGTATCATTTTGTTTGCATATATTGCACATGGGTAGCCAGTGTGAATGATGGGAGATGCGACCTGTATATCATGAATGGACCAAACATCAAGTGTACAAGTGTTAACTGGCCACATGGCGAATAGATCTATGCTTTAACATGCCTGATATTGATGACAGTCAAACCTGCAATGGACTAATGTCTGTGTGGCACACCAGAGGTACCTGTATAGGGGTGACACAGTAGTTTGAACATTATCCATGACTTTATGACAGCCACAGGGTGCACTGTGCATGTTAACACATTTGCCTGTACAATAGCATATAGTATGCACATGTGTGCATACACAGGGTAGCATTCTGAAGTATGCAGCATGTGTGTAAACATACCTTGCATATGATGTTAAATTACATAATGTACAGTGACATATGCAACTAAATGGGATATAATAGTCATATGTGCAGTACTGACTTACCAGGCAAGTCCAGGCTCATTGGTTGGGAGACACCCACCTCCACGATGGCAGCTAGTGTTTGTGGATGCTGTTCTGAGGGTGTCCCCAGACTGGCCAGTAGCTCTTCGGTGTGTGTGAGTGGGGGCTGGGTTGGTGGCCCACCACCTGTTCCACCTTGTTCACTGGTGATTGCAGTGGCACTCTGTTTCGCATGTCGTATCAAGTCCATGCAGTGTCTGCGCACCTGCTGGTAGGTGCGGTTATGGCCACCCACATCATTAACCCTCCTGCGAAGATCCTGCCACAGGTCATCATGCTGCTGGGCATGCTGTGGCACATGGCTGAACAACACCTCATAGTTCTCATGGAGGTACGAGATGAGGACATCATCCTCCTGGCAGCTGTATGCTGGCAGGCATGAACGAGGCATTATCTGTAAGACATAATGATGGTGACAAGTCACAGTATCACAGAGATGTACAGAGATACTGCTGCACATACATTTGTAGTAAATCTAATACATCTGCACAGTTATCTTTGCAAATCATCATGACACTGACACGACTGACATGTTTGTGTCACACACATGTAACACCCGTTATGCATTGGATATCATCACCATATATGTGTGTCACCTCATTACATTGTTCATACTACATGTGAATGCTGTCTTGATGTGGGCATGTCTGTTTGCCTGCACTGGTGTTCCTACCTATCAGCACATGCCTGGATGTGTTCACAGTAATGCTGTTGACCTTGATGCTGTGTATATGTCACATATCAACACATACACTGCCTTAATGGACTTGAGCAGTGACAATGCACACATACGCATGGAAACCTTTAAATGCATGTGTTTTGCCATATACATCTACATGGCACTGTACAGCAGTTCAACATTCTGCCAAGGATCACCTGTTTTGCACATGTGATAGACATGGGACAATGGCTAGTCAGACATCATTCGCAGGGATGGTTATCAATTATAGCATGTACGGGCAAGGTTTCCTAGCTGTATCTGACAGCCATTTTGCCACCGCGAAGTGCATCAGTGCCACATTACTGATCCAGACAGTTGATAATACATCTACCATGCGGTCATCACACCATGTAGAACAGAGATGACAAGTGCAGCTTTGATGGACAGGGTGCATGGTATGGCGGGAGTATGTCACATGTATGGCACAGGGATCTGTCCAGCATGTGGCGATCCTAGTAGTAGGACGGTGGCTGTCCATGACATCTGTCTTTCAGATCAGGATATGTACGTGTAGCATGTCCAACATCATAGTGTAGCACATGTCTTTATGCAAGGTAGCCAGCATGCCTCATATTGGAGGTGAGGATTGTGAAGGCTGGTATCACCAATCCACCCATGGCCAATACACCTTAAAGGTGATATGTGATCCAATATTGGTCACCAGAGTGCTGAGTATGCCTGTCCAATGATCTCCATGCTCATGGATGGGACCCTGTCATGACATGGGTGCCTCGTATGACTACCTAAGAGGCCTGGAGACCTCACTAACTCAGGAAGGTGAACTGCACAGCACCATCCCTTACACAGTGTCCATAATGTTGACCGCAGCCTAGGTGGTAGTTAATGGGTACAGGGATATTCACCTAGCGGTGACAATGCTGATATCATCTGTCAGAATGTGCACATATGTCAAACACCTCACCCACAAAGCCCATTCTGAATGTTGTTCACAACACTGAGACAGCTATTGCTCATAGGTCATGGCCATTCACATCCTTACATACACACATGCCTCACATTTGTCTGTGTGGTATGGGCTACAATGAGGGGGGAGTACAACACCTTAACCCTGTTTTACTGGAGCTGCCACTGGTGTGATATGCACATGTCACTCTGACACCTTTTGTAGTGTTGATTCTATCAACAGGCCACTGGTAGAACACTCCAGTGACATACGAAGGTACATGTAGTCAAACATCCGTACTGTCATCTACATCTGTACTGCTAACATCTACATTGATAATTGTTCATGGACTTGCAGACCATACTCAGCAGGGTAATAGTGCGGTGCCTCCAATTATGACTGTTGTCACCACTTGTGGGTTTATATTATCCAACACCCTATCTGTATTGCATTTTCATGCTCAGCACTTGTTCAGAACTTGTGAGCACTTCATAGGTTCATAGGTTCATAGGTTCATACTAGGCTATCTGCTCAAGGGCATTTATAAGCCTAGCCCAGAGTTTTGTGGCTTTCACCACCCCTTTAGTTTGAAGAAAACTATGCCCATTATTTTGCTGTGCCTCTGTCAAGCAGTGACACTGAGGTAATCCCTGGGGTATATCTGCGAGTACTAATTAATGGAGCACCCATTCCAAACCATTTCTCACAAGTACACTGTCTGTCCTTACATTTCCAGCTTGCTTACAGTACAACAGCTGTTGTACACACGTAACTCACATATCTTGTAAGACATGGTTGAATATACAGGCATGTTCAACTGTCTCATACCAGTGCTATTGCCTGTCTATATGATGAATATGGCATACATGTGGCAACAGAGTGATTGTCTCATGTACACAGTCAATGCTCACCTCCCAACATACAACACTACAGCCTCTGGGAGATGCACATATGCAGCCATGCTGGGGGTAATGCTGTCACCAACCCTGACTGAACCTGACAGCCATGTGGGGACGTGTAACATTTGCAGCACACCCCACTCATCACATAGTCTCACAAGATCTCCACCACCACAGGCCACACATAGGAGTACAACTTGTGCAGTACCTCTCTATACTCTGTGTAGGCACCAAAGGCAGCCCCCATCACCAAAAACAACAACAATAACTTATAGCCCACAGACTCATGTGTGTCCATCACATACAGCCAATAGGGTGTTATAACATACACAACACACCAGTCATAGGTGACTCTGTAGGCAGTCACACTGATGTCCCACTCAGCAGGCTACACAAGGCGATAGTCGCTTACATCTATCTGTCAGGTAACTGGTTCTGCAACATAACCTAGGCACCCATGCCACACCTCACCAGGTACAATTTGACTATCATTCTCCATGTTAGTGTGACTGCCCTGAGATGCAACTTCACAGACTACACGTGCAGGGACATGCAATAGCTCACCAGTCTTGTAGCCCTGAAGGTATGGGCCAAGCCCTGGGGAGCATTATGCATTCATCCGGACTTGGTACCACTGTACAATGACTGACTGTTTCACTTCAACAGTTGCCTATGCTTCTGCTGTCATTCCACAGGCATCCGGTATCTGTCTGCTTTGACTGACATGGTCAACAAAACATGATGCTTTGGCACAGATGACCTGCACCTGTCAGCCCTGGGAGTACAGATAACATGTAAGGCTCTTGCTGCTCCTATACTGCCTGTCTTGCACAGTTTCCAATAACATTCACCACCAGAACGGGAACAGGCAAGCAAAACATGGGGTCATGTGACTTAATGCTTGACATCTTCATCTCTGACGCACGCAGACAAGGCACTCCTTCTAATGGACCACTTCAATATCTCTGCAGTGACTGGGACCTGACTCTAGGCTCTGCAGAGCACACATGCAATGACAGGTTATACACAGACCACACCTTTCAGTGATGTAACCTGGACTGGAACATCCACGGCTGAGGTGTTCCCATATTCCACTATGTTGTACACACATCCTGGCTAGTTACTTAGCACAATGCATCAGAGGTGCTCCATGTGAAACTAACTGTGGCCAGAACTGCTATACACATTGTAACATGCTACGGATTCAACAACATACCCCACGGTTACCAGACCTCATTTCTTTGTTTACTGGACAGTAGGGTTCAGACAGGTACTACTGATGTGAGACTGACACTACCCCACACTTAACTGGGATAGCCACTCATGTACTGACACATTAGGCCAACCCTGTCTGGGATTCATAACCTCCACTCGGCTGGATCAACCCATACACATCACCTCCAAGACCAACAATATCCTAGACATGGACACTACCAACATGTGACTGGTGTTCCACACCTGGGGTTATCCCCTCGTTGGTGGATTCCAAACATATGTTAATCACCCTTGTTATCCACATCCCGGCACCACACCCTTCACGGCATACACAGTACAAAAGTACTACAACGTCCACTACAGACGTCTTATGACAGCAGTAGTTAACATCATGACACCCGTGCAGATGGACAATGCACATACAAATGCTGAAACATACCCCAGTGCACTTCATTAGCACTTACATGACTGCATGGATCATGCTATTCCAAACAGAGCCATGATGGTACCCACCAGATAACGGATGCCACTCTGGGGGTCCAGTTCCATGGACATAATTTACAACAAAAGGTGGAGGATGTTGCAAAGTGGAGTACAATCCCTTGGGTGGGGTAGCTCACTGGTCAGCCTCAGTAGGGCTATGGGATCCCTCATCACATACTCCGAACCTAGCTACGTAAACAGTACTGCGACACATTCCAGTGCATTAGCACTTACACGACTGCATGGATCATGCTATTCTAAATAGAGCCACAATGGTACCCACCAGATAATGGATGCCACTCTGGGGGTCCAGTTCTATGGACATAATTTACAACAAAAGGTGGAGGATGTTGCAAAGTGGAGTACAATCCCATGAGTGGGGTAGCTCACTGGTCAGCCTCAGTAGGGCTACAGGATCCCTCATCACATACTCCGAACCTAGCTACATAAACATTACTGTGACACATTCCAGGGTGTACCACAAGGCATTATGGAGGTATGTCAGTAGTCAATGGCAATATCCACATCTGCTCTGACATACGACAGTTACTCAGGAACATTACAGAACCGAATGATGTTGGCAACATGCTGGAGGATGGGTTCAATGCTAACATTACACCCTCTCACTCCCTACAGGGCCACAATCCCTGCAGGAACATTGCGGTGTCCCTGTGATCACAACTACACAGTACTAACCTGCACTCTCTAAGGCCTGGAACACTGACTCCATGTGACCATCCAACATCCCAGGCTGTGATTTACAGAAACCTCTGAATGACATGTCTCCCCACTTGCCCACCAGATTCAGTAATAGCCTTGTATCAGACATTGTGGCCCCTGAATGGCACACAGCAACAGTTATCACACTCCACACAGGTGGCGCCACAATGAACGAGAGGGACTATTGCCCTATATGCCTGACTGGACTGTTCTGCAAGGCTATGGGACACATCATCATGGAAGTCATTCACAGAGACATTGGTGGGCTCCAGTCCTTTGATGCCACCTAGGTTGGACATGTTAGGGCCAGAGCATGGCTCCTACACCTGGTGGACTCTTTTGATACAGTTACCAGGGTAGTTGATGACAGTAAGGGGGTCCACACAGCCTACATTGTCCTCTCATTGGCTTTCAGCACCGTTCTCCATTCTGGTATTGATAACATACACATCCACCTGCACTTCGACCCCTATGTCTCAGGATGTTATGCAAAGTGGCTCAGGGACAGGACCCACACAATGAGGGTAGCATACCATAGTACCTACTGTATTTCAGTTACACTTGGCGTACCACAGTCCTCAGTCATAGGGCCCCTCATGTTCGGTATATGCTTCCCTGAGGTACAGGCTAGCACAGAGGGACTTTTCCTGACTAGCTTTCCAGACAACTGTATACAAAGCACCATGATTGATCCACCAGGTGATACTGACTTCCTCCATAAGGGTGTCACTCTGACGGATACCTGATATCAATATCATGGCCTCAAGCTGCATGACACAAGGTGCATGAACATCCCCTTTGCATTACACCAATCACCCAATGACTATCCCATAGGTGGTAGTTCCCTACATACATGTCACTTTGTACGTGATCGTAGTACACATGTATGTAGCACCCACTCCTTTGATAACCATATTTCCACTGTGGCGTGGATATCCTTCTACATGGCCACCCTTATCTGTACTGGGTTTGTAGCTGGAACATAGGCACCCATTGTACTGCTGAACTGACGTATGCACACATTCAAGGGTACAACACTCCATTTAGGGTGTACCTTACAGAACAGCTACGGCTTTACATACCACAACATTAACACCCCATGAGGATTATTGAGCTCCGAAGGCTGACGTATGCGTCAGAACTACGGACACCACAACTGTACACATTTGCATACTACATACTCAGGGTTGACCTCTGCTGAACAGACAGGGCCCATGTCCACAACAATATTCATGGATATACTCCACATAAGCGACATAAGCAAAAGCCACTGTGAGCAACATGCCCATGGATATGTGCACACACGCAACGATGAGTGGGATGTGCTTGAGGGTTACATTCCCAAACCAGACACTCACCATGCTTTGGAGCATGATTCCTATGTGCATCACTCAGGGACACTCAGTAGCACTGTTCATGTGATACCTCACTTGGTGGTTGGGAGACACACATGTACGCCAGGGATCACTGCAGTGGCTGTACTGTGCAGATGTGCTGGTAACACATGGCTCTGCTGTTCACAGACAGGACACTACCCTGGAGAGGTGCCGCTGGTGTAAACACTGTAGTTGGGCTTACACATAGACTTGTCAGACTGCATAGTACCCCACTATGAACCTGTGAAGCTATTACATGTCCTTTGTGCATGGTTAATTGAGTAGCTCTTCCATTTTGATTAGCTATCATGCTGTTACAGTGTCCCATGACTGCAAGCCGTATGTATCCTGTTATTGTATATTGTACAAGCCAACAGACGATACCTGTGGTGTGCATGATATGCCTGTTATGCTGTGTAGAATATCTGACATATCTACCTACAATACTGTACATTACACATATTTTACATATTATCCCATAATGCAAAGCATACTTGCCCAGCGGGACCACCTTAGGTATGTCATTGTCGTTATATGCCCATACACATGCCTACAGTGACAGTATATCAACATATACTATCCCCTGCTATGGCACGTACTTGTTGGACATACCCTACCACTGACGGCGGGTGGTATGGAATTGTTCTGTTTAAAGCCCTCATGTAGCATCCCTTGTGGTGTCTGTGATGTTTACCTTGTGGCCCATTGCAAAATACACAATTTCTACAAGCGTTACTATGCCCAGCAAGACATCACTACATAATACCTTTTCCCACTTTATGCATTGCGGACACTTTAAATTAATACAAAACAGGCTATACATACACTAACATACTGAGTGTTCTACATACCTTGGTATCGTTCCGAACTTCTGTAACTATCTCTCTTACACTGTTTAAACAGCTCTATGGTATGAGCATACAGTTTGAATGTCTGGCAAGTCATCCTTATATACGTCGATACCTGTAACATGTGGTTTCCTGCTGCCAATTGGTGTTCCTGAGTGAATTATTACTTGAACAGACAACAAACTGCAAAGAAAGCAAATGAAACAAAAACTTAATTGAGAAAAAACACTTTATAAACAGCAAAGCTTTCGAGGGAAACCCTTCCTCAGAACTAATACATAAAATACAAAATCACATGATTTAAATACAGGTCGATAATCACATGACCAGCAGCCCAACAGTCATGTGACAAGATATTTAAAACACACAAACATAAAAAAATAATATAAAAAAAATATATAATGTAAAAAATATATGATATATAAAAATATGAAAATTAACAGAACATCAAAGTTTAGTGTGCTGTAGTCTAAGCAACACAGGTTTAAGACTAACCGTGTTATTTAAGCCTGGGGGATGATCAGAAGCGAGCCTAAGTATCCACTCATATTCCTTAAGCTCCAAAAGATTATTACTATCCCCACCCCTGAGCATAGGGTAAATGGCATCAATAACTAAAACAAATTTATTTATAATATATGGGACATAATAATGTCCTACAATGTCAAACATTTGCCCTTTTTAATGTTTTATGTCAGGACACAACTGCCCAGGGAGGGGCTGTCCCTCTTAATGTGGGACAGGTAGTAACCGTATGCCTACGGCTAGCTATAACCACACCTACCATAATGATCTACTCCGAGTTGGCACTAACAGACACATGATGCAGACACACACACACACACACACACACATTACAGTCACATGGACACGCACATGGCACCCTCAACACACACATACACAGACTACAGCAATCACAAACACAGTTGAACACAGTACCTATGTGGACTGCAACACCGGTAGTGGTAACTAAATGTCCCTTCATATCGTGATAATATTACTCGCGGTTCTAGTGTTCCTGTACTGTGTTCTTTCGGTCTTTCAGCCTCGTGGTTATGCGTGTCGGTATGTGACACATTCCATAGTTGGCGGTTGACCAGGTTAAGAAAACAGAAAGAGAGGGCCCAGTACCCCTCTTTTTGGAGAATAAGGAGCTAGAATGGCAAATATTACTAGACTCATTTTCGTACCCAGGTTTGAATGAACACTGCAACATAGCTTGTGTCCTGAAAATGAGGAGCTATAAAAGATAACTCCTTTACCTTTGCCTTACTCCATTTTCCACTTATTTTATTTTACTTTAATAGTAATTTGTAGTATATACACTTTTTACTACTTTTAAGATTCATACTTAGCAAGGCTTCTAACTATAGTTGTCGGTAGAGATCTCACTAGATACTTTTTATAAACACTTTCTACAAACATTTTTTACAAACACTTTTATATGTAGATCTGTTATGCACTGCTTTTAGACTGCTTTTATTGTGCATACACTTCTTACACATTTGCATGCTTTTAATGCACATTTGCTTGGTATATGAATGTAACAAATTGCTGAAGCACTAATGTTTCATGATTTCCAACTGTTTTAAAAGTATGAAACTACATACTTTTGAGAATGCTCCTAAACAGAGCTTTTACTCCCTGAATTTACTTTTGCAAGAAATGCTGCTAACACGCCTTCATTGTGACTGCATTACTAATTAAGGCGAGGGTGTGTTGTATAAAAACCTGACTTGATACTGCATTTTACTTTTGCCTCTGATGAAGCTGTAGTTTTAACCACAGCGAAAACGCTTGTTTTAATAATAAAGTGCGTTAAGGTTTTTTCTGACTTCAGTGTGGCTTTATACGTGTAAGTGGATTCTATTAAAAGTGTTCCAGCTTGTACAGCAAACAGCATCCACAACAAGGACTTTAACATTTTTTTGGGCTTCACGGTGCTTGTCCGGACTGTTTTTGTGTATTTTACTGGTTTCCGTTTGTTTGCTTTAACTATATATATATATATATATATATATATATATATATATATATATATATATATATATATCTGACAGAGAGAGTGACAGGCAGAATACACCTTTCATTGTGTACTTGTCGGTGTATACTGTTTCCTGGACTCCACACGTTTGTGTTTGAACCTGTCACATTACGCACCTACCGTATGTATATCTTGGCTACCATAGTGTTAGATGATTGTGTACATGATTGCGTGTTCTACTCCTGGCAGTGGTCGTTTTACCCTTCGGAGGAGGCACTATTAGTACAGGGGTGAATAATGCTGGTTTCACCTCTACTGGACATCATTGACCGTGATCTGCGCGATATTCAGAGAAGCTTAGCCCAGTTTCACGCATATCCGTATAGTCATATTTAAATGATGCTTACCAGCACTGGGCAATGCATATTCCTGCTAACGTGTGCTAAACATGATCTGATGACCTGCATCTGACATGCATTATTCGTGCCTTCAGGATTACATTACATCCCTTGCAGGACGTGGGACTGGGAACATGCAAGACGGTCACTGCATTTACCACTTGGGCATATGGGATTTGTACACGTGTAATGGCATTTTGTATGTGGACTATACTATGGCTGTTACTCCATACTGCAATCACATGGGTAACTCAGTTAGTTTACATATGGATGAGTCCTATTAATGGTATGTCCATGTGATGTTTAATGGATGTGCTCCAGCATTGGGTATGTATATCACAGTGAGCCACACACGATAATGTGCTACACCTTCAAACGACCGTAGTTGGAGCATGCTGGGGTAACAGATACATGTCATGGATACACCCCATGCCTTGACACGAAATCCATGATTACATTATGTGGAGCCCCTCATTAACGCATCAGGGAATCCGTGCAGAGTGTGTGGAGAACAGTGCTTACACACATGTGATCCCGCAATTGCCTCTGCTCCACTGAGCGACAGTTGGTTACTAGATGTTGTGGTGACAGCAGACACTGTTTGCCTCGATTGGTGTATGGCCTCTGACAATTGGTCTTGTACCTACCGATGTACCTAGGAACCTATACACACAGTACCAACATATGCTGATATGTGCATGTACTGTTCAGGTGTTGACATTCCTTGTTCCAATAGCTGTTGTGTGTACAATGGTTGAGGGCTGCCTATGTAGGATTCACACAGTAGCCCACCTATACTTTACAATTACAGGTGGTCATGTGTGTGTGCCATCCATTTTAATGTGTGTGCAGGTGGAGAGGTGTGTCAGTCCATAGGGGCCTACACTGTCAGAGTATGTGCTATACGTTCCCTCTTTGCCAAGACATAGGCATATTGGGCATGCCTCCGTCTGCCTACTGGGGCTGGCACAGGGTGTTTGTGGTCTGAATCCCTCTGTGCTTGTGATGGCCTTGGCAATTGCGGTGGGCTATGAGGGCCTTCACCATTTTGTCCCTGCTGCAGCTGTTTCCGCAGGATCATATTATGTAGCATGGCACATACTATGAAGATGTGGGCACACATGCCTGGAGAGTACTGCAAGGCTCCACCAGATGTGTCCAAGCAACGGAACCATGATTTCAGCATCCTGAACACATGCTCTATGATGATTCTGGTTTATGCGTGTGCCTCATTATGGCATTCCTGCATGGGTGTGTGTGCATTTCTGATGGGAGTCATCATCCACGGCTTCAGTGCATAGCCAGCATCCCCCACAAGGTGGCCATGTGGGATGTCCCCCCTGACAAATACCTGATACAACTGTGAGGCATGCCAGATATGGGAGTCATGGTAGCTTCTCCAGGGCTGCCAGCACACACATTCATGATAATGCCCTGGGAAATGCACACAACCTGGCAGTTGATGGAGTGGAATCCCTTGTGGTTTATGTAGCGCCTACCATGCTCACCGGGTGGTGACTCGATATGTATGTGCGTGCAGTCTATTGCACCCAGTACCTCCGGGTAGTGTGCCACATGGTGGAAGTGATGCATATTGCTGGCCAACTCCTCCTGAGTTTGGGGGAAGTATATATGCTCATTGGCATGTGGTAACATGGCATCCAGGAACTGGTGTAGTACCCTGGATGCTGATGCCTGTGAGATCCCCATTATATCTACAGTTGGCCTTTGAAAGGTACCTGTGGCTAGTATTCCCAAGCTTACACATACCTTTGTGTCCACTGGGATGGGTTCCCCTCTGTTGTTTCTGGATCTCAGGCGTGGCCGGCACAGCTCAACTATTTGCTGTAAGATGTCCCTGTCCACCCTGTAACGCTCTACTATCTCCAGATCATGTAGCCCCTGGTAGGTTACCCTTAGTCTGAACACTCTTCTCCTCCTCCATGGCCTGCGGTGGTTGTCAGCATCATCCTCCACAACACCGTCAGTCTGTAACACATGGTAATGAATCACAGCTATGGCAGCTCCCAACATGTACATTTTAAAAGTTCCCCATGTGTTTACACCTATGGTGCAGTGTTTGGGAATACACAGGTGTGTGTAGGGTGCTTTCACACTTTATACTATTGTGCTGTGAACACCGATGATGTCATAGGGTGTGTATGTATGATCGTAGCTACAGGGTATCTTATGTGTTTTACTACAGGAACTACTATTGTGGTGCCTTTGGTGTTGAATTACATTTGGCTGCCATAAATTACCTCTTGCCCTTCCCTTTACATTTCTTCACATTTCACCTACCATTTTCTGGCATGCATCCAGCAGCCTGCTTTCATTTGTACTTTCCTAGACCTGGCTTATCTGGCGTAATGTGTTCTATTGCCGGTCTACTGTAGATTTGCTTTGCTCTGCTATGACAGTTCTCCTTTCTTTGCAGTCCGACACCTCCCTTATCCTGTTTTGTAGGTTTCTGTGAGCAGACTTGTCAGCTGCCGTTGATTGCCCACTGTGAGTTAATAGGTGTTAATTGCTCAGTTGTACTCCAATTACCCTACTGTGGCATTTCCTTCTTTTCTTCCCCTGACCTTCCTGTTTGTGCTATGGTTCATGGCTCATGCATCTGCTTAACGGGTTTCGGGCATGTTTTCATCCCCGTACACACGCGCTTTTGGGCACCGTATGTGCTCTCAGCTAAACGATGCTATACCTGCCTCCCCACCCCTGTCCTGCAGCTTTGCTTAGCAATGGCCAGACCAGATTTGCATTGCTCCAATGTGCTTACAGCTACGGTGGCACACCCCACTGCTGATGTCATGTATACCTCTGAGCCACTCCTCGGTGTTGTAGCGCTGCGCCATATGGTACATCCTTAGTCAGGTGGGACGTTTGTGATTCAGTATTACCTGCCTCATTTGCATGGCATTGACTATTAATTCATAGTTACCGTGCCAAACACTGTCACAGACCCTTAGCAACCCTTGCAGCTTGGTTGTGGTGTGCCATGCATACCATTGAGTATTATGGTGAAATCCTGATTTGTATTACATTGCGATTTTATGACATTTGTATATATTTTCTTTGTGTTCCCATTTGTGCACACATGCCCTGCGGTTGTACTTTGCATTACTGTGGACATGACATTAAATGTTGTTTTTTAGGTGTTGTGCATCTTTTCTTATGCTATTGGCTGTATATTTAGCCATTGGCATATGTTAACTTTGTAATACACGAGTCTGGTCTGCTTTCATAGCTCCGATGTTCTGTTTGGAAAAATGTAAACCGTGTTTTTTGGTTTACATTTCCGTGGGCTTACGCTATGCCTGCACCACTTCATGAATCGCTATGTACCTTCATTTGCATGGTGTGGCACTGCGCATGGGGTGATTAGCATACCTAAGCCAAGGGCTGCGCAGTTCTGGCGTATGCCGGTAGTGCACATGGAATTGGATCGTACCTGAATCACTAGACAGCCATATTTGGCGTTATACCGCCTACGCTACACCTGCGCCTGGCGCAAGCTTCATGAATCCCAGGGATAGTTAATACAATATAAACATTGTAGGTAGAAACTGTTGTTGGTAATCAAAGACACCTTCCGACAACTGTGGAGCAGGTAGATTATATCAGAAAACAGAAGGAGTCACCACATATAAATTAATACCTCCGTTTGTAGCAAAAAAGGATAAAATTTATTGTAGGATAAAATGAGCGCTTTCGCATAGACAAGCTATGCTTCTTCAGATCAGGTTACAAATACAAATGAAAGCTCATACTTCTTATACACAAATAAAACACATTTTTTGGCGGGCATTTCAAAAAATTCAATCAGTCAATTAATTAATTGGCCAGAATTTAAAGTGCTGATGACACTCTTAATACTTAGAATGCTCCTGTGTTGTATAACAGAGAACGTAACATCAAACATTAGCAAAAAGCCGTAAGGCTGCAAATTCACAAGGCAACAAAACCAATGCAAATAGGTACTGCAATACAGTACGGTATGTGTCTCTATCGTCACAAAATAGTTTCAGTTTTCCACAGTCAAAAACAAAGACAGAAAATGGAGATAAAAGTAAAAATAAAATAAGAATAAAAATAAAAATAGAAATAGCACATCTATAATGGTTGCCAGAACGCCACATTAGCTTTCTGTATACAAATGTGGCAAACCAAGTGTTATTCAGTAATCAAAATGGAAAGACTAACAAGACTCCATCTAATAAAACATAGCGAATCTCTAAACATCTGATGCGTGAAATCTGTGTATCATTATTAAACTCAGTGCAAAACTTTTAAACATTGATAATAATAGTGATAAGATCTCCTGTCACGTATCAATAAAGCAGACTCGTATAAATAGATGTGTACCAAAATGCATGATAATAAATTACTTTGATTATATACATTTTAAACCAAATTAATTAACTTTGTTAAAAGATCTTAGGTTAGGAAGTTCTGTTAGAAGCTACGTTAAAAGACTTTGTTATAAAGCCTTATTGAAAGACCTTATTAAAAAGGTATGTGTATTGAGGTAGAGAACGAGTCCAATTGGTTAAACCTTATGTGTAAACTGAGAAACAAAATCTATCTGAGAAACCTTTGGTAAGGTCTATAAAAATAGCGGAATTAGTATATATCGTAATGCAGCAAAACTAACTAGAACTATAGAGTTTATTATTTCTGCGAAATGATTGAAGTGTTAAAGGTCATGAGTTGAGCAGAACCCAGGAGGCGGGTTGTAGTGTGCCAAGAACTTAAATGATGGCGTAACACTAAAAATTATTATTATTGAGCTTCCACAATATAACAGTTTTCGGCATAACTTATGTGTTAACTAATAAAATGGACGTATGCTCCATGTATTATTAAGATGCAGAATATAAGATACAAAAAATATATAAGGAATATAAAAACACCACGACTGTATATTACTTAGAGTCAATCAGTTGGTGTGATGAACTATATAAATCCCTTGTATTCAACTCTAAAGGAATTATATGATAAACATATATGTGTATAAATATTACCTATGAATCTAGGGATTTATCAAAAATCTTTTGAAAGTTGTATATAATACATGGGAACAAGACCTATAAACAAAGTCACATGATGTGATATGTGACTATAGCAGCAGATCTGAGAATTAATGAAAATTAGAATTAAAGTTGATTAAAATAAACTCAAAACTGAACTCAAAATTACAAGGGTCTATTGTTCAGTATGGGTTTGATGGAGACAAATTGATTTATTCCAGGGTTGACATGTGCTTTCAACAAAAGTATCCATCTAAGTTCCATGCAAGCTAAGTGATTGGCATTGTCTCCACCCCTGGCATTGTCTCTAGACACTTGCAGTACTTTAAAGGTGAAAAAATGTGAGCTAAACTCATTAATATGTTTTGCAAGTGCGTTTTGTTCATTCTTCTTCCTGATGTCGTAGAGATGATTGTATACTCTATCTCTGAGTCTCCTCTTAGTGAGACCTACATAGAATGCAGGACAGCATTCACATGTAGCAAGGTATACAAGATTGGTACTGTCACAACTGTAATGACTACTCGGTTTAAAAATATATAAACCTTGAGGATGTTCAAAGGTTTGTTTCTTTGAGATGTGTGGGCACATGTGGCAATGGCCACATGAAAAAGTCCCTTTCTTGGATGGAGTAATCTCATTAACAGTGATGTCGTGTTTATCAATGCATAAAATTTGTTTAAGGTTGCTACAATTTCTGTAGCTAAAAGTCGGATGTGTTCCAACTATATAGATGGTATGTGGATCCATAATCAATACATTCCAGTTCTTCTTAATTATTTTTTGAATATTAGATACATCACTCGTGTACTTCAACAAGAATGATGTCTTTTCTATGTGACCTTGCTTTTTATTTTTATGATTGATATGAAAAGACGAGTGGGTGCCCTGAACCAAAGTATGGGTAGTCGATGGGATACCTAATACATGTTGTTTACAGTCTCTGATGAGATTGTTGTTGTAGCCTCTTTCCTTAAATAGCTGTTCTAACTGTGCAACTTCATGCAAAGACTCAGCTTCATTTGTACAAATTCTAGATACTCTGTTAAGTTGGCTAATAACTATTCCTGGGAAAGTGTGTCTGGGATGCATACTTTCAAATTTTAATAGAGAGTTCTTCCAAGTTGGTTTTCTATAAAGTGAAGTGCTAATTTGCCTTTCTTTATTGAACCTCAATGTTAAGTCCAAGAAATTAATCTCTGAACCAGAAGTTTCAATGGTAAACCTAAGAAAGGGACTAGTAATTTCTATATCCTTTATGAACTTTATGCAGTCAATTTGGCTGCCTTCCCAAATGAAAAGTACGTCATCTACAAACCTTTTATAGAGCTTGACATTGCTGAATAGACTATGGTTAAACAAAAACTTACTTTCCCATTCATAAACAACAAGGTTTGCATAACTGTTTGCGCAGGGGGTGCCCATGGCAACCCCCCACTTTTGTAAGTAAAACTTATCTTTAAACATAAAGACGTTGTTATTAAGTACAATCTCAAGCAAATAGTTAATCAGAATCTGTCTGTTATTACTGTACTGAGACTTAGTGAGTAGTAACTCATTTATGGCTTGCTGTCCTAGTTCATTCGGTATACATGTGAACAAATTGACTACATCCATTGTTACTAATAGATAGTTGGAAACATCTTTGTCAAGTCTAAAATCTCTCAGAAACTGAATCAACTGAAATGAATCTGACAATATGTTAGGAACTGCATCTACCATAGGTCTTAACAGGCGTTCCAAGAAAGATGAGATGGTGTATGTACACCATCTTTCACTGGCTACAATAGGTCTCATCGGTACAGGTGTAATGTTTTTGTGTATTTTGGGCAGGCCTTTAATGACCGGGACCACCGGAAATTCAACCACAAAATATTCATAGGTCTCACAACTGATTTGACCACAGAGTAATAAGTCATACAAATCTGCCTGTATTCTTTTAATGGTGTTACTAACAAACGCCTTGGAAACTAATAAATATGTGTCGCTATCAGCAAGCATAGATGTCATGGTTGCGTCGTATTCAGTGCTATTAAGCAATACTACAGCCCCGCCCTTGTCTGCAGGTTTGATTGTTATTGCTGGATCCCGTTTTAATTGATTAAGGGATCTCTGTTCATTCTCTGTTAAATTAAAATAATTACACCTTTTATGGTTTCTAGCAAAATATTCATAAATATCTTGTTCACATAATTTAGAAAAGCATTCTAAATTATGTGGGACAACCGGCATAAAACTGCTTTTCCGTTTAAAAAACTCCTTAAGAGCATCTGTTTGTATGGCAATTTTATCCTTAAAAAACAACTTTAGAGCTACATTACGGCAGAACAATCTAAGATCTACCAAAACTTCATTAAGTTGGCTGGCTTGAGAAGGTATGAAGTTAAGTCCTTTATTAAGGAGTGTAACAGCAGAATCTGACAATGGGAGGTCTGATAAGTTACAGACTAAATCATTCAGTTCCTTTGTTTTCTTGTCTGTCCATACTTTTCTTCTGAGCCCTTCCTCTTGCGAGGCCCCCTGCTGTTGGAGCGGCCTCTCCAGGCCGTTTGCTGTTTGACGGGGAACGGTAAAAAATGTGTGGAAGTGCTTGCTGTATCTTTAGGTTTAGCCCCGGTTGCTGTATAGTTCTTATCAGCTTGTTGATTAGGAAGTGGGGTGTTATTAACAAAATTACTTCCAATGGAGCTGTTATTCAATGCAGTAAGAGACGGAACTTCCGATGGAAGAAACCTACTTGCAGCCGGGATAGATGGTACATCATTTGCTTCTGTGACTGAGGATTGTGCAGTTACTATATTATGAGAGGCAGTAACATCAGTGGGGACGGAAGAATGTGCATTTCTCGGCCAAACAAATACCTGGCCGAGAGCAAAATCGTTCGCGTCTCTGACAAGCTTTCTTTGTTTTATTTGTCTAAGTCTTTCACTAAATAGATGTACTTGTGATCGCACATTGTCTAATCTTTGATTAAAATATTCCGTTTTGTAGTGTTCACTGAAATGGCGTTGTTGTAAATCTATTTTGCCCCTGAGCTCCAATTCTAGTGGAGCAAAGTACTCTAGCAAAAGTTTGATGTAATTGAAGCCTAATTCAATATTTAGGTCTTGCCATTTTCTCAGTAGTATGGGATGACTTTCCCCATACGTCGGCATGCAAAAGACTCGCATGCCGCGAGGTATAACCTTAAAGTGGAGGCAAGCCTCAAGGTGTAGACGCTGCCAGGCATACCTCTGTAGTCTATACAAGTCATCCTGGAAAGTTTTACAAAGATTATTAAATTCAGTTAACATCTCACCATTGCTGGTAGTATTCATGGGTCTAGAGTTATTGGTGAGTTCCAGAGCCAATAAAGGGTTGATGTTGCAGTGCAGGAGAGATTCCCAAGCTGGTGCCATAACATCCCTCGTCTCTGGTCAAAAATCTAACTCGATATCCGTCGATTCCATGTGTAAAACCAAAAACAGCACACTGGTAGAGGAAAGGTTTGTAGGTAGAAACTGTTGTTGGTAATCAAAGACA
Source organism: Protopterus annectens (assembly GCF_019279795.1). NCBI lineage: Eukaryota > Metazoa > Chordata > Ceratodontiformes > Protopteridae > Protopterus > Protopterus annectens. The sequence continues at coordinate 1,454,097,990 of NC_056743.1, forward strand.
CCTTCCGACAACTGTGGAGCAGGTAGATTATATCAGAAAACAGAAGGAGTCACCACATATAAATTAATACCTCCGTTTGTAGCAAAAAAGAATAAAATTTATTGTAGGATAAAATGAGCGCTTTCGCATAGACAAGCTATGCTTCTTCAGATCAGGTTACAAATACAAATGAAAGCTCATACTTCTTATACACAATATAAACATTATTCAATGCCAGTTGAACAAACTAATTATTTTGTTTGAAATTGAATGGCTACTTCACGTGAATCCAGAGCAGACTGACTCTGAGCTGTTAAAGTAGTAGTGGAAGAAGCAGACTGCTCAGGCTGAGCAATCTGTTTCCATTTGTACTTTTCACTGCCAGCTGCTGATGAAATCAATTTGTCATCTTTCAAAACAAACTGATAGAAATTACTGCAGTTCATGCTGTAATTAACAAAAACTTGCAGTTCTGCTTTGATTAGTGCTAGAGTGGCCCTCTTTCGGTCTGCACCCCACTTTGCACTCATGTTGTAGTTAAGGAAAACTTGCAGTTCTGCTTTGATTAGTGCTAGAGTGGCCCTGTTTTGGTCTGCATGCCACTTTGCATTCATTAAAGAAAACACCCTTTCAGGGAAGGCATTGCTGCCTGGTAATGACAATGTGGCTGATACAATCTTAAACATGTTTGTTTGAAAAGCTGCACTATCACGGGCACCTGCAAAAAATTCCTGCCATTTAGTGCATGCAGTAGCAGTTGAATTAGCAACAATATTGGATAAAGCATTCCTTGTAGGGTTGCCAACTTTTCACAATTAAAATCCAGGATGCCTCTTTTCCTGCCCCTTGTCCCCCCTGTCCCCTCCTCTCCCTTCCTTCCCTCCCCTCCCATCCCCTCCCCTCCCCTCCCTCCCTCCCCTCCCTCATTCCCTTCCATCCTTCCCTTCCCTTCCCCTCCTCTCTCCTTCGCTTTCCCTTCCCCTCCCACTGGGGGTCTGGGCGTTGAGCCCCCGGAAAATTTTTTTAAACAACAGATGCACAAAGGTGAGTTTTAGTGCATTTTGAGCCAAAATAACACTTGAATGCAAGAATTTTTAGCTCAAAACTGTTATTTTCAAGTAGCCAGTCCACACAGACAGTTAGGCTAACTGCTAAATTGCTAATAGTCATTCACATTGGAAAACAGCAAAAAAACAATAAAGCAATAGCATCAAGGTGTAAGCAAAAGATATAGTCAATACAATACAAATGTTATGCAATGTCAGTTGAACAAACTAATTACATTGATTGAAGTTGAACGTCTATCATGTGAATCCAGAGCAGGCTGACCCTGAGCTGTTAAAGTACTCGTGGAAGAAGCAGACTGTTCAGGCTGAGCAATCCATTTCCATGTGTACTTTTCACTGCCAGCTGCTGATGAAATCAGTTTGTCATTTTTCAAAACAAACTGATAGAAATTGCTGCAGCTCATGTTGTAGTTAAGGAAAACTTGCAGTTCTGCTTTGATTAGTGCTAGAGTGGCCCTGTTTCGGTCTGTACACCACTTTGCAGCTCATGTTGTAGTTAAGGAAAACTTGCAGTTCTGCTTTGATTAGTGCTAGAGTGGCCCTGTTTCGGTATGTACGCCACTTTGCAGCTCATGTTGTAGTTAAGGAAAACTTGCAGTTCTGTTTTGATTAGTGCTAGAGTGGCCCTGTTTCAGTCTGCATGCCACTTTGCATTCATTAAAGAAAACATACTTTCAGGGAAGGCATTGCTGCCTGGTAATGACAATGTGGCTGATACAATCTTTAAACATGTTTGTTGGAAAAGCTGCACTATCACGGGCACCTGCAAAAATCCCTGCCATTTAGTGCATGGAGTAGCAGTTGAATTAGCAACAATACTGGATAAAGCATGTCTTGCTGCACAAAACTCATCATAAAGCATGTCTAAATTGATGTCCTCTGTTGTCAAGCAATGACAGTGCTTGCATTTCAAAAGGACTGAAATGCTACTTCTGTATTTAGAGATATTTGATGCATCACACACTCAATGCTGCCATCTGAGAAATTAAACCATTTGTTCAGGTATGCTAAAGACTTTTCTAGAGCTGCCAAAAAATGTTGTTGCAGACAAACTGTATGAGGTTCCATGCCCTCATTTTCAAGTATAGTTTGTGCTTTGTGTCCAAAAAATGCATCAGTTATGCGTGAGTCAATTTTAATTTTCAGTTACTGCATTACAGGCAAGAGGTCAAGCAATGTAAAATCTTCCCTCTCCACTTTCTGGACCAATACCTCAAACACATTGCAAATGTTCTGGACAAAACATAAGTATGCTTTTTTAATGTTTGTCTCTACTGCTTCACAGTCATGCATTTTATTTTCTATTCCCAGATGCATACGAATTCTCTTTGGGCAGTCTTCACCAAGAGATGCAAAGTAGGACACAATGGCAGGCCATGAATCAAGTAATCTGTCAATAGCTGGACCCAGAGACAACCATCTCGTTGGTACATGCCTCAATAACTCATGATGTTCTAAGTATACAAAGTCAAAAGATTTTACAACTGGGCTCTCCTATTAGCAGATACACTGAAATGACTGTAAATGCTGGTAACCATTGTTTCTACATCACAATCAAGTTCATCAGTTAGTTTTTTCAAGGCATTGTGTATCACATGAGCACTGCAGTTTGTCTTCAGAATATTACTATTTCTTTTCAACAGCTCAGTAAACACAGACTGCTTTGCACCATAGTTCACACTTGCATTATCAGCTTAATAAGAAGACATGCATGCAATATCAAGGCCGTTATCTGAAAGAGCTTTAACTAGCATGTCTGTGATGGAAGTAGAATGCTCATCATTAAGTTCAACAAAGTCTAAAACCTTTTTACTTAAACCAGTTTCAACAGTAAAATATTGAATGCAGACAGGAAACATTTTTCTTTTCTTGAGATTAGATGCATCAGTTGACAGAATATCAAACAGAATTGTCACCAGTAATGTCTTTTATAATGGACTTCACTGACTTTGGGCCAAGGACATCAGTCACCAGTGCTTCTGCTTTCATGCGACCACACGCTGTCTTTTTAGCAGTAGCTGTGTCTTGATATAACAAGTGGTCCAGTTTAGCACCACAGTCAGCAGTGCTGTAGGAGATGTGGTGACATACAGTGTGGTAAACACGCATGAGTTCTGCAACTGTTGCCTGCTTGTCAATTCCTGTTACTATTGTTGACTTCTTCTTGAAAAAAATGTCAAAGGCAGCAGTGTTTGCAGCTTTCTGATGACTTTTCGAATGGCTATGATTTACTATGTCACCTTTGCCACCATAAGCAACTGAAACCGCCTTCTTACACAATGTGTATCGAGCTGTGAAGACATTGTCATTAACTTTTTCACACCAGGAAAATTGTGTCTGCCATTCTTGACGATACCGTGACAACCTCGTTGCTTTATTTTTAGGTGGAGGAGTGTTTGGTAAATAATTACATTCTCCATCAGTTTCTGTGCTACTCACGCTACCTTCAGTTGTGTAACTTGTATCCATTTCCACACAATTGACAAAAACTCAATTGCGGCGCTACCACACTTGGCTGTGGCTATGACCCTGGCGTTGGTAACCTTACTGTTACTTCCAGTGGAATTAGCCAAATGAACCTCCAAGTAGATCAGCTAACAATACCAGATTGTGACTGCTATGCAAAAACGTTGCTTCAGAGTACAACATCAGTTTTAGTAAGGCTGAAGCATCCATTCGACAAAGGGGAAGTTGTGGAAAGTCCCGCACTTTATGCAAACTCTTCAGTAACACCCAATAGCCTCTTACTGCCCAATGTAATGTAGCCATTATGAGACGGTCTTACTGGGTTGACGTCTGCAGTAGACGCTTGTTGTTTAGGCAGGTTTGTGGAAACCAGTGTGTCTACACTCTGCACACACCACACAATTCTTTGCAGTCTATTCAATAAGCCTAACTGGAAATTAAGTTGATTTTAGAGTAAAGCAACATGAAGGAATGTCACTTTAAACAGTTCAGCCAATCAGTGCTCTTTCCGGTACCTGGAAGGGCACAATTCTAGCCATTGAGCTTTCCTGGGGCTGTCTTTCTCCAACTACTGTAAGCTTATTTGTGACATCAATGGAATGCTCTCTCAGCCAGACACAACATGTGTCATTGTGTGCTTGAGAACATTCGGATTTTTACAAAGCAGTCTGGTCCAGATCTTATTTTCAATGCACAACTGACTCTGCTATCCCCATTGCAAATCCCTATTTAGGCATTGACAGAGTACCCTTTTAGAGTACATCTGGACTAATGGTACATTTTTCAGTCAGCCTCATTACAATTCACATGGTCACCTGATGACCAAATATATTCTAATAAAACATCTAATTTTGGAAGATAATGATGTAATACATACACACACAAGCATAATACTGTGGACACGTTTTGAAAAAAAAAAAACAAACAGTAAAGCTGTGCACAAAACTAAATCACCTAGTAGATTAGTCCTGATTTGGAGGCAAAGAATAAATTTCACTCGAGGTAGCTGTGTTACCCCTCGATATAGTGATTACGAAGCCAATTTTTTCTAACTTAAATCCAAGTGCCAAATATGTTTGAATACAAATTACAGTCATATGAAAGCAATTAACTTTAGTAAAGAAGGTGCAGTCAAAAAATAACTCATTGTTAACCAGGTTTGTATATTAATAAATAACCAAATGCATAAATAAATGCATAATAATGAAATAATCGCTTGCTGTTTCAGTGCTGTCAGAATAACCATTGCTGCAAGTGAGCTTGCAGATGTTTCTTCTAGGCTGAGTATTTTTTGTCTGTATATGCTGAAGGACCACAAACTAAAAAGTTATGTTCCTGTACCCACATATCTTTTTAATAAGTATAAGTAGTAGTAAGTTTGCTAGCAGCTGCCAGGCTTCACCCGGACTGCTGGGGTGGAATTTATATTTAATAGAATTTCACAGTAAAACCGTATCTTCTCCTTGGACTAGGGTGACTTTTTAATGTAGTCATCAAATCGTGGAAGTTGAAAATGACATGGCCCTACCTCACAACATCATGTCATGATAAATAGGGACAACACAATACAAAAATTTGCAAAGGAGCATAATCACTAATGCTCATGAACATAGGCAGAGCAATGTGTTTATACATTACTACCTAACCTTTCTGCAAACTGAGTGCTCAGTTTCTATGGTGGACTTCCCATCATTGAGGGTTACAACCAGGAACAGTTACTTTGTACAGGAGCCCCAAGCATCATCACACTGCAGAAATATTCTGCTAAATAAACAGGTTCCAGATGGTGCAGATGCCCTACTGCATCTCAAATTATTATGTCTGGCTGTCTTTAGTCTTTTGCTGGTTTCACATTTTTCTCAAGTAATCAGAATTATAAGTGGATAATATAATGTGTCAGTTATTGCACTGTTATTCATTTCATTGGAACAAGTTGGCAAAGCTGCTGACAGGTTGTTGCGCTGGTGAGTAAGAACACTGGCCAGCAGACCAGGCTCCTCCATGATAGGCTCAGTTGTAAAGGAACAACATGCATGCATGATGAAAGGGCCTGTAGGGCTGTCAGCAAATTGGTGTGGGCATTGAGGTCTCAGGATTGGGAGAGATGGTGGGCAGGCACAGTTCTGATATTTATACCATGCATAACTTAAACAGTGATTATGAGAAGACTTAGTAACTTGTACTAAGGTGTGCCAAAAACAGGACATATGGCGTCCTGGGAATGTTCTTCCCAGGACAGAGGAAACAGATGGCCAAATCCAGGACATCCTGGGAAAAACAGGACGGTTGGCAAACCTAGAGTTATGGCTTCATGTATATTTTGTCCAGGGTTTGAATACATGGAAGGGAAAATAAGTATTTAATTTTGATATACATATTATGCATTTTTTTATAAAAGATGGCCTTGCTGTGCTCTGCTAAGCACTACTCAACTATGCTTAGACCTGCTAAGTACTGCATAAACATGATAATGGCTACCAATGTCTCTGCTCTGCGTAGCTCTGCTTGGCTGGTTTGTGCGCTGCTAAGCTCTGCTAAGACTATGGTTCTGTCAGTTTATGCACTTCTCAGCTCAGGTGCACTGATTTTCATGGTGCTAAGTGATGAGGCACTTTTTCGAATGCTGCCAATGATGTGTAAGGGTGGGAAAACAGCCTATAATAAGCCCAATTGGTAGGAATACAGCAGAATCCCTTGGGGTTCTGTCACTGATGGTATACTACGTCTAGTGGTGGTGAAGGTGTGCACTTTTGGGTGCACAGTTTAGGCATTCTGGAGTCCAGGGTCATGGCTAGGCTCCTTGTGCAAAACCATGCTGACAGGCTACTGCAAGGCAGTTTTCAGGGCCTGGAGTATAATGTGGAGGCCAAGGGTAGGCTGGCCAGAGAACTCACCAGTGTCATTGGTATCCCCTGCACAGGTGATCAGTGTTGTTGCCACCATGATGACCTGAAAAAATAGAAGAGGGGACTCTTGGACACCTGGGTCCAATAAGTGAGGGCAGGGAATGCTCCACAAGTATGTAAGTACTTTTTACTGTGTTTTACTAATATGTACTCTGAATGTCTGCAAAACTGGTATGCATAATGGAGTGCTTCTCTCCCAACAGCTGCAGCTGAGAGGGCTCGCAATGTTGAGTCACATGCTGGGTGCTTGGCCAGGTTGGACAGTGAGTGTGGTGAGTACAGCTGTATTATGTTAACTGTAGTGAAATAAGCAAAAAAAGAGTAAGGCATCAACTGGAATAAAGTATTTACAGTAAAGTTTCTAGTGCAATGTATGTGGAATTAGAGCTGTATTGCAATAAATGAATAATGCCAACCATAGTGCAATAAAAACATGAAACAATACCAATAACACCAAGAAATATGATGTACATCAGGACTGTGTTCTTCTAAACATTGCAGTAGAGTTGTATGCATTAAGGCTGTAAGGTAGGCAGCTGCAGTCAAGTATAACACTGTAATAGCTGTAAAATGCAAATCTAATGACTGCAAATTGAATTGGCTAACTCATATAAGTATTGTTCAAGGCTGTCTCTAGGCCAATATTGGTCACATAATGTTCTGTCATCTACAGACATCAGGTAATAAAGGTATATTAGCGAGGTAGCCCACTCAATCAGATGATATTTTTTTAGCATGCATTTCCATGGAGCAGAGTGTAGCAGCACGGCACGGCATATATATATATATATATATATATATATATATATATATATATATATATATATATATATATATATATATGTGTATATATATATATATATATATATATATATATATATATATATATAAATGTAAATTCGCTACTGCAGCTTCATGAAAGTGCATTTCTTCAAAAATGCACTTTTGTAAAAAACAAAAACAACAAAACCTAAAAAAAAACACACTAAACATATATGCAGGGGGGCAAGCCCCCCTGCACCCCCCATGTGGGGGGCTGCGCCACCCACACCCCCTCTACTTTAATATTCTCACTCCGAGATCGCACTACAGTGGGGAAAAGGGAATATTCCCTTATCCCCACTGTACCATGATGTCAGCAATAGTGTCCTTAGTTGTACAGCAACAGTAAATGATGTACAACTAAGGTTGCATGCAAACTGCATGTTTTCATGTATTACCTATTTTTTTTTTTTTTTTTTTACTTTATTGTGTTTTTTACCACGAAAGTGCATTTTCAATAAAATGCACTTTCCCGGAAGTGCATTTGTGAATTTACATTTCATTGAAACTTAAATTCAATGGATCAAAGTAGATCCACACACACACACACACACACACACACACACACACACACACATATATATTATATATATTATATAAATATATATATATATATATATATATATATATATATATATATATATATATATATAAGTATCATATGTATATGTGATACATACTGATAGATACACTTATCATGTGTGAGGGAGATAGGGATAGATAGATATGTATATGTAGCTGTCTGTATGTACAGATGTATTTCCGCATAGGGTCTATATTAGCTCAGTGAACGCTTAAAAAAGCGAACACTGATTGATCGTACTTATGTAAGTGAAAGCTTACAATCTCGAACTGTCAGAACAGTGATTTTTTTCCTAGGGAAAAAATCACTGATCTAAAACACATACACACAACACAAGCACACCAACCAAACAGCAATCCACACACATGCACCTAAAATCTGACAACTAACCCTACACTAAACTGCACACACCACTAACTATCCACTTACCTTAACCCAAATCCTAACCCTAAGGTCCATCACTATCGCACACTCACCTCACCCTCTCCCTAATCCTAACTCACCTAACCCGCCCTAACCCTCATGTCCACACTATCGCACACATACCTAACTTGTGCCCTAACCCTAACTCACCTAACTCGCCCTAACACTCATATCCACACAATCGCACACATACTTGAACCCGACCCATAACTTTCCACCACAGCACTGAAAATACTGAAGCAACAGAAACAAACAACCAAATTCTTTCCTTAGGAAAAAATTTGGGTTTCTGTTGCTTCGATATTTTAAGCTTTCGCTTACATAAGTTCGATCAATCAGTGTTTGCTTTTTTAAGCGTTCACTGATCTAATATAGACCCGTCCACATAGCAGGTTTTTATGAATAAGTAGCAATAGACTTATGCTCAACTTAGCAAGTGTAGGAGCATGCCCAGTGGGACTGTCAGTACTTACAAGGTAGCTCCAGGCCAGAGTTACCTGTACTCCAGTCCGGGATTTTGTGTGCTGCAGTACAGCACTTCCCTTAAATTGTCCAAGGCATTCCTCGGCTGTGTGCTGTACTTAATATGTGACTGGGGTACATAATGCAACACTGCACAAAGGGTGACAGTCTGCATACCTCTCATTGTACATGTTTTTGCAGGATGTCCAGCATATAACCCCATATGTCAGGTCTGTTCATCATACATTTGTGGTGTTCCAGTAAAATATTGTATAATGCAATCATTGAATTGTACTAACTACTGACACATTTAAGTGATGGCCTTTATATCCTCCAGCTATTCTGTTGCAACCTGCTGTTATACTAGTGACCTTCTAGGTTCATCAGAGCATATGTAATGTCTATCTGTAGTTTTGACCCTTTGTCCCACCTTTCTCTCTGACTTTGTCCAGCTTTTCTGCCGTAACAGATTGAGGGGTATGACAGTCTGTGGGAATACCACCATACAAGTAACTCACATGCAAAAGATGTGGATGCTGCTAGAGTCAAACCATCACTACCATCACCCATACTAACATCTCTAGCCCAGTGAGCAACACCAGCCTCCAGATGAAGAGGTGTCATTCCTCACACAATCAACAGCATACAGACATTCATTATCACCACTGCATTATTTGAGACATACAACATGTGGCCAAGTTCTATGTCACAGCCCTGGAATTGTCTGGTCTACTGATATATCATTGCAGGCTTATGTTACAGCAGTTGTATGGGAATGCTGATGTGTTGGGGGTGGGGGATGACTAGCCCATGCTCTACTGGCATAGACAGCTGTGCGACTGTCCTGTTTGCCATCCCCCATGAATAATGTAGTGGATTTTCCAGCCATGTGGTCTATTGCATGTTATGTAGCACATACTGTTGGATAGAGTTCCTGTTGTCCCAAGTGGCTGTTAGATCTTTCCAAGTAGCTCAGTAGCCCACTATATTCCCTTGCATACATGTGGTAGGTCCATACATACGCTACCATATTCTAGTACCTCTTACTAGTGTTGCATAGGTGAGTGCCTTGCCTTGCAAATGCAGCAGTTGACAGACCTTTATTTTGGGGCTGACTCTGTTGCACACAGTACACAGCCAATACATGGTTAGGTACAGGTTGTGTGGGCTGGCTGGCATCATTTTTATTATATGCATGCTAGACAAAGTAATGTGTCAGTCCCTAGATTGTCAGTGCATGTGCTATGCATTGTCTCTTGGCCAAGGGCAAGGCATAATGGGCACACCTACATCTGCCTACAGGAACATCCTCAGGGATTTCCTCCTCTGAGTCCCCCTGTGGATGTGGCCATGGGGACATAAGCACTGGTGAGGGGCTGTGTATCTCTGCCCTTTGCTGATCCTGCTGCAGCTGTTTCCGCAGGATCATATTGTGTAGCATGGCACATACTGTGAATATCTGTGCACATGTGGCTGGAGAGTACTGCAAGACTCCACCAGATATATCAAGACACCAGAACTATGACTTCAGCAGCCCAAACACGTGCTCTATGATGTTCTTAGTTTGTGCATATGCCTCATTATGGCATTCATCTGTGGCTGTGTGTGGCCATTTCTGATGGGTGTCATCATCCATGTTTCCAGTGCATAGACTGCATCCCCCCAGTAAATGGCCGTACAGGATATCTCCCCCTAGCAAGCATCTGATACAGCTCTGATGCATGCCAGATATGGGAGTTGTGATAACTGCCAGGGCTGCCAGCACACACATTCATGATAATGCCCTGGGGATTGCACACAACTTGGTAGTTGATGGAGTGATACCCCTTGTGGATGATGTAGATTCTACCCTCCTCACCGGCTGGTGCTTTGATGTGTACATGAGTGCAATCTATGGCATCCAGTACCTCACGGTATTGTGCTACATGGTAGAAGTGTTGCATACTGCTGGCCCTCTCCTCAGGGGTGTGGGGGAAAATAAATCTGCTCACTGGCATGTGGTAGCATAGTATCCAAGAACTAGTGGAGTACCCTGGATGCTGATGCCTGCGAGACCCCTATCATGTTCTCAGTTGGTCTTTGGAAAGTACCTGTAGCTAGTACCCTAAGAGCTACACATACCTTTGTTTCCACTGGGATGGGTTCCCCTCTGTTGGCTCTGGGTCTGAGTTAAGGGAGGCAGATCTCAGTAAGTTCTTGTAGTATGTTCCTGTCCACCCTGTAGCACTCTGCAATCTCCAGCTCATGTAGTTCCTGGAATGTTACCCTGGGCCTGAATACTCTTCTCCTTCTCAGTCTAGGCCTATTGTCAGCTGCATTAGTAGCGGCATTGACCTCAGCATGTAGCACATACAGATATAGCAGACTTACAGCAGCCCCTAGCATTCCTTCAGTTAAAAATCCCATGACTGCACTCCTCTGGTGCAGAGTATGGGGGTGAAATCAGAATGCAGGGTGTATGCAACCTTTACAGTGGTCTGCTGTAGGCACAGGTGCAGCCTGTGTGATTGGATACCTATGATGCGTTACACTTACCAAGTACATAATTATGGACTGTTAATGGCCCTAGTTTAAGTGAAACAGGAGTCATCAGTTATTAATACACCATTGACTTTCTCAGCCATTTTTTTTTTTTGGGCAGCCGTCCTCGCTCAGCACTGCAGCATGCCATGCAAGCACATGCTGCAAAGGTAAACAATGCTCAACAGTCACTGCACACACCCCCATGAAAGGTCATGCTCAGCATGGCAGTGAACCATGAAAACATAAGGAAACACATGGAAACATGTGCCCTGAAGTTAAACAAAGCTTAGCAGAAACTGTACACTCTGCCTGCTCAGCAGACCACCATGCCTCACAAACAGGTGCAGCTGAGCTCCAGTGAGCTTACAAGTCCTCAGACACCCCCCCCCCCCCTTGATGTCAGCTAGCTCTTCTCTGGACACCAACACTGTTCTGTGCCTACATGGATGGGATCTGGATACAGATACCCATTTGTACTATTCAGTAACTCCACCTCTTTTGCATAGGGATCCGTGCACACAACCTGGAAACTACACGGTTCCAGATCCTGCCTCATTAGCAACAGCAACATTCTACCATTGAAGATACTCCACACAGGGTCCTATTGCTGTCACATACTAATAAATTAGGTTTTTACACTCCTTTTTTATTTTTTTTTCATAAAAGCATATTCGCACACTGCGGCATGCCATACAAACATATCCACATCATTAAAAAAAAAATAGAATTATTTTAAATTATTTTCCATATGCTTTTGGATAAACAATGGATAATTTTGCACATATCTGTGCCTGCTATGCTATTTATGTCCATTTAACTACACTTTTACAGCCCCTGTTGTCTGTTTAAAATCCTGTACACAGAATTTTTCCGTGTACACTACGGACACCAACACAGGGTCTGCAGGACTGTCTATCTGCTTGCTGGATCACTCTACCTTCCTCATTTGCATACAATTCACCTCCTTATGGAGTGATTTGCATGCCACAGATAGTTCAGTGTTGGCACTCTCATGTGCGCCACTCAGCTCTGTTTACTGGATCACAAACCTGCTTACTTTCATGTAAGCAGTGTGCCATGATGCCTACATGGAAAAAAGTCTATGTAGGTTTTATTAAATTCTTCCCTTCATCTTTTAATCAAGAAATAAGGAAATTAATGTCATCTACCTTTAATAATGCATGGTTCTGCTGGTTTTAGGCTATTGCCAGTAATATCTGTACTACATTCCTCTATTATATGAAAATGGCTTAACTGTGCCTTCAGTGCTGAATTTTATTGCATTTATGAGCAGTAAAAATAATAAAAAAGACTACAGACAGGGTTGATCACTGATATGTTACACAAAAAGCAGTCTGTTACTTTTTTAAGGCAGTACAATATGTACACACTTTTATAAGTAGGCACAGCCTACATATTACTCCACCTTTAAAGTAACTGTTTTCAAGCAGGAATCAAAACTATGGATTTAAGAGTCCAGTCCATGGATAAATAGGGTCTGCCATGGGAAGAAAGCCAGGAAGTCATCTTGTATGTAGTATTAACAAACACTGGAAGTGAGAGAAGTGTTCAAGTAATGAAAAAAATGTATCAACCCCAAATTTTCAAAATGAATAGGTTATTCATGTAATGATAAAATCTGCCTAGCTTCATCTCCCGCTCTGTCAAAATCCAAGAAAGAATTCTGTTGGTAAAAGTTTAGTCCCTGATTCAAAAAACTGTAAAAGCTTACCAAACAAATTACCCATATTTATTTCATAAGCTTAAGGTTACAATCAGCATAACTTGAAGGACATTTATTCATGTTCACCATTGCCCTCTGCCAAAAAATGATATATAATAATTTCTATGACTGTTTACTAATGTTTATGATGAGAGATCTGAAGGATCTTTCTCTGCTGTGGCCAACATCAATATGAGGACTACATACAGCAAATCTATAATTACATAAGGCTTAGAACTTCAATTACAAATGGTAGATAATGGCATGGGATCAAGTTAACCTTTAAAAAATCACATTTTAAAGATGTCTGATTATTATGTGAGCTTTAGCACTTAATCAGTCCAGTATATAGCTGAAGAAAGCAGTTCAGCAAATGGAATCTATAGATATAGAATATAAATTGTTAAGTTTAATTATAGAAAAGTGAAAATCAAAAATATTGCATTACATGAGACTGGTCGCTAGTGCAATGGCCAGATATCTGCCTGGTAAGTGTTCCAGGTGCCCAAAGCTGAGCTGACAAACAAGTGGAATGATGTGACTCTGACCTGCTCGTGTCTTGGAGGGGCACACAGGGCTCCTGAATGTAAACCACCCATTAATATTTCATGTGAATTAGAGACTTATATGGCACTTCAACCTCACAAGCATGGCATGGTTCCTGAAAATTTGTTGCAATCATATGAGAGTGGTGCCTCTTAAGGCTACTTATCATAATTTTGAGGACCCTACTTACAAATCCTAAAAACGTAAAAAAAAGAGGAAATTTTAAAAATTCTTCCACACCCTAATCTCTGAATGTACTAACTTCATTGGCCAAATGCTATTGATCTTTTCCCCAATTTTGGGACTCACGTTTTTTGTAACAAGCATGTCTCTCTGAAAGTTGACTGCATTCCTCCCTCAGGGTTTGATGTAAGGAATAATATTTTGAGAAATAATACAGCAGAACATAATCTAACTGTTAACATTAATAAATAAATAGTATTTCTCTATTAGGGAAGAGTGGCTGGATACATAACAGGTAGTTGAGAACCCAAAACATTATTACAATCATATATAACTATCTGTATTACATGCAGGAGGCTTTGTGGCATCTAATTCTTAATATGCCAACGTCTTTTGGCTTCTACAAAAATTGCATCATTTGATGCAAGTCTGTAGAGTGAAGACCCGAGGAGAAAAGCTCCAATAGTACATTTTAAACAAGTACAATTTTAAACAATACTGATATAATAGCAGCTATAGCAAAAATATTCACATATGTTGGGTTACATGCATAAAGTTAAAGTTGCATTAAAAAGAAGCTCAGTAACAATTTTACACTGATATAGTTCAATAGGTCAACAATAACATTTTTTTTGTTTGTATAAAATTATGCAAATGCATAGTAGACACATTGGAGAGAGAGGTGTAATGAGGTATTAAGTATGGACCTTTTGAGGGTACATAAAGGGAAGGAAGACTAGGTGGGGTCATGGCAAGGGCAGGTCCTGGAATTGAAAAAATAAGCTTTTATTTCATTTGTAAAGTGTGAGGTGTGGCAGATTGAACATAAGTCAAGGAGAAGTTTGTTCCAAGCATGGGCAAGGGAGTATTTGTAGAGTAGTTTACCTACTGACCTTTTTGGGTGGTAGACATCAAGTAATTGTTGGTTAGAAATACAGAGGGTCTGGGATGGGATATAGATGGAGACTAAGGAAGATAGAGATGGACAGAAGGAGGTTTTATAAAGAATAGAGTGTAGCATATGAAACTGATAAGATAGCAGAAACTGGGGAAGTTCAAGCCATTGAAGAGAGTTTAAAAAATGCAGTGGTGTGAGTTGTATGGGGAGTTAGTAATGAATCTGGCTATTTTATGGTAAGTCTGTTGGAGTTTGTTTAGAGTGGAAGCCTGGATATTGGTAAGAACTGGGGCAGCGTATAAGAGGGAGGGGAGGAGGAGTGCCTGGCCCAGGGTAAGTCTAGATTCAGGGGTTAGGAATTTTTTGTTCTGATATAGCAGACCTAGTTTCTGGTTTGTTTTTTGTTTATACACTGGAGTATGTGTAGGTTGAACTTTAGTTCATCGATAATGACCCCTAGGGGTTTTGTGTGAGTGTGGGTGTCAGTATGGATAGTTGTATTGTTAGAAGATGTAATAAAGAATGAGGTTTTGTGATGAGAAAGAGAACGGGGAAGGAAAAGTAGGAGTTTGTTCTTTTTGGGATTTAGGATCAGTAGGTTGTGAGAGAGCCATTGTTCAGTGGATAGTAGGGCTTGTTGGGTAAGGGAGTGTAGTTCAGGAATGTTATTTGAGATGGATATAAGTGTAGAGTTGTCGGCATACTGAATAAGGGAGGATTCTTTGCACGAGGTTTAAAGATCATTGGTGAAGATGTTAAACAGAACGGGTCCCAAGATGGAACCTTGGGGAACACCAGTGGAGATGGGAAGAAAAGGTGAGGAGGAAGAGAGCCATTTGACAGATTGTTCCCTGCCAGATAATTAACTATTAAACCAGGCAAGTGCGGAGGGGGATAGGTGGAGATGTGTGAGTTTGGATAGTAGTAGACAATGAGAGACAATATTGAAAGCTTTGGAGAGATCTAGGAAGAGACACACAATGAGTTTATTGTTGTGTAGGGCCTCTGCAATGATATGAGTGAAGGAGAGGATGGCAATGGTGGTGATGTGTTGAGGACTTAATCCATGTTGGGTAGGGATAAGTAAGTGGTGCGTGAGGAGGTGATTGAGAAGCTGCAAGTGAATTCATTTTTCAAATATCTTAGAGAGGGGGGACAGAATGGCAATGAGTCAGTAGTTTGAGGGGTCAGTGGAGTTTCTACCTTTATGAAGAGGGATAGTAAAGAAAGATTTCCAAAGGTTAGGGGAAGTTGATTCCAGAATAGATCAATTAATTAGTATAGATATAGAATAGGCAATTGAGTCAGCAGCAAGTTTGAGGAATGTAGGAGATAGATTGTCAGTGGAAGGAGAGCAAGGTTATAGCTTGAGTAGTAAAGATTTTATGTAAGTAATGAGAACTGGCTCAAATGAAAACAAAGTTGTGTTAGTGGGACTTGGAGGGGAGGGTGTCAAAGTAGAGTTTGGCTTAGAGATTACCAGATTTTGGATGGAAGAAGTAAAGTGTTTATTCAGGAGGGTAGCTGTTTCCTGTGATGAAGAGTTAGGGTATGGGGAGGGGTTAGAGGGCTTTCCAGGACAGAGGATGTTGTTGAAAGTTGACCAAAATTTTTGAGGATTGGATTTGTTGTTAAGCTGAGCCGAGCTATAGTATAACTTTTTGTCATTAGTTGTATGTTTTTTTGCAAGGTTACTCAGTTGCCTGTATTTTTGAAGAAGAGGTGGTTGTTTAGATTTAGTCCAGGTTTTCCAAGCACTATCTCTTTGTTTCATAAGGGACCTAGTCTCCTTGGAAAGCCAGGGAGCATGATTTGATTTTACTCTGATCTTCCTAGAGGGAGCTAAGGAGTTTAGAGTACTCATGAAGATGCTATTAAAAGTGCTTACAGCATCGTTTAGGGGAAGGTGTTTTAGGATAGACCAATCTATATTGTGGAGAATGGAGTTAAATTGGGATGAATTGAAAGTCAATAGTTTTCGACAGTCTTAGATAAGGTGGGGTTTAGGAATATGGGAGTAGTGTGTTAAGATGGTGGTAGGGAGATGATCACTGAAGGAGTCAGGTAAGGTGATGGGATTGTGGTATTGGTGGGGGGAATTGGTAAGGATCCAGTCTATGATGGAGCTGGAGGTGGATTTTTTATGGAAACGAGTGGGAGATGTTATAAGTTGGTGGAAGCAGTGCAGGTGGATACTGAGTTGGGGGAGTCACTTGTGAGTTTGGACCAATCAGTGTTGACATCACTAAGGATAAGTGTCTCATCTGGTATGTTGTGGGAGAACCAGGATAAGATGTTTTCAAGAATGGGCAGATTGTTACCAGGAGGAAGGTAGATAGAGGCAATTGCAAGTTTTTTGTGGGGATCCAGATGACAGTTAAGAATGATGATTTCAGCTGGGAGGAAGTCAGGAATTGGGGAAGGGTAAGGTGAGAGGTTAAGGTTGTTTGAGTAGAGGATGGCCATGCCACCCCCTTTTTTACAGGTCTATCAGATCGGAAGATATTATAACCTGGTGGGAGTATTTCACTATTAGAGATTTGTGGCTTGAGCCAGGTTTCAGATAGGGAGAGGATGTGAGGGGTATTGAGATCTATCCATGATTGCAGCTCAGTAATTTTATTTGCTAGACTCTGAATATTCAATGAGTAAATAGTTAAGTATTTGGATGGAGATGATTGTTGTGACTGAGGTTGGTGACTGTTAGAGGATTAAGATGGGAGCAGTGTAGAGGTAGTTTTGGGGAGAGTTAGGGTGGGGAGAGTAGAAGAGGGGCCAGGGTTGGGATGGATATCTCCAGAACAAAGTAGGTTTTTAGTGATGAGAGAGTGTGTAGTAGATGCTAAATGGAGTTTGTATACTTTTGACTTAGCTTTGTGAGAAGGTTTAAAAACCTTTATTATGGATAGTTTATATAGACGAGTTAGTGGTGGTAAAGAGATTAGGGGAGATAGTAAAAGATGAAGTAGTTGAATATATGTTGCATGAGTGAGAAGTTGATGAACATAGGAGTGGGTCAGAGAGATTGAAGTGGTAAGAGGTGGAGATAGAGAGAATAAGGAGTAGTGTAGAAGATATTAGAAAATAATACATGTTGGAATAAAATATGGTCAGATAGAGTAGGTAGAGACAGTGTTATAGAAAAAGTGGTGTTGACAAGAATGACACATTAGTAAGGTGGTTGTGGCAATAGGCAGGAAGTGGAATTATAGTGCCTAGTGGGACAGAAAGGAGAGGGCTAGTTAGGTATAAATGTAATTGTAATGGGATGGGTGGGAATGGGGGCAGAGTAGGGGAGCAAAGTGAGCCCAAGCGTAGCGAGGGCGAACAGAGTGGGGCTAGCACCCTGGTCAAGATGAAGTCAGAGAAACAATCAGAAAAAGAGAGTGAAAAACTAGCTTGAGAGACAAGGATATAAAGTTTCTAAAAGTATAGTCACCAGAAATAAATAAAAAAATAAATAAAATATGAGCAGAAGTATGCTTACAAAATGACACTGGCCTCAAGCTACATTTTCAATACAGGATGGCATACAAAGGCTAATTTGCTAAATTATAACAAGAGAAATTATTCAGTGTATTGGTAAATTGGTGTGGTGTATTTGTAGCATGTAACTGAATGTTTTAGCATCAGCAGAATCTCTAACACATGTAGAAAATGTATTCCACGGAAATGGGGTTAAGGATTAACATTTTTTTTTTCTTTGTTTTTTTTTTTTGATTGCCGAATGGTAAACATAATGTGGGGAGTTCAGGTATCCCAGCACAGTGAAGTGGTCTGACCACCTCCTCCTCAAACTGAAATCTTTGCTTCATAGAGAGTATTCATTAGATCTGATTACTGTATACAATAGTGTGCATGCAATCATATCTGCTAGTGCAATGATACTAAGGGCCAGTATCATGGGTACAAAGCATTTGTTTCTTTCTAGGATTCTGACTTGCAGCAATGGAAGTGTATTCTTTTTGTTAGTCAAGATATACTGCTTACTACAGGAATGCCATTTAATTCCATATAATTATAAACAATATTTCATGCTTGATGAAGCCAATACTTTCAGTCCAGAGTATCTATTTATACATTGGCATTCTCTTGAGTTAATCGAACAATTGTCAGATTGTAAATCCAGGGAGTAGAGGATAAAAGTTGATAAAAGTGGACCTACATCCCATGTACCCCCAAAATACCATTATTACATACCATGCTCTCCTCACCCATAATCCCACATGCTACCCACACTGAATTGATATGTTCTTAACATAGGCAAATGAAAACACCATTTTCTATTACTGAGTCAATAACTGACATGGTCCTTTTCTCATTATGATGGTCAGCCACCAAAAATGCAATGTCTGATATAAAGCATACAGTTATTCACTCAGACTATTCTAGTACATCTGAACTAAAACAAGCCATGCTAAGGGTGATTTACGTATTTTACCAACTTTCCTAGTAAACTCTGCTGCTGATGACAGCTGTTCATGGGGCATTGTAGGAGACTTCACAACAACAAATGGACAATAGACAGTTTGCTATAAGGAAATGCTCATTCTTTGTCTTTGCTAGGTGAACACTGTATTCATTTTGTAGAATCTGGATTGCCCTTTGCACTAAATAAATCTATAATAGTCTGAAGTTATATAATCTATATGTCTCTCTGACTCATTATCTATCTATCTATCTATCTATCTATCTATCTATGTATCTATCTATCTATCTATCTATCTGTCTGTCTGTCTATCTATCTATCTATCTATCTATCTATCTATCTATCTATCTATCTATCTATCTATCTATCTATCTATCCATCTGTCTATCTATCTATCTATCTATCTATCTATCTATCTATCTATCTATCTATCCATCTGTCTATCTATCTATCTATCTATCTATCTATCTATCTATTCATCTATATATATCTGTTTATTAATATGAATTTATATCTAGCTGTTTGTTTATTTATTTATTCTTTCATTCATCTGGATGTGTTTAGTTGGGTAGGGTACTAATCTCTAAGGACTGTTTTCAAAACCTGCTTGGAAGTAGGTACTCAAATGAAATTTTTTTTAATTTATTATTGTTAAACAAACAAACAAACAAACAAGAAGAAGCCAGCAAAGTAAATGAAACTAACAGTCAGGAAACATGAACAGAGTGCATATATAATAGAATTGTATGCATCATAAGAAAACTGACATGAATTTAGAACCCAAATCTTCTCTTCCAAAAAAAAAAAAATTACAAGAACTTATTAAGGGGTTTGAAAAGAGTGCAATTTAGTCAGTAAAAGTTTTAAGGGTTAGAGGGAGCTAGAAGAAGTGATGTTCCTACAATTGTACTGTGCTGATGTATGAAAGAGAGAGAGGGAGTTTGGATAAAAGACACTATAAAGGAATAAAGGGCAGCTTTTAATGTGGTTGAGTAATTAGTTATAAAACATTTGTATTTAACCTTTTCTGAAAGGTGTAGTTTTAGAAATGTGAAATTCATGGTACCTGTTAAGGCATTGTTTAGTTTGTGCAGTCCAACACAGAAGTAAAAAATGCACTGTGCTGAATTCCCTAATGGTAAACTATATATAATCTAAAACTAATTTAAAAACTACTTACTAACAAAACATGCTTTAAAAATATTAAAAACTACATATTTATTCAGCACAGTGCACTTTAAATGTCAACAAGTTAAGCATGAGTGTTTTTAATTAATGTAATTGATGAATTGAATATCATATATAAAGGGTGTTAACAATGGTTAGAGTGGTTCTGATGAAATCTACGTCGGTAGATGAAAGCGCTTAACCTAACCTGAAACAGTTTTTATTGTGTGTAAGAATAAAGAGAGAGATCTTCAGTATTTTGTGCCTGTGCGGTCATTTCTATCCACTGGGACTTTTGAATAGCTTGGCGGCTATTTTTTACTATTGTTTAGTTTGTGGTCTGTAGCAATTCTAACACTTTAGGGACAAGAACAGAATAGCTGTTACTAGAGTGATGCTGTTTGTGATACTAGTGTGTAATAACAGGGCATTAGAGAGTGTTGATTTCAACTGGTAGTGCCTAACAAGGAATGGAATGGAGTTCAGTTTAACTCGTTGCAAAGAAGGTATCCTACTAGCTGGGTGTGTCAGTCTTGATCAGATAACCAGTTAGATTTTGAGAGAACTGAGTAATGGCATTCCTTATTGGAGGAAGAGCAGTGAATGAAAAACTTAGACTTCATTGATGATTTATCTATTTATTTGCTTTATTGTATTTATTTATTTTGGAAGTGGTTATGATTAGGAGAAGGTTAAATTCTCTTTGTGGAAACACAATTCCTTAATGCGTTGTGAGTCTGTCTTCAGGGATCAGAAACTGAGTAATTTTTGACAAGAATAACAGCTTTCATTTATTTGGCTTGATCTAAATAAAAATCAACATTGAATATCTGATTAAATCAATTTGCTAAGTAACTGAAATTCAAGGTAGTTACAAGTGGATGATTGTCTTTGGTATGATGTTCCGGGTTTTTGTCATGACTCTGAGTTTTGGGTGGTACCGCAGAACATTGCTTTTGCTTCTTTCTGTTGAGAATTAAGTTTATCATGTAATTACTCAATGGATAAAAAAAATGTCAGAGGGATGGATAATTCTCACTTTTTCAGATAGAGTCCTGTTTAAAAAGAAATAGAATCTAATATGAATTACATTCACTGGTACACTGCAAACATAGGATTCAGCTTATGTATGTAGAGAAGAGAAAGACTATTTCTGAAAATATTATATAAGGCTTTCTGATGTATACAACATTAAACTTAGCATATATTAATTTTAGATGAGGAACAGAAACAGATATGAGCTGTAATTTCAAACATGGGAACTTTTAGAAAATGTGTTTGTGTCTTTCGGCTTTTCCCGGTTAGGGGTCGCTACAGTGGAACTCCGGTCTGCTAATGATTGGCAGTAGAGTTTTACATGCTGGCTTGCCGGGCCTAACACACAACCTTCAATGAAGGAATGCCCATTCACGCATGTCGCCACACAGAAGACGCTCTAACTGAGAATCGAACGGGCAACGTCTAACTGTGAGGCGACAACACTACCGCAGCACCACCACCGCAGTTAAAAGACAAAAATATATAAACTAATAAATTAATTGCTTAATATTTAGTGTGAAACATTAGATGGAAATGTCATCTTTTTGTACCCCACTAATACTTTCTGACACATGCTGTTCTAAAGCCTAAGCCCTTCTTTTCAGACATTTATAATCTTTTTCTTTCCTATGCCTTATAGCATCTTTTACAGATTCCTTTCACAAACTAGGTCTTCCTTTTCTTACCTTTATTCTTCACAGAGTTTATATAATTGGCAACAGATGCATAATAGCCATATGCATCCAGATAAACCCATAAGGCAGCATTCTTTCACTGTAAATAACAAAGGTTTATTGTAATGTAAGCAGAGAAAAATGGTCGGTTTCCTTCACAAGAGTTTCATCAGGAATAAAGTTCATATACCTCGTAATTATTTTTACTTAATAAATAACACAGCTTCATTTTCTGTTTTAATATGGCACTCTCAGAAAGCTATGCACTAATACAAAAGTGCTTATTATATCATTATTTTATGGTTGATCAACTCTCCTATTTCAAACTTATCTAAAACTCTTTTGATTTTCGAGCATAGTTTCCCAATGCCCATTAAGTAACTCTGCATACATAAGAGTCATACATAAGCGTCATACTAGGCTTTTTGAGAAGCCTTTTAACTGTCTATATGTTTCAGTGTTAACAATTTAAAATGTTTTTATTTACATATTCTTGTAGCCACAGAAGGAATGTTAATCATTTTTAGCTGATGGCTTCAAGTCTGATTTCATAACTAATCACAGTACATAAAATGACTACATCCATACCAGTCAAAATCTAGTTATATTCAATCTAATACTAATAACATATTTCTGATGTCCTTTGTTCTAGTTCCAACTTAGAGAAGGAATGCCTTCAAATTCCAGCCAGCATGATTTGAAACAAGCACAGCAAGCTAGCTTATTGAAGCTATAGCAAGTAACCTTTGGCAGCAAAAGCTGGCTTTTTTGCCAAGTTAAAAATGAAAATGGATTGCCAGTTGTAAATCTAACCTCTTAAAATGTTTAATTGAAGAGATCTTTGCTAGTCTATTTTATGTTCCACTAAATTGCTTGTACGTAGTATTGTCAGATAAATGCATATTTAAGTTTATTTTATTACACTCAAATTGCTTTTAATTACTTTTATGACTAATATTTCATTATTACTATTTAGTTCCTCCTAAAACATATTAAACGCTCTTAAATGATGTCGAGATGAAATCTTCAGCAAAGCATCACGGCTTGTACTTGTAGCAGCTGGTAAAAACTTCAATGAAACACCACAGTTTAAATACTAAATCAGCTTTAATATCACATAAAATAAAAGTAAAATCAGGAAAAGAATAATGACGATAAGCGCTTTCAGCTAAAATAGATTTCTTCAAGTCGTAACACATATCTTGCAAACAAATGTTTTTAAAAAAGAAAATATCCAATCATAAATGGGCTTTAAACAATCTCATCCAATCATAGTTCATTTCCTGATATAATAGTTTGGCTGTGAAATAGCTAATCAGAAGATTAAGTAATGGCATGCCCTCTATATTATCCAATAGAGAGACTTCCAGTCGCTAACTGTTCTCAAAAGAAAGGACCAATGACTAACTTGGGTCAGGTCTAAGAATTTTTTGATGATCAATAGTGTATCCTTCAATTATAATATAAAGCTGAGCCTCCAAGGGACTGCCTATCTTCAATCTTCCCAATGGTAGGGCTATGATCACAAGCTACTCAAGAAAAAAGGAATCAATCATTAGCTTTGATCAGTATGCATCTTCATGAACAGTTATGCTATGAGTCCAACTTTCTGTGCACAAACTGTCAACAAACTTCTTGTTTAAATAACAAAAATACAACAAGAGTATAATATTGACAGGATCAGAGTTGCAGGCAAAAAGTCACATTAAATACAATGCAAATAATCCACTGTTTAAGGCTGTATGAGTCAAACTAATAGATCATAATGGAGAAAGCTAAAAACTTTGCTTAGGTCAGGGGAAACATTGAGCAGACATCTAGTCTTGCAAACAGCAAAAAAAGCAAAAAACACCTCTGAGATATACCAAATAAGGCAGTTTCCAGCCACTATAAATGATATAATTAAATGGCCAGTATGCATGCTATGAGCCGAACTTTCTGTAAACAAGCTAATAGCAAAATTCTTGTTCAAGCAAATATACTGTGTTAAAATCAAAATACAAATAATCAGCTACTTAGGGCTGTGCAAGTCAAACTGATGGATCATAATAAAAAAGCAATATGACTGAAAAACTATCCTAGGGCAAGAAAATCATTGATCAAACATTTAATCTTAATGAAAAAACACCATTATGATATAAGACAAAGCAGCTTCCAATCACAATAGGTAGTAGGGCTAAATAGCCAATTATTAGTTCAGCTAGTGGTATGATAGCCAATCATAGCAAAAACACAGGTTAAGCCTCCTAAAATCAACCTATTGCAGGTCTCCTTGCTTTTAGTATAGGTTTCAAAGGATTTTATCATTTTAACCTTGGTATTTCATTAAGATGATTTTATTGTTTTAAATGTGGTGTTTCATTGAAGTTTTTACCAGCTACTACAAGTACAATCCATGGTGCTTTGCCGATTTAATTTCACCATTGTTTCTTCTGTTCCTCGGCAGCTTCAGCAGTGTCAGCAGAGTTTTTGCTTGCATAAATTATGTCAGTCATTATAGCTGAATATAAATACACTTAAAACTGCCTTCTCAAAAATAACTAATTGGAACTTGAGTGAAACAAAACTGGGTATCCCATTACAAACATTTGCATTACTATCTCATTCATCCTGATTACCATACAGTGCTCTCAGGTTTAAGAGCACATGCAATCAGAAAACTTGCCTCTGCAAAATGGTACTGAATCATTTGACTGTTTCTGAGTGTTCCAGTTGTGGCATATGGCTATTAACTATGAAATCAAGCAATAATACTGATACTATAACTTGTGTGTTCTTGCTGCACTGTGCCCCCCCCCCCATGTATTTTAGCATCCTTTGGAGGACATGCCTCACCATCCATGAATTCTTATGCATGGGTGGAAAAAGTAGAAAAATACCTTTTTCTGTTACCAGGGCTCTGTAGTACATGGAGTCAAATGAGAAGCATTCTAAATTAACATTTTAAAATTTGTGGTTATTATCAGAATTTGCAATCTTATTTAGCAAAGTTACATAAACTAACGTAAACCATTTCAATTAGTTTCTAAATGACCAGACAAAGCAAAGGGCGACTTAATAGTTAAGGTGTTTGCCTTACAAACACAAGGTGCAGGGTTTGAGTCTCACAAGGAATAATTGGCTAGGTTTAAAAATGGCTCACAAGGGCAGTTAGCTTAGTAATAATCTATGAACCTATGACAAAAGAGCCAAGTGATGCTTTTTGCCATGGATCAGACTTTCACATGGATAATGTATATCAATATTTTTTTTGTTTGATAAAAAAAACTAATGTAATCACCTCTCGCTCTATACATATACATATGTATCTTACATGCAGGTATTAACTGTAGTTTCCGTCATTCCTAGGCGTCGTGCCACTACATTCTCCTTTGCATACCATCAGCCAAAAAAAATAAATAAACACAAAAAAAGTAAATAAGAAGGTTGCAGAGTCTGTACTCGAATCATGCACTATCTGTACTCCAGCCCAAGCATATAGACATGGGGCTATAGGACTAGTTACATATCAGTTAGACAGACACCTGCTATGTATTCACACTGCACCACTACTCGCCCTTGTGCACATGAACAGAAAAAAAACACAAAAAAAGTAAATAAGAAGGTTGCAGGGCCTGTACTCAAACCCTGTACCATCTGTGCAACAGCCCAAGCATATACATGTGGAACTATAGAATTAGTTGCATAGGAGTTAGACAGACACCAGATATGTATTCTTCATTTTCCCCCAACTACACTAAGCACCGCAGTGCAAAAATATTGTAGGAATTCCTACACAAACTGGTCTGCCCTACACAGTTACACTTCTTAGTGATTCACTAAATCAAAGGTGTGTGGACCTCATTTGCATAGTAACCGTGTAGAGAGACCTTGTTGTACATGGTTAGTAACCATGTAGGCAGGGGAACTGAAGGAGGGAGGTATGCATAACACAAAAGAGACAACCATTTTTCCTTATACTTTACTGTATTCCACAACCTGCATACTCAATATGTCTACATTACAGTGTCATTGCTCTTTTTCATGCCATTTTATATTTAGGATGTATACATTACTTACGGGTATAGTAGTATGGGGGAGTGAGGCTTCCATTTTTTTATAATTATTGTTAACACTGTTATTCACCATTTTAGAACAAGAATGTCTAACTATAATATTAATGTGTGTATTTTAACTGGTTAAGGTCAGTTGTTCGCTGATGTGATCACTTTTATTGAGTTTAGTTTCTGTGTAGACTCCTTTCCGTGGCTGTATTTGAAAAGTTTTTGAATACAATGTCAGAAGCTACATGGAGTCTACACAGTTGCTTTACAGTTTATTTAATCACTAAGGACTGCTTTGTAGGAGTGATTTGCATGGAAGCTACAAGGACTATAGCAGTGTGCGTGTGATTGCATGCCACTACATGGAATTTACTGAATCACAAACTGTTCACGTTTGATATGCACACAGAAAAAAATAACCATGTAGGGTTTATTGAATCCTGGAAATTGTTTTTTGCTGGGAGCAATTCCCTTGCACCCCCAAACACCTACAGCAAGTTAGAGACATTAATTCTGAGTTTGCACAAACAAGGATAAAGGGTATGTTCTTCAGTCTTGGGAATTGTGTAGTCTCAAACACCTGTCAACAAGCTACTCAGTTAATCATAAACAGTTGACTAAACAGATATTGACCAAATGCACACACGACCCTTTGCAGGAAGCCCATATATGTTTATATATCTTTCTATGTATAAATACAGTTTCATGGTAAGTGATTGAAAGACATTTACTCTGAATTCCATTTAGCTATATAAAAAATTTAAAGAATAAAATAACTGAAGTAGGGCATTTCAAGGAAGGTACGTGGTTTTAGCAGAAATCAATTCTCCTGCACTAGTATGTGGCAGATTGTGTCCCTCAAACCTCTCCTAACTTAATTAAGCCAACTTGGTGATTGCATAATACTGGAGAAAAGGAAAAAAATATCTCCTGTCTCTGGTACTCAACAATCTCAGGCAAATACTATAATTCCCCATAATTCTCTTCAAAGTGCATTTCATTTGATCACTTTAACCTTAATAAAATGAATTGGAAGCAGAGTGCACGTTAACCAATCATTGGTGACCCATATATCCATATTTATGACTGCAAATATATAATTTTCAAAGTGCAATAAATAAATCTGAAGTTCTGAACATGTTGCATCTTATCTGGGTTATACAACAATTCAAATGAGTCACATGACAAGCACCAATACCAATAGTGAGATATTAAAAAGAGAGGGAGAATAGCACTTCTGTCATTTATTTTCTATTTCAGCACTGACATTCATAAGAAAGTCATTCAGTCCAGGGGGAATGATGCCACATCTTTATAATCCACCTTACTTCTTTTTATATTGAATACTTTGTATATGTTCACTATGCATATAAGAAGTTTGGGAAACAGTATCACTGCCATTAAAACTAAATATAGCATTTGAATTAACCAAGCTGTTTTTATTTAAAGCATTTAATTTTTCTTTACATCTAATATCACTTAGAAATGCAGGAGTTCTATCTTTTAAAGCATATGTGGTTTGCCCCACATAGAAGGTTTCACAGAAACATTCTGCATGGTAAATTACATTTCTGATGTTGCACATTACCACGGTTCTTATTTGCAAGGTGGGATCCATATTCTTTGCTGTGAAAAAATATGAGTATACAACACAACATTACATTCATTACAGTTCCTACATAATTTATTTCTACAGAATGTGGTTGCAGTAGGAGTTACTATCCCTTTTGTTGTGGTAAAAACTGTAACATGCATTCACTTCTTCTGTAACCACATTTATATTTGTTGTTGCTTAGCAGCATTAGTCAGACTTTATTAATGGGGTTCCTTATTTCAAAATTGTTGACTGAGTTTCAAAATAGTTGACTGTAAGTGGTAACAAACCAAATATCTCCTGTGTTCTTTTCCTACAGGAAAGATGTTGTAACACGTCAGCTCTATCCATTTTGGAAGATTCTGCCTGAGCATGCTGTAAATTCCAACTAGAATGCCGCCTGTGTGTGAATCTGCATGTACGATCTAAAAATGTCTCCACACAAAGCTAGAGGTCACTACATTTTCTCTCCTGTACTGTGATTCTGGAATGTTCCTAAGTATATAGAATGGAGGGCTGCTGCTGTAGGATAAAAATGTGTTTTTTTGAAAATAGCTTTCAATATAGTGTAATCAGAATGCTACAATCAATGAGTCTGGTGACCTCAACATCCAAAAAATCAATGTCAAAGAACTCTGCACACATGCTAAATTTGATCCAAAACTCACTACTGTTTATGTATTTCCAAAAAGTACATAGTTCTTCATAGCTACTTGCCCAGCCTATAAAGCAGTCACCCAAATATCTATCCCAGATATTCATGGATATAAGGAAAATGTTATGTTCTGAGTTATAAATGTATTCAACCTCAACAATTCCATAAACAAATTCACAAAGACGGGGGAACATGTAAACTATCCTTGATCCTGTAATGCATTCAGGATAGAAGTGGTTTTAAACATTCTTCTAGGAAAATGGAAAGTGGTTTTAAAAGATAGCCCTTGCCTGACACAATAGATCACCCTGGGGGATGTTCAAGATGTTTATGTACTTTAGGTAAAATATAAAAAATCTCATGGAGGTTGCTTCTTTAGTAATTTTCTTTCTTAGGCTGTGACAAAATCACATTATGTTGTACCTAGTCTAGTATTCAAGAAATCAAGTTATTTTTTTGCCAGATTTGTCTGTTGGAGGTATGCCAAAATTTTCTATGATTTAAGAAATGTGATTTCAGATACAGTAAGTGAGTATGTGTATTTTAATGATGAAACTTTTGGATATAGCAAGTTTTTGATTTTGTGGTTGGGAGTTTCTCTGTGAGTACTTGTAGGTTATAGTTAAAGTAACTTCTAAGTAATGGGATAGGTTTACTGTATTGGTGTGTGAGTCTTGTGTAATGGTAGTGTTAGGAAAAGTTTGTTTCAGAAGGTAATTTATAGGGTTAGAGTTAAGACACATGACTAAGATGGTGCAGGGGAGCAAAGCCTCACTGCTCATCCTTATTCATGTGTGCTAACCCTAACTCTGCCATTAAATCCAGTCCGACACATTACATTCCACAAAATCCTTTCCTTAACGCTTCCTCTGTTCAGACATAAAAGTGTGTCTGATGGTACTGTTACATTTTTTCTTTTTCTTTTTTATTATGCCTTTGAATGACTAATCACAAAAATAACCTGTTTGTTTTTCCTTTTGTGATCAATATATTGTTTTATATGGATTGTTTGTGTAGGCTTCAGCATGTTGATGTTTGGGGATTTTGTTCATTGAGAAAAAGGCATTTAGTTCTTTCAGGAGAGGTTTCATATTAAGCAATGAAACATGGTGTTTCTTTCCTCTACTGAATATATAAATAAATGTTAGAGTTAAAAAAGAAAATGCTTAGTTCTGTACATAGAAGGAGGCTCTGTAGAGCTGACTCTTCAATTCACTTCACACTTTGAATGTTGCAAGTTTCTTGCACCATAGGAGAGACCAGAAGTTTTCAAATGCCAAGGTGTAAAATTAATGGTGTGGATGCTGTGTGAAGAGAAAAGTTGAAGTGTCAACTGGTGGTAAAGTGAGATTTTTTAATATGTCTAAAGGCAACGTGGTATTGACAGTTGGCAGCACAGGTCTCTACTTTTTATTCATGGATCAGGACAAAGCTAAAAAATTTGGGCGACAAAGTCCCTCAGTCAGGCATAAACTTTAAATATTACTCCAGTTCTTTTAAAAATTATAATGTAACAATGTTTTACATCACCATGCATGTTATGAGTAAACAGAAGTGTGAAACTCTAATGTCTGGCATTACTGAATGATTGTAATACTTAGTGGTTTACCAAAAATCCAACAACACTTTACAAGGTACACTGCAAAATTATTAGGCAAAATCAAGGATAATTGTGGGGTATTGTGGGTGGCTGTGAAGGATAGTACTAGCCAAACTTTTCATGAGCAAAATGCAACCAAAATCAGCTAAAGAAAACTGCATATCATAAATAAAAAACTTCAGAAGGAAAAGAATACCATTTTTGTCATACCAACAGATGGGCTTCAGATGGGTGGTTTTAATTTTCTCATCATGCTGTTTAAGAAAATCAAAAAAAAAAAAAAACATTTTTTAGGAACTGGTCAGGTGAGTTACACAGAGAAAGTACCTATAATTGCTAGGGCTGTCTGTGAAGGAAAATAATTTGTTTTCTGCTATGGTTTGCTGATTACTTATAGCTTTGCAAGGCTATTGCTATATGTGTGAAGGAGGTTGGAATGCCTTGATGTGTGACAACTGTTTATGTGGAGTAAAAGTAAAATACATTATATTGCCATTGTGACACCTTTGCACTGGCCAGTAATCAAGGAGCCTCAATCCTTACCACTAACAAACACCAGTAAGAGATATGCACATTGGTAGGATAACAAGTACACATACAGTAAAGTACAATTTCCCTTAAGAGCACACAGAGATCACAGTCAGTCTGGGGCTGGTTTCTCCCTTCCTCTCCAGATCCTCAGTAAGACTCCCCACTGGAACAGCTATAGGGTTCAGATCTCAGTCCAGTGGTCAAGCCAAAACCTCCAGCACCCTCTTTGTCCAACCAGTGCTTCATCTCCCTGCCCAAGTAACAGCACACACATACTTTGTGATTTCATTTATATACAAACACATAGACATTCCTGGGGAAGACTGGCACAGGTTCTCTGGCTATGCCCCCTTCTGCCTAGACTATATAGTAGTACCGAATGCCACCAACCACTACTATTAGCTACTATAAAGGCACTTACCAAAGGGTGCCCAATTCTACTGTGCAATGTTATTATTATCCGATTGGTAAGTGTGACTAAGACTTGAAGGCTATTTAAGAGTGGCTTGTGCAGTATCAACAAATACATGCAAGTGCTCTAAGAGCTTATATATTTCTACGCAAAACAGCCACAGTTAAAAGGTTTAAAAATATTTAATAATAAAAAATAAAAACACAAGACAATACTCATTAATTCATCATAGTGACAATATAGAGTTCATAAATTACAGGAAATACTTTAAAACAACATTATAGGACAGTGTCACGTAAATATAGAAAACATATACACTAATCTGACTATATTCATATCTACCTCTAAGATAAATACTAAGATCTAAGTCTTACATACAGAGCAAAGCAAGTGCTGGGGAAATGAATTGTTCAGGTTCAGAAACAAATACAAAATGCACTCTCTTTATATCTGAGATAGTTTTTAAATTGATAATACACATTACTGCTGAATTATTTCAGATTACATTATTCTTGTCACCTCTGCTTAAGTTCCTAGGCTAACAGACCTTAACATTTAGCATTTCGTTGTGATCTGCAGCTGCCAGGAAGTCAAAGAGCAATAAAAGACACTTTACATATGAAACCTAGTAATTATCTCTGTCTTAAGGCAATAGAAAGAAAATCTTAGCCTAGACATCTTGTCTCTTAGCTTGAGATCACACACAGTCATAAAATTCTTTACTTCTCAGCTCATTTTCTTAGAGTTTGCCAGTAAACTCCATATATCCCAATTTCTACCATAAAACATACATTACATAGGCATAGAGTTCATATCTTCTTTCTTCCAGCAGGGTGCACTGTTACACTCTTGAAGCTCAACACATAACACAGTTTTCTTCCATTTGTGAAACAAGCCTGTGGATCATATTAGTATATACATTGACATAGAATTATTTACAAAATTCTATCTAGATAGGCTGGCAGCCTCCTAGTTTATCACAGCCATCATCTCTTATCACAACTGGGCATCTAAAATCTGCAAAGAGTACCTATAATGATTTGGTCTGTATAAGAGTAACTGAATGTCTTGTCATGTGTTCAGTTTAACACTGAGAAGCTGGCTTTGCATTTATCCAGAGCTGTTTATCATTTAGCTACGACACCAGAAACGTTGAAAGATGTTGCTAACATCTGAAATCATCCTTGGCAAGACAAATGAAATTAAATATTATTTTGCACTTGCATTGCTTGTTTTCATTATACTGTGAAAGATTTATGTGCTATTTATTGTTTTTACTTTTTCTGTACTTCTTTAAAGTTTAAAACTGCATTTTCTAACTGCTGTAAGAGCTGCTGCTCTGCATTTAAATGCACTTTATCTAGTTAGTTTCAGGACTCTGTTTGTGGTTCCTTAACACCTGGGCTCCAAACCAGTAGTTGTAAATTAAGAGGGTCAAAGTCTGCACTCTTGTGGCAGGAAAGGGCTGATTTAACCTATCTAAGCTGGTAATTGCTAGTGTAAAGCTTATTGTGTGTTTACCTGATTGGTCTTAGGAAATAGTGTAAAGCTTGCTTTTTTCTGCTTGTAAATAAGCCTTGAACTCTTCTTGCAAAGGTGGTTAGTGTTGCCCTGTTTATACACCTGAAGTTGAAATTTCCCCTATAAAACTACCTCAGAACTTTACTTTAGTCCTGCACTACTCATGGGGCAACCAGTGTGTGTGTGGCGAACAGCATTTATGCATTTAGTGAGGACTATTTAGGTCTACATCACATTATTACAACACCCAGGACTATTGCTGCTCAATGAGCATCTGATTTGGGCATTGGGCAGCATTGTTGGATAGGTTAGCTGTAGATGACACCATATAAGTACTAATACTTTGCCTGGTTATAAATACCCTTCACTGCTATCCCTTTCAAAGCGCATATTAGGACCTACAAACATGGATAGGCACTTTCCTGCTATCTCTGCCTCTAGCATGACGGACATGAACATATTGAGACAATGTAGCAATTGCCTTATGTACCATGACATCCCCTTAATTCTCAAACAGACAAATAGAGTATGTGTCAGATGCAATCACATTTTGACACTGGAGGCCAGGCACTTACATACAGACACAAAAAGAAATAAACAGTTTGTCAGTGACTCACACTCACCACTCACTGTACCCACAAAGGACCAGACACATAGAACCATATATGCAGAGGTGCTCACATGTTACTTACCCAAACCTCAAAACCTCTCAGGTGCAGTCCTCAGAAACTCCACATGCACACAAACAATTCCCATCACAACTCATAAAGGCAGATCGTATTGTGTCTCAACTACCAGGTCCATAAGGTGAAACACCCCACAACCCAATATTTTGGTCATAGGAGACTCCATTGTGAGACACACTGATGTCCCTCTTACCAGGTTGGATAAGGAAAGGACTACAGTTAGTTGCCTGTTAGGGACTAGAATCTGCCAAATAATGCAAGCACTCAGGTCACTTCCCCCAAGTATGAGTATGACTCAGTCATAGTTCATATAGGCATGAATGAACTGATCAAACCTTGGACTATATGATGGCACCATGCCTACAGAAAATGATCAACTTTAACAGCTGGCTTATCTACAGGTGTATTTCTAAAGGGGTCCAATACTTGTCAGCCTAGAATGACATGGTTGACAGGTCAGGCTTCTTTGCCAAGGATGGTTTTCACCTGTCACCACTAGGCTTTCAGATATTGGCCAAAATATAATCTACCCCTATAGTGCCTTTTTTGGCATTGCCAAGCAGACAAACCTTTCAGCATAGCAAAAGCAATACAGGACAAGCTAAAGGTGTTACTGCTCAATTCTAGGAGTCTCAACAAGAAACTACACTACCTAAAAGTTCTCCTCACCCTGGAAAATGCTGACATCTGTGCTGTCACTGTAACATGGTTCAAAGCCACAGAAAGCTCTGTAGTAGACCATGCCTATAACACTTTCCATATGTTCTGACCATCCACTGAACATGAAAAAGCAAAAAAGGAGGAATCATATCTAGCTACATAAAGGATAAGCACACCTCAAGGCTGGCCAAACCATATAATATGCTCAAGCCATCTCATGTTTACCCACCCATTGGGAAAAATCCATTACTATATTTTTGATAGCTAAAGGTCCCCCACCATGAACCAGGAAACCCATACATCATACCTGAAGTTACTTGAATCACCCACCATCCCGTCCAGTAACATACTCATGGTTGATTTTAACTACCCTTCCATCAACTGGAAGTGTTACATGGCAAGAATTCTTGTCTTTGTAAACTCAAAATCCCTGGAGCACTATTCAACACTCTTACTATGGGTACAAATATCCTAGATTGTAGATCTGGTACTCACAAATATGGGAGGAAGTGCTGCATGACAGCAATTGCTTTCCATTGTTCAAAATTTGACAGGGTCCTAAAACATTTAAATTGAGAAAAATTACACAAGGGACCCTGCCACTGATATGTCATTCTGCATTGATTAATTTCATATATTTTATTCTATTTCATTTTTTTTTCTTTTTTCATATGTTTGCATGATGCTTAGAATGTTTTTATATATATTTTTGTTTTTCACTTGTTTGTGCAATTCTGGGCTTTTTTGCATGACTGGACCACCCATGTATCAGACATGACTGAGACAGCTAAAAATAGAAACCAGATGCATTCAATTAATACCACTGGGCATTGCGCAAACCTGGTAAGTGAGGCTGTGCTACTCTAACACTGTCAAGTTAACAATGAATAGTAATATAGAGGATGTCATGTAACTAATCATATAGCAACAGATGGTAAGTCTAGGTCTAGACTGCAAATGGTTTTGATTTCTAGTACAGGGCAAGTAAACTTTTCTTTTACTGAGATGACATTGCAGATTATATAATTTATTTATTTATTTATTGACATTTGTGACTGGGAAAGTCCACTGGATTGAAAGATCCATTTTCAGTGGAGGCCCGAGAAAAAAAAATTCAGAGAATACAGTAAACATTAAACAAAGTTAATAGGACTTAAGCAGTTAATAAAAAGTTATACATAGGTAGCAAATTTTGGCAATTTAGACAAACAGTATATAACAGGAGACAAATAGAAGGTCATTTCGTAAAATTCTATCTACTATACATTTATAACCATACAGCATAGAGGTATTTACCATTCTTAAGTTTTTTAATCAAATTGTGTGAATGTGCTGAAAGAGTATCTTTTAAGGGGGGTTGTTCACGTGATTGCAGGTACATGTAAGGTTGTTAAGATAATGTTGTTTTAATGCTGATTTAAAAGATTTTGTAAAGTCTAGTTGAGTAATTGAGGGTGGCAGAGCATTCCAGAGTTTTCCAACTGAACTGCAACATAGACAAGTGTTTTTTTTTTCAACCTTCTTGTAGCAAGAGCTGTACGTTTGGGATTACTGTACACATGGGTTCAAAAACAGCATATGCAATACACTTTTAATGATGTTCCACGCCATGTCATATTTACTTTCACTCATAACACCTGACATAGTGTAGCTGATAGTTATACTTACATGTATGAGGGCTGAGACACTAATATTGTGTCAGTTATTTACCTATCCATTTATATGGGTATTGTGCATATATTATGAAATGTATGACTGTGGGTATAATGTGTATTATGTTCATGTGGGTATACTAGGTTCATACTAGGTTCATACTAGGCTATCTGCCCTAGGGCATTTATAAGCCTAGCCAGAGTGTGTATGGCTTTCGCCACCCATATTAAATTAATTTTGCTATGCCCTTTTTCAAGGTTAGTATACTGTGCCTCTGTCTAACAGTGACACAGAAGTGATACCCGGGGTAAACCTACGATCTCCCATCCTCTCATCAAGATTCCTCTTGAAGAGAGTCAATGAGGGACTCTGCCTAACCTGGACTGGGATTTTATTCCAGAGTGAAGGGAGCCTCTGGGTTATGAATCTGTCCCTCCAGCATGTCCTATTTATTTCAGTGCTGAGGTTCAAGTCCCTCGAGTGCGTAGCTTGATGGGATTTGGATTTTCTGAGGTGCAGCATGTCCATTAATTCCGGGTTGGACATGGCTTTATATGTCAGGCACAGATCGCCTCTGAGCAGGCGGTATGCCACTGAGTAGAGCTGGAGTTTCTTTAAGTGGGCAGCATACGGCATCTGTTTGAGCCCCTTGATCCTCTTGGTGAGGTACTTTTGGGGTCTTTCCAGTTGCTGCAGGTGTCTGGTAAGGTACATCCCAAAAGGGGCATTGTACTCAATTATGGGCCTGATGAGGGATGAGTAAAGAGGCACGATGACCTCCCCTGATCTAGATGTGAATCCCTTCATGATTAGGTGGGCTATATAAAATGTTTTTCTAACCACTTTGGCCACGTGGTTGTCAAATGAGAGATTGCTATCAACTTGGGTCCCCAGGTCCCTAATTACTTCTTCTGTACTTAATGGATTACCACCTATGTGGTAATTTGTGGGCACTTTGTTTTTGCCAAAGGGAATATCTATACACTTTTTGGTGTTTAGCTTGAGGCCATGGCTCTGGCACCAGTTGTCTGTTTCTATGAGGCCCTTTTGGAGGATGCTTGGTCAGCTGGAGAGTCTATTATGATGCCCAGTTTGCAGTCATCTGCGAACTTGGTCAGCCACAGTCCTTCCATGTTGGCCTGTACCTCCGAGAAATATATACCGAACAAGAGAGGTCCCAGGACTGAGCCTTGTGGGACGCCACTTGTAACTGGTTTGGAGTCTGACATGGCTCTAGCTATTCTAACCATGTGGGTTCTGTCCTTGAGCCAGTTTGCAACCCATCTAGTGACATAGGGGTTTATATTTAAGCTGGTGAGCTTATCTATAATGCCCGAGTGGGGTATTGTATCAAAGGCTTTTGCGAGGTCCAGGTAGGCTGTGTGGACCACCTTCCCCTTGTCAATGGCCTTGGTGACTGTTTCAAAGAAATCGACCAGGTTCAAGAGGCAGGATATGCCCTTAACAAAGCTGAACTGGGTAGGATCCAGTGTCTGCAGGTACCCAATATCTTTATTTATAAGGTCCATGATGATCCTTTCCATAGCTTTGCAGACCAAGCTAGTGAGACTTATGGGGCGATAGTTTCCAGGATCCGTTGAGGCACCACCTTTGTGGAGAGGGACCACTGTTGCTGTACACCACTCTTTGGTTACATATCCTGTAGTAAGGCTGAGATTGAACAGTAGTTTTAGGTTTGGGTTTAGCTCTTCTTGGAGTTCATGTAGGACGCAGCCCGGGACACCGTCTGGTCCCATTGATGCTATGTTTCTTGCTTTGGAGAGGGCAGCTCTTACCTGAGCATCTGAGATGTCAGGGGGGCAGCACTCTGCTGGGATAGATATTATCCCTTTTGGTGGGGAGGGGGGGGGGAGAAGTTTGCGCTGAACCTGTCAGCTAGGATGTTGGCAATGTCTGTGGGTTCGGTGTATTTTTTGTCATTTTGGACTAATTCTGAGCATATCTGGGAATTCCCACCCAGGTTCCTAACATGACTAAAGAAAGTCTTGTGATTATCCTTAGTGTCCTGTGCAATTTTTCTCTCAAAGCTGGCCTTAGATGATTTCATGAGTGCCCGTAGTTTTTTGCTAATACTGATCAGAGATGCCTTCCCTTTTTGGGATTTTGCTCTATCATGTAGTAGCTTCCTCCTTCTATTGTATAGTTTGTTTATGGCTGGGGTCCACCAGACAGGATGTCTGCCTTTGGAGGATTGGGTCTTGGTTTTATTTGGGATTGCATGATCCATGCATTCCTGAAGGTGTTCATAGAATGTGTTTATAAAGGATTTTGCGGTCTGGGCCGTATTATCCACAGGCCTGGTGGCTTTGAAGGATTCCACCTTGGTTTTGAGGAGTGTGAAATTTGCTTTAAAGAAGCTTTTCACTGTGGTTTTCTGGTCATGGGGTGGGGGTCGGGATGTGAATATCCAGTGAGATTAGTTTATGGTCTGATCTTACCAGTGAGGGATACACTTCTGGTCTGGAGCATAGAGTCCCCATGTTGGTGATGATCAGGTCCAGTATGTTTTCCCCTCTTGTGGGAGTGGTAACAAGTTGTTCCATAGCATTTGAGTTTATAAATTCTGGGAACCTTTGGGCTAGGGTGTTGGAGCTAGAGTAATGCTCCCAGTCTATGGTTGGGTAGTTGAAGTCACCCAATATAATGGTGTTTGGAGAGACCTTCATATTTTCCAGTGTTCTCAGGAAGGCCGAGTGGGGTTCCTGGGTTTGGGAGGGTGGTCTGTAGCAGGCTATAAACTGGAAGGCAGTTTTACCCACTGTTAGTTGCACATGGATAGTCTCTGATGCTTCATGCTGTGCCACCAACCTGGAGGTGTGGGTATCTTTGACGAATATTGATACTCCCCATCCTTTTGTGGTTCGGTCCAAGTTTTGGGGCCAAAAAGCATGGTATGAGGTATAACCTGGTAGTGCTGGGGTGCTCTTGAGAGCCTTGAACTAGGTTTCTGTTACTGCACAGATATCGATGTTCTCCATGCTAAGGAGAGTTTCGAGTGCATGCATCTTGAGGTTTAGACTTCTGGCGTTGAGTAGCATTACTCTTAGTTTCTTATCCCTTGTGATACCTATGGAGGTGGGTTTGTCTTTTGAGCCTTGCCTAAAAAAGGCACTATGGGGGTAGCAAGAGCCTTTGCCAATATCCAAAAGTCCAGGGGTGACAGGTGCAAGCCGTCCCTAGTGAAGCATCGTGGCTTGTCGAGCATGTCATCCCAGGCTGACAGGCATTGGATCCCCTTTGAATGACACCAATACTTAAGCCAATTGTTGAAATTGATAATCTTGTCTTCATACTGTGGCATCATTCTTGGTGAGGGTAAGATGCTACTCAAGGTCAGGGTCATACCGGCCTGGGCTACATGTTCAGATAGCTCCTCTATGTCTCTTTTCATGTAGTCCAGGGAGGTACGTCTCAGGTCATTCACACCAGCATGGACAATGACTGAGTCATATTTGTACTTGCCTTGAAGTGACCTGAGTGCTTGTGTTATGTGGCGGATCCTAGCGCCCGACAGGCAGCTCACCGTGACCTTCTCCTTGTTCAGCCTGGTGAGTGGGACGTCAGTGTGCCTGATGATAGAGTCACCTATTACAAGTGTATCAGGTGTGTTGTTTAGCCTTAAGGGCTGTGACTGTTCGGCACACTGGCTTTGTGAGCTATGTGTTGCACGTGTTTTGTTTTGGGGTAGCGGTTGCTTAGGTGTCTGCTTTGGAGGTCTCTGCTGCTTAGGCAGATTTTTATTTAGAGCCTCCAAGTATATTTTTGTGTGTTTATGTGTTTGGTTTGCTGTCGTGGTAGGTCTATGTGAGACTGGAATTGTAGTGAGTGTGGTTTCCTTCTCCTCCTGACTGGTTACGCCAGTACTGAGTTGAGAGAGCCTAGCCTCCAGTTTGGCTATATGGTTGCATCTCTCACATGTGTTGGAATTTGTTGGGAGGAGGAGAGGATTGTCTGTGTACATGAGGCAGTTGTAACATTGCCTCAAGATTCCCAGATTCACCAGCTGGACTGGAGAGGAGATTGACAACTGACCTTTGGACATGCTAGAATAGTATTGGGAATTTCTTTATAATTGAAAAAAATGGCCAATGGGGAGCAAGGTACTCCAGGGGGAGTTTGTGAGGGTGTAGTGCTTTTAATTTTTTAGTGCTGACTTATATAATTGCTTTAGTGAGCAAGTGCCAGGTAACTTAAATGCAAAAATGACAAACAGTAACTTTCTTTCAAGTGAAACAAGGAAATAAGTACAGTAAGCAATGCAGATATCACTAGGGATCCACAGAAGCGCTGAAAAGCCATGTTTTAGGTGGAATTAGCTTTTCAGGGAAATAACAAGCATACAAACAAAACTAGATTCAGCAGGCCTGGATCTAGTCTATGCTACAGCAAACAAGGTGTACCAATTACAGTAAAAAATAGTTTAAATATGCAGGCACTATAATCCTTTAACCAGAAATTCCCAGCTCAGAAGGGCAGAGTCCAGCCTCTTCTCCCACAAGAGTGCAGACCATGAACCTTCTTAATGTAAAATAACTGGCCTGAAGCCCTGGTGCTTAAACCAGAACTAATACACTTTTAGAATAACAGACACTGAGCCCTCAATCAGCAGTTCCCAACTTAGAAGTATGTAAGCTACCTGTCCTGCCACCACAGTGCAGCCCACAGACCTTCCTAATGTAAAACAACTAGTCTAAAGCCCAAGTGCTTAAACTAAAAGGCTTAGAATACGTTTCTGCAATCTCATTTGAATAACATAGCTACATAAGCAGCTGTTTATTAAACATCCTTGGAAACTGCATTGCTTTCTAAGTTTGTTTTTTTATTTCCCACTGTTGTGCATTGCTTACCATTGCGCAAACAGACATATCATGGCTTACTGTGTTCGTGCGATGGTAAGCAGGGCTCAGCTTTTTCAAATGTAGCAAATAAAGACAGTGAGCACTCTCAGTAAGAGCAATATGTGAAATTGGTGGGAAAATATGTATTTAAAGTGGAATTGGCAATCATTAGACATTGAGCTTGATCTTTAAGAAACTTGGCTGGTGTTGGGAGGGTATGTGCTTTTGACCACAATGTTGAAGTGTTCACAAGTCCAAAGTGTTTGTTGGACTCCTAGTTAAGGAGCATGGTCTGCGTCTTTTGCAGCGGAACTACTCAGGTACTCAGTGTATGTCTGAAGCCTGGACGAGTTTGGCTAGGGATTTGACCAGTGTGGCAGGTATCCCATGCACTGGTGAGCAGTGTCATCATCATTATGATGATCTCCATAGCAGGAAGAGGGATATCCTTGATCTGTGGATCAGGGAATGTAGAGCAGAGAACACTCCACATGTGTAACTATAAAATGCATTGACTGATTGTAAAAGTTATAGCTGAATATAGTTAAGACTGGTATTCATTATGGTATTCTGTTTTGTTTTTCTTTTCCACAGTTGCTGAAAAAAGGGCATCAAATGTGAAGTCTCATAGAGTGTGCCTGGCAAGGATGAGAGAAGCACATGGCATGTATGCATATAAAAATACTGTTATTCTAACAGTAACTATTAAAGATGGATTACTTGTCATTTCAGACAGCTGTATATAATTAAGCATGAATATCTTAGGTGTAAAACAAAGTATGCATGCCTTACTCTGTAGCACAAAGCAAGGGTTTCACATTCTCAACTAACAGTGAGCAAGCATGTATAAAGTGTAAAAGGAAAGTATGCACGCATTAGTCTTTAGTCCAAAAATACAGTATTACAGTAGTCAGCTGTTCTGGGTTCAAAGACCATGCTTCACAAATATACAATAGTGTGTACAATAGTGTTATGTTTTCATCATTATATACACAATACTGACATACCTCTCAACTGTCCAGATTTTATCAAAATTACCAGATTTTTGCCTTTTGTTTTTTTGGTCTGCTCCTCATAGAATTTGTGATTTTCTGGCAAAACATTGATGATTGAAGTCAGTAAATAATACAAAATAATGGCAGTTGCTTGAGTTTCAGACTTCATATTCTTCAGAAAATATACAATAATGAGAAATATGTCATTCTAGCAACTTTTTAAGTTTATAGGAGGAATAATTTAAATACGTGCCTATTTGGGGCTATTGTCCCTCCATTATTTCTGGCTTTACCCATATTTCTTGTGTTGAGAAGGTGAGAGGTATGAATACTGTTAGCTAATCATCATTATAGCAGGTTACTTTCAGACCTCAATACCTCTGGCACAAATGGCCTGCTGTCAAGTGTAAGCATACATACATGCAATATATGTACACATGAATGATTGCTGGCAGCAATATGATCAGTACTACAGTGTCCATCTGTTAGTAACTGGGTAGTCTTCAAACTAACAAAGACATTTCTTAGGAGCTGGTAGTGTTAAAAGTAAAACATAACATAATAGAGTAAACTAATTGCTGAAAGCTTTTTTATTAACTATGAAGTTAGTAATGTTTTCCTGACTTGTTTTTCTCTCGCCCCACCCATTTTTTCTTTTTTATTGTTTAATTTGTTTTCATTTTATTATGTATACTTTTGTATTTCTTTGTTTTAATTTATTGTTTCTGATTTTGTTTGTATTTGTTGGTATATAATTTGTTTTTGTTATTTTTGTTATTATGTTTAATTTTGTTTTTTTCTTTTTTTATCTATTTTTATGTGTTTATTTTTTTCATTTTTTTTAATTTTCTTTATTTTATAATTGTATGTTCATTTTTTTATTACTACAGCATACCAGGCTAGGCAGGTCTGCAGTGATCCTCCTACTCTCACTCCACTGGCTACAGCACCAAAGCCCAGCACATCTGGGCTGTAGCATGGCAGCACCTTCTCTGATCCCTCTGCACTACCTGGGCCCTCAGGTAGTTCTGCCCCAGATGATAGGCCTGCAATCCCGTCTGGGAGCAGTGGTGGAGGGGTGCATTTATCACCCAGAAGAAGTTGTTAGGTATGGTGCATAGGATTGTGCACCATACAGTGGATACATGCCTATGCTGGATGGAGCACCTGCTCTCCATCATGGTAGGCAGTACTCAAAGACACAGACACACACAGTGGGCACTGCAGCTGCCAGTGCAGTGAGTAGTCAGTGGTGACAGTCTACTGGGTGAGGGCTTGATTCCCACTGTCACTTATTCTGATGTCCATGAGACCACAATTTCACAACCCTCACTGCAACCATGGTGTTCTTTCCCCTCTAGTGTCCTTCACCATCCCTGTATCTCACCTTTATGATCTGGCTGTCAGTCATTGCTTCCTTACCTTGCCAAATTGCTTGCCCTAGACATTCCTATGTTCCTTTCCCAACATTTCTCTCAAATCAAAAAAAGGGCACCTGTTCCAAAAAAAATATTGTCCCATGCATTGCTCTCCATTTCATTCATGCGTCTGCTTAACACACTTGATTAGGCCAATTGGCTATAAATGATGATGTTGTTGTCACCTCTGTCTCTGGAGGTCCAAATTCAGGTAAGACTGTATACAGCAGATAATTTTTTACTGTTGAAGAAACTGATAGCTATAGTTCTTTCCTGCACCATTCCTGCACATTCTTGCTCTCATTTCACTTTTTTTTCCCCTGCTTGCTCCCAATTTCACCACTTTCTTATCTTCCCCATTTCTTTTCTTTAATCATTGCAAGATTGTACGCAATATGCACCATTGCTAAGCAATGGTAAAAGGCAGTAGTATCAGTAAATGTATGTAAAACTAGCATACCCGCTTCATGCCTACACCCCATTTCAAACCCAGTTCCATCTGCCTCCAACAACAATGCATTAACCCATCCGGACACAGAGTCAGTTCCTTAGCAGGTGTATTTTATGCAATTGAGTTTAACTGTCAAATTTAGTTTATATTTAACCTTTGTACTCTCCATTGCTTGCTTCTTATATTACCAATGTCATATTTCAACATTAACTGTGTATGAAGCATCACTGCACAGTAGACATTAATGTTTTATAAAGCCTTAGTGTACAATCCCCCATTTATTTTTATAAGGCATATGTGTGCCATGCTGCACATTGCACAGCCCACTAAGCAAGGCAAATAAATGTTTAATAAATAACAGAAATGAAAATAGTAGTGAATAGTATTAGCTACACCTTTATTTGGAACCAGTTCTGTCTCCAGTCATTTACTACATGCAGCCAAAGATTCAGTTAAGTAGCAGGTGTATGCAACAGCAGTGAAG
This sequence comes from Protopterus annectens, assembly GCF_019279795.1. Lineage (NCBI taxonomy): Eukaryota > Metazoa > Chordata > Ceratodontiformes > Protopteridae > Protopterus > Protopterus annectens. The sequence continues at coordinate 1,454,141,441 of NC_056743.1, forward strand.
TCTGCAATTTTGTATTGAGTGTGTAAAATACATTTGCTACTCAACTGACTCTGTAGCACCATCTGTTAATGCATTGATCAATCTTGTTTTGTTTCAGATAGTACTGGGTTAAAATATAGGTATATGTAACAGTTTCACATACTTTTAAGTGTAAATAAAAATTATAATTTAGATACTTATGAATCTGTGTCATCATTTTTGTGGAACATAGTAGGATTTTCAAATACAGGTTTATATAATAGCTGTAATTGCTTTTGCCGTAGGCGTGCATCATTGCACAATGCACTCCTTCATACACAGATTCTCTAAAGAAAAGAAAAAAAAAGAAATGGGAAGACAGAAAAGTGGTGAAATGGGAAGCAAGCAGGGTGAAAAACAAAGTGAAAGGAGGGCAGGAATGTGCAGGAAATATGTAGGAAATAACCATAGCTCAGGGGTGGCATGTGCTGTCGGACTGCAGGGCTGCAGCCCTCCCACCTAGAAACAAAAGAAATAAAAATAAATTGTGAAACATAAAATTAAAAAAAAAATTTATGCGTACCAGGACTTCTGTGCAGACACACACAGACTGCCCTGCAGATGCCCAGGAATCTGTGTGGTAGATGACTGCACAGAACAGAGGAGCTCTGGACTACTTGATCTGCAGACAGGACCAATCAAAGCTCTTACAGGGAGCTCAGGACAGAGGTAAGTTGAGTTTGAAGCATTGAAGTTGAGCTGGACCTTATATGTGGCTTGTGGGGAAGCATTGATGTCGTTCGAGCGTGTTCCGGACAGTGGAGTTTTTCTACTTCAGTCAGGAGAGAGGTAAGGTTTGGTGTGTGTGTGTAATGCCCCTGTTAACGCATAGTGGTGGGTAGAGATACTCAGGCTTGAACCCTGTACCTTTGATGCAGGTGGCAAGGAGCTAAATTCCCTACCTACCACTATTTGTAAAAAAAATTGCAGATTTTTACCTCATATGTGTTCTGTTCCTCATAAAATCTGTGGTTTCTGTACCTTCAGTTTTCCTTTCAAAGGTTTGTAGTGCAGTGGTGCACTGGTAGCATTGTTGCCTGACAGCTACAGGTTCTCTGGTTTGATTCTTGGCTGGGGTGCCTTCTGTGTGGAATCCGCATGTCCTCCCATCCCTTACAAAGATGTTTCTGGAGTGTTTCTCCCTGCTCTGCTGAAAATTGGCTTTGTTTTGTTCCAAGTCAGACTAGTTTCCTGGTTAACAAATGTTTAAAAATAACAGGCATTTGAATTTCAGACTTCATATTCTTCAGAAAGTACATGGTAAAACAACCTTTTATTCTAGCAATTGTCTAAGTTTATAACATGGATATTTGACATTTGCCCATATTTGTGGGACTGTATTCTCCCATTATTGGCCTCATCCAGGTATTTTGTGCTAAGGTTGAGAGCTATGGTGAGAACTGAATTCACTGAATGTTTGGGGGCTGTATTCCCCGCATTACTGGCTTTGTCCACGTTTTTTGCTAAGAGGTTGAGAGCTATGGTGAGAACTGAATTCACTGAATATGTTTGGCAGCTGTATTCCCACATTATTGGCTTTTTTCAGGTGTTTTTTGCTAAGAGGTTGACAGCTATGGTGAGAACTGAATTCATTAAATTGTAGCCATTTAAGTTTGTCTTCCTCTGTTTCAGCTGATTTGGCATAGTGGTATGTTTCTCTGACTGCTTTGCACAGGGTCCCCTGGGTTCAAGATGTGGCAGTGAAATGTATGGGGTTAACACATCATTTTATTCTAGCAAGTTTCCAACATTATACAAGCAACGTTTAAAATGTGTTCCTGGTTTTTGCTCCCCCCCCCCCCAATAAATTTAGGCTTTTTCCAGATTTCTTGTGCTGCAAAGTTCAGAGATACAGCTGAGTGTCAAGTAGATTTTACAAGGAGCTGAGAGCTGCAGGGGAACAAAAGTTTAGTGCTGCTTATGCTAAGTCAGTTTGCATTGTTAATCGCACAACAGGTAGTGTACTTGCTATTGATGCAGAAGGCTGTGGGTTCTACTCCCACAGTAGGTAGATACATTGCTGATACGGTACTGTGCTGTAAAGGGGGTGGATGCTGCAGTCCTTTTTGGCAAAGACACCTAGTAACTATGACCCTGTTATCAGTTTGCCATCCATTCCCTATTGCGGTATTACTAGCTTATCATTTTTTTAATGCATGCAACATAGGTAATGTATTCTTCAAGGGCAACAGGCACTTTATTTGTAAGATGAAACAATGACATATAAAGTCGTTTGCTAGCAGCAACCTCTTTATTAGTTACAGATTTATTTAATGTGGATTTTACTACTTCAGAGATTGTGCATATTTACTGATACTGGTGGACTATAGAAGGTTGAGTAGACTTTTTATGATGGAAATGTTCTGAATTGGGCAGTTTTGTCATTGGTGCATGCATTTTGTTTCATTGTTTACTGGAAAAATGTTCAAAACAATAAATTTAAAATGCTCTCTAACAACTGTACTGTATTGTACAAGGAATATAATGTAATACAGTCAGGAAGGTGTATCAAGGAGCATGTGTATGTTTCATGTTCAAGGGGCCTATGATTTTGAAAACAGCCCAAAGTTAATCTTTATCTGCCACTGGCAAAATGTATTTTCTTTGAATGTGGGTTTCAATGCTGTTTCAATGCATGTGAGTTTCAAGGGCAGAGAAGTTTTAATGCTAAGTCTATTTTCATCGTGAGACTGCATTGCTTTGTTTAACAGATATCCATTAGGGTTTGTGCTGTAAAATGCAAAATAAAACTTTCAAATGAAATCTAAATCATTGCAGAAGTAAAGCAGTATGCACATTACAGTGTTTATGGTAAATGGGGCAAAATAACCAAGGAATGGGACATTGGAATGGCTGCAGGGGGGAGGTTCCATTCGACCATGATTTTGTGATGGGGGGAAGGGTAGCAAACTCAGACAGCGCCGGTTGAACTATACCTCTCAGTTGTCCATATTTTTGCAGAATGAATGGATATTTGCTTCTTATTTTTGGTTTGTTCCTCATAAAATTTGTGGTTTTCTAGCAAATCATTTAGGAATGAAGTCACTAAATAACAGACATTGAGTTTCAGACGTCATAACCTTCAGAAAAATGTGTGCTAATGCAAGACCTGTTATTCTATCAACTGTCTTAAGTTTATACAAGAGCAATTTTTAGTAGTGTTTGTATGTTCCCCCAATATATTTGGCCTTGTCCAGATTTCCTGCATTAAGAAGTTGAGAGGTACATGCAAATCACTTTGTAGAATTAGGAATATCCAAACCTCTCAATTGTCCCCAATTTTGGCTGAAAATGTTGCTCTCCTCTAATAATCCCTCCTCAAAATGGCAATTTTTTTAAGAAAACGTGGAGGGTTTACAATTATATATAACTGTAATGATCAGAGTTATAGATTACTTTTATTTCAGAAATGCATGTAGATGCTATTATTTTGTTAGCTGCTCAAGTTAACTGTGTTAATATTAAAAAGTTGTCCTTTTTTTGACAGGTTCCCAGCTGTATTGTATGGCAACTTTATATTTTTGCATCACATTTTTGGTCTGTTTTTCATAAAATAGTGTTTTTCTGGCAAATTAGTGGCAAGTCATTAAAGATTGAAGTTAGAAAATAATGGCAGACATTTAAGTTTCAGATTTCATACCCTTCTGAAAATACGTACTAATGCAAGACCTACTACTGTTCTATTATCTAAGTTAATAAGAGCAATAAATAAAAATTGTCCTTATTTTTGGGCATGTGTCCCACTTCTAGATCTATGTATGGCTTTATCCAGATTTCTTGCTCTGAATTTGAGAGGTATGAGTGTCAGAGCCATCACCGTCAGCCAGAGACATTTCAAATTGTGACATACTTGCTGCACCCCACTCCCCATTGTAGTGGCTCTGGATGTGTCCAAGGAAGGCAAGGAGCAGTTATGCAGTTTAAGTGTGCTGAGTATTCCCCCATCCAAGGTAGACCACAAGTATGACTGTGGCTTTTCATCTGTCCTTGATTTTGCTGAATGTTCTGGTTTTCTGTCATATTTTTATACTGTTGATTTATGCTTCTTATTATTCAGGAAATGCATGCTGTCACAGTGCCCATTTGCTCTGTTTAAGTAGCAATGATTTAATGACCATCAGGTAAGCTTGTCGTAGATTGTAAGATGCAAGTAAGCTTTAATAAGCATACTGTTAAAGAATTACCAGCATTGAAAGCTTTTTCGTTGTTGCCATGCAGAGAATATTTACATAACTAGATAATGTATAAGCCTTGCGTATTGAAATGCATATGACAATATTTGTAATAAAAGGACAGGATTACAGTATTTTCAGAAGCTCATTACATTTGTTGGAGACTTGCAGTCATCTTTTGTTGGAGACTTACAGTCATCTTTGCAGGCTTTTCCCGTAAACTAAATAGAATGCCAATCTATCATGTGTGGTCCATAACTTGTGCAGGAATCCGTTAAGCAATTTATCTTGAGCTTGTTTCTTGTTTGCTGTTCATTTTTTACTTTGATCATGTCTTCCCCATGAGACAAGTAGATAGTTGTGTCAGGCAGCAGGTCTTTTGGATAAGAAACACTTTTACAAGTGGGGGTATCACAGAGATTGCTACTTTCAGCATGTTACTTGGTAATTTTATAAAGCTGAATATAAATTATAATAAGCACTGCAGTGCAAGGAGTAGTGGTTTGAGTTGAGTGCTGCTTGTTTTTTTATACTTGATTTTGACTGGCATCCCAGTAATGTATTTAAAAAGTAATTTATTTTTTCATGCCTCACAACCTGTTTCCATCTGAATATTAACTAAGTTATCATGTAGCCAATGCATTGAAATATTTTTTCTTCTACACTTCATTTTGTCTTGATTGGACTCTCGTAATGACTGTTTGGCACCCAGGGTAGTGTATTTAATTAAAGTTCCAGTTGTTGTGGTTTTGAGCATAGCTCCACCCCTTTCTAGTTGACCACACCCATTTCCATTGGCCCCACCCATGCAGCTGCCTCCTGCAGCCATCCTTTAATTTGAAATCACCAGCCACCACTGACATAGCTATCCATCTCTGCAACATCAAAAGCTGATAGTATATGAATAATATTAGCTGAATTTGAATTGCCATCTCCAGAGAGAAGGTGATCACAGCACAATCATGTTGTATAGCCAACTGGACCAAATCAAGGCTGTCATGAAGATACTGATGTGAAATGGATGGCTAAGTATGGGATAATACTTTTTGGGGGGACTGGCACCCTTTTTATTCATTTTGGCAGAGAGAGAAGAATGTTGGGATAGAGACCTAGGTATGTGTGGGTAAGGTAAGGTAAGGTGGGTAGGTGAGGAAACAATAGCAGACAGACAGGACATACAAGACGAAATACAGAGATGGTGAAAGATACAAAAGGGGATGAACCGAATGGCTGGGGAGATGAGGGAGGGGGCATCAAGAGCCCATGAATGTCACGTTTGAAGATAGTAAGAACCAAGTCCTCACCCAGTGGACAGTCATCACCATCACATCACGGTGCCAGTGGCTGCAGTGTCTGATGTCTGTGTCACCTTGTATTATTTGGAACAATGATGAAGAGCAGTGTCTCCACCGAGTGTAGGTATGCACCAACTGTGTGGAGCACAGTCCTATACACCAACCATTGCAGTTTACCATGGGTGATAAAATCACCACCTCTGCCACTGCAGGGAACCACTGGCCAATGTTGTGGGGCAGAACTACCTGATGACCCAGATAGTGCAGGGGCAGCAGAGAGGGTGCTACCAGGGTGTGTCCCTGACATGCTGCAATGTGGTGCCATAGCCACTAGAGTGGGGAGAAGGTATCTGCCATGGGTCAGGCCTACCCTGTTGTCCTGTGTGCTGTGGAAAAAAAGGGAAAAATATGCGGTTGGGAGAGAGAGAGAAAAAAAAAAGGAAGAACATTAGCAACATCAGAAGTGACATACAAAGCAGTGATACAATTATTTCACTCTATTATGTTACTTTTACTATAAACAGTACAAACTGTAAACAAACCTTTTTATAATGTTTCTGAATATCCAGGTGATAACAGATGCACACTGTAGTACAGATTTCAGACAGTAATCCTTGATGTGCACAGATATTGCACATATGCAGGCTCCAGTTCTAGTAATTACATTTTCCAGCAGGCCATTTCTGCCACTGCTAGAGAGATCTGCAGTTACAGTACAATAATGATGAAAACATAACAGTGGTTGTTCATTTAGCAATTGTGGTGTTTGAACCCACAACTGCTGACTACTCTCTACTACTGTAGTGTTCTGTGTTCCCACAGAGTACTGCATGCATACTTTCCTTTTATAGTTGTGAGATGTATGCTCTATTTTATAGTACTGTATTCATAGGCCTCAAACTCTTACCGCAATAAATATGGACAAAGTCATATGTAATAGGGATCCAAAGTCTGAAAAATAGGGATGACTCTTACATACTTGCTCTTACAAACTTCTTAAGGTGATTCAGTAACAAGTTTTCCATTTGCATGACTTGTCTGAAGGGTCTGGGGTCTGAATCTTTCATGCCTGTCATTATTTGGCGATGTCAGTCCTCAACCATTATGCAATTATTTGACTGAAAACCACAATTATAGTTGTAACTATACAAAGAATCAACAATCTGTGAAAATCTGTAGAGTTGACAGGTATTACTGCATTACATACCAACTAAGCCCATACCTCACAACCTCTTACAGCCAAAAATGTGGATCAAGCAATAAATACTGGGAGTATAAAGGCACACAGATAGCAATACATTTTACATATTCTTCTACAAACTTAGAAAAGTGATGCAATAACAAGCTTTGCATTAGCAGAGATGTTCTGAAAGGTATGCAGTATGAGGCATGCCATTTTCTTTCTGCAGTCCTTCATGCTTTGGTTAAGGTTTGCCAGACAAACACAGTTTATGAGAAACAAATGAAAATTTTGAGGCAACAATCTGAACATGTTGCAAAACCCATACAGTTGAGAGGTATTACAAAGCAGTCTTTAACTTTTAATGCTACAGTAACAGTACTCTTGTAATGCATATATACCATTGATTTAGTAACATTTGAAAAAGCTCCACATTGCTTACCATTGCACAAACAGGGTGCAAAGGGTGCAATATGTTTGTGCAATGGTAAGCAATGCACAAGTTTGGTAACTAATGCAATTTCTATGTTATCTGAGATACAGACAATTCTGTAACTGTGTTGAACCAATGGGAAGAGCATGCCAAGTCATATAGCAGGAATATACTTGCCTGAACATAGAACATATTATACCCACAGTTACGCTTTTGCTGTTAGACAATACATAGATTAATAAATAATTATATAACTGACACAATATTACTGTGTCAGTCCTAAGTCATATAAATATTATATAAGCTACACTAGGTCAACTGATATAAGTGAGAGTGACTGTAATGTGAATTGGAACAACATTAAAATAGAATGACATACACTGTACTTGAACGCTGAATCATATGGATATTAGTCCTGCACTGACAGCTATTGCCACAGGAATGTTGGGAAATCCTTTCTCTGTATGTCACCCATTGCTAAATACTGCAATTTTATGACAGTACACCATGTACTCGAACCCAGGGCAATCTAGACTTTGGACCTAGACTTAACACCTGCTGCCACAGAGGAAGTTACATGATCTCCCCTAATTTAGTATTCCTAGCTAAGTTCTTGTTGTTAACTAAAGTGCAATGGCACTTAGTTTACTTGATACACAATTACATTAATAGAAAGCATCCAGTTTCTGTTTTTGGTTGTCTAGGTCCTGCCTACTACCTAGTGGTCCATCTATCCAGTTTGAGCAATGCTACTCTACACACAAAACCTATTTGCATAGCCAAACCTGTTTGTGCCAAGCAGTGCCTCACACAAACAATACATGGCCCCATCATCTGTTAAAGTAAGACAGAAGATGAAAAAAAAAGCAGGAAATACAGTTTGTTACTAGGCAGGAAAATGTCTGCAGAGGTCTGATTTCCATTCTTACTACAATGTACATTCAGTAAACAGGATGGGTACCTTCTCTCTGTTTGCCACACAACCAGCTTGGCAACAAACAACTTCCACAATGTATTTTAACTGATATCAAGATATCAGCTGTCATTTATACATGTATTATATGAAATAGATTTGGATGTATTGTACTTACTGATCACACAACCTATTAGGACTATTGCTTGAAATTATACCAATCTTTGTTGCTTGGTCATTCAGCAGTTATCTGACCGGAATTCAGAGATATGCAGTGTGAAAGCCAGTCTGCCTCATTTACCTTATATTGTTTGTGTATATTAACTGGGAATATGATATGCAGTCGTCAGCAAATGAAGGACAGGTTGGATGGCACAAAAAACATGCACAGCTCTTTTGGTGGTGGGAGCAAAGGTGAATTCCTGTTATGGCACATTCAGGGGTACACTGTTTTTTAAGGGGGAGGGCCAAGTTGAGGTCATGTTATAGCACAAGTTCTGTATGTAAAGATATTCTATTACAAACATATGATGCTAAACTGAGGCCATGCATTGATCACCAGTATTTTGGAGAGTTATGAATGCATGAATCTTGCATGGCTTAAGACTACTACTTTCTAATGGACACATGCAAGTGAAATAACTCTCTGCTGTCACATGTTATTTGACTTTTTGTATACATCTCCCACCTTTTACCTGCTTACTGTACAATGTGAGGAAATACAAGTACATGCCATAATAGTATTATGCATTACTGTACATGTTCAGGACTCACCTTTTAAATACTGTGTCTGTACCTCCATACTTTGTGACATCCCTAGGAAAAACTAGCATGGAGTCTGCATGGATGTTTTATATCTTGTTGACTAGCCTTACATGATTGGTTGTTTATCATGCAATTCACCTACTTATGCAGTAATTAGCATCTCTGGAGCATAGACAAAGACAGATGCAATCCATTAATAATGTACTCCATTATCAAAAGGTAAATGTGTAGCTAGCTAAATTGATGTTGAGGAGAGTTGGTACATTGTTCAACTACCTAAGACAACAGCATTTCTTCACTATATTTCTCTACAAAGTAGTATTGCACTCCAGCAGGTATGTTTCCATTGTGTTACCTACATAATGCATATGCTGGAATGTGGTTAAAAATAAATGTGAAGTAATGGCTTTCACACTTTAATCTGTATGCATCACAGACAGGACCCAGGAAGTTAGAATTGGGGAGTCGAACTCTACAAAGTCACAAGTGGAGTCCCTCAGGGATTAGTCCTTGGACAGCTTCTTTTTGGCATTTATTTCTCAGAAGACAAGGCCAATGACAGTGGTCTCTGGCTGACTACATTTGCAGATGACTGCAAATTAGGAGCTGTCATTGAATCTCACACTGACACAAATGTTCTCCAGGAGGGGTTGACACAGACAAACAACTGGTGTCAGAGCCATGGACGAAAACTAAATGCCAAGAAATGCATAATACTATCCTTTGGGAAGTCACCCATCACAAGTAACTATTATATTGACAACACACCCCTTAGAGATGACCCAGTAGTCAGAGACTTAGGGACACACATAGTAATCTAGTCTTTGACCATCACATGTCTACAGTGGTGAGGAAATCATTCTATGTTGCACAACTTATAATTACAGGTATGGCATCTAAGCCCAAGGAAGTCATTGCTCCACTGTATTCAACATTCTTCAGACCTATCATTGATTACAATGCCCCTTTGGTATGTACCTAACCAGGCGTATCCACCAATTGGAATGTCCACAGAGGTGCCTCACTAAAAGAATACAGTGTGTAAGTAAAATGCCCTATACAGACCGCCTCAAGGCCCTATCCTAGTATTCTGTCTCCTACAGGCTTTTGAGGGGAGATCTATGCATGGCATACAGGGCAAGGTCAGACCAGACTCTGATGTACCTCCTGCATAGCCACAAAACAAACAGTACCAGAATTATCCATTCTAAAGACTTAAACCTTGCCTGTGATATAAATAGGACTTGCTGGAGAGATAGGCATGTATCCCAGAGACTACCCTGTCTATGGAACAGACTCCCCATCCACATGAAGCAGAGTTCCTCCCTAAACCAATTCAAGTGCAACTTGGACAGTTGGATAAGAAAAAAAGCATCCCTGGTTTGGTACCTATGTCTCTATTGGACACAGGTAACTGTGGTTCAGCTCCCAGGCCCATGCTTACACTTATCAAGAGTATTAGAACTTGTCAGAGATTTGGGATGCATGGCTAAGCTTAAATAGGCCCTTGTGGGTGTTAGCCTAGTAAACACCTATGAGCCTATGAAACTAAGAAGTGCAATGATGGCATGGCCTTGGTTGTCAAGCCATTTCATAGTCATCATTGAGAATACCTGAAAAGAGAATGCTGTGTTATAAATATGTACACATGTTACATGGACAGGTCATTTGATAGCACTTTTAGCATTTCAAAGATGTTTTGTTAGCACAGTGTGGTCCTTAGCCTGTCATTTTGTTTGGGTGGAGGAACAAAGATGCATTAGTGCTAGGGCACTAACTAGACTGCACTGTTATTTTGGGTGGGTGAATGTATTATACTTACTGCTATGTCACAAACAAGGATATGTTTTTCTTGTTAGTATCCTTGTTTTGTATCCTCAATCTTGTGATTTTTTTGAAACATCCAGACTCTTTCATGTTTATCTAGTCAGGAATACTGACAGGCTTCCTTTACTGCTTTATCTTTAAACAGTTAATTTGTAGTTATATCATCATTCTTTTGTCTTGTAGGACACAATATGTCTGCTCATTGTAGGCCCCCATTTACAGATGCAGAGAATAATCTGATAATTGATGCCTTAAGGCAATATGTTGCTGTGCTGGTGTCCAGGGGGTGTGTCAATATGGTTGAGTGTATAACCCTCTGGGATAAATTAGTGGCCAACATTAACACCATTGGGTGACATAATCGCACATAGAGCAGGCGTGTCACAGACCACCAGAATGGTAGCTGCTGCACATAGGCATGTAACTGCAGTGGCAAGTGAAAATCAAGTCACAGGTGGAGGACCTGCTGCAGAACCTCCTCTCACTGCACTGTGGAATTCTTAATGAACATTGCCACCCAACAATCCATGGCACAGTATGTTCTGGATATGGGCACAACTCCTGTTTTCCAAGAGTAGCTTCCAGGTATGTTTCTTTAGATGATAATTAGAGTAATGTGGCACAGTGCACTAACTTCAGTAATGTATATGTCTGTGTCAGTTGTTGGGTGGGTGGATTTAGGATTGCTACAGTTACAAGCTTAATTTGAAGTTGTCAACCACATTCTTGTTGATATTTGAGGTGCAGCAAATATAGACGTCTAAATGTAGCAGATATAGATGTGTAAATTTATTATCCCCTATTTAACTGTTAAATGTGATGATGTTGCCATTACCTCTTGCTTTATTTATTTCAGGACTGTCAGGAATACAGAGATGCAGACCTCCTGCAGATGGTAAACCTAATACATTTATGTCAGTACTGTAGATAAATGTCAAGATATCGCATAATGTGTCTTCTCAGGTCTGTTGTATGTTTTGCTGTACTATCTGTAATAGAGACAGCAGTGTTTTTTTGTATATATTGCAGCACAGTAGTGCAGGTATTAATGTATTCCTGTGTTTCTCCCTTTTTATCACAGCTGAGTGTGACAGGCAATCTGACACCTGATGTCAGTGTCTCAACAGACACTGATGATGATGGTGGCCAAACTGAAGCACAGTTGGAGGGTGCAGAGGTTGACATCCAGTGACCCCTTTTATTTTCCCCAGACACAGACTGTAAGCCTGTGCTTACCCAGTCCACTGAGGTCAGAGATATCGGACACAATGAGAATGACGACATTGATCAGAGAAGTATGGCTACTGTGGCTTCAGTGCCTTTTGAATCTGTCTGTAGCTGAAGTGCTGGCAAAGTGTCATGCAGGAGGGATGATAGGAGTGCTCTGAGGAGGCCTACATTTCATCCTCCACCTGGTACAGATTTCTCTTCCTGTGTCACTCAAAGGATGTTTAGGTTTTCCAAACAAATGATCAGGGTTCCAGAACTGGTACAGTATGACACCCATGACTGACTCCACTTTGTAGCCAATTCAATGGGTCAGTTGAATGACACATTGGAACATGGAGTATCTGTGATAGAACCAGAGGTTTATATCAATGACCACCCAGAGTCTGTGATGACACATCTGCTGGGAGGGGGATGTCAATCATATGGGAGTAGGCCAGCCACACCATCTGCTGCTAGCCAATGTGGCCATGCCCAATCATGCTCCTATAGTGGCAGTACATCTCCTGCACCATCAAGGAGTGTGCTGTCCACACCCAGATGTGACAGGCCAAGGGGTCATGGTCCTGGGCATTCCCATGATGGGAGAATGTCCAGCAGACAACAGTCACTTTCAGGTAGTAGCACTGCATCTGACCTTGGGTGTGAAGGTGTCACTGCATCTCCTGGGAGAGTCAGGTCTCATGGTCACAGGGTGACAATAATAAAATTACAACTCTACCATTGACAGCTCACAACTGTCCAACATATCTCGACATAAAACTAGCACTGAGCTTGGCTGTGTCCATGCACACTATTGCACACCACTTTCACATAGAGGACCCCTTCAGACACACACACACACACACACACACACACACACACACACACACACACACACACACACACACACACACACACACAAACACACAGCAGTTACTTGGTTCATCCTGCCTGCTTCACCATTCTTACTCAGACACACTCAATTACCTTTGTTGTCAGTTTAGGCCTCCTGACCCCCAATGACACCCTGTGCAAGGGATGATAACAGTTCCATATCCCTGACTTCCCTCTTTTGGATTCAGGGAAACTAATGCTTTGTGTCTGATACACAGGGTGATTAGCTACATTATTGCTTAGTATATCTAAATTTGTGTTGTTTAAGTGTTTAATGTACCTGTGAATTATATTTGCATTGCCAAGTTAAACAGTGGATAGCTTCATCATTTCACTACTTTATAGTGTATTCACTTGTAGGGGTTGCAAACAACTGCAATGTGGCTCAGTTCTCTGTAATGATTATTCAGTACAAAAGTATAGTGCACATCATAAGTCAAGCCATCACATTTAGATCTCTGGATTACGTGACAACACTGTAGTATAATCTCATCAGAACAGTACAGTATCATGCTCTCTGTTGCATGTAGCTCACCAGAAACATACATCGGCAGGACACCCCCACAGGGTTTTCTCATCCAGCTAACACAGGGCCTACAAACCCTGCTATGATGCATGTGTACAAATTAAAACACATGTCACTTTAATCTGTCTTGTATCACATGATGTGATGCCTGTCTGACATCCAGGCCATTGCCTGATAATGCCCTGTTGAGATACATGCATATACAATGCTCTGATGTAGCCAATAACATCAGCATTGTCTGTTGAGAATACTTGCTGGTGTAAAATGCTGTCTGTAATATCAAGTTACAGGTGACACACACACACACACACACACACACACACACACACACACACACACACACACACACACACACACACACACACACACACACATGCACACACAGCTGACTGCAGTGAGACTAGGACCCCTACCTAAGCACACAGACTACAGACCACTGAATTTAACACATGTGCCATGGCACAAGTCTGACTTGCATTGTGTCTGACAAACTTTATAGCTGATAACATCAGCAGTGTCTGTTGAGGACAAGATATGTGTCCCACCTGCTGGTATAAAATGCTGTCTGTAATATCAAGTTACAGACTCACACACATGGAGACACACACACACACACACACACACACACACACACACACACACACACACACACACATACACAGTTGACTGCAGTGAGATTAGAACACTTATCTATCTAAGTGCACAGATTACACAACATAGTGCTTAAAGCAAGCACAATGGCACAAGTCTGACTTATATAGGAGTGCAGGTGGACTTATAGTAGATGAAATCAGCAGCCCCTGTGAGAGACAACAGCATGGGAGGCTGGTATGGCATTAATGTGTAGGGATGAGCAGCTATCAGAAAAATGGATAGCCATGCCATTGGAGAAGTAACTGTAGGACAGCACTTCTATTCTGTTGACTAGAGATACAGACACACACACACACACACACACACACACACACACACACACACACACACACACACACACACACACACATACACACAAAGTCAACTGAAGTGAGAACAGAACCCCTACCTATCTAAGTGCACAAACTACAGAACACAGTACTTAAAGCAAACAGGTCTGACTTATACCGGTGTGCAGGTGAACTTAAAATAGATGACATCAGCAGGCCATGTAAGGAACAACACTTGGTAGGCCTGCATAGGCACAGAGTCAGGTCTATATTAGATAATCAGATAATCAAACTTTCAAAAGATCGAATGCCATATGGTCAACACCATATGATCGAACTTTTAAAAGTTTGAAAATCTAATAAAAAATAAACTACACAAATAATCTACCTGAACGTTTTAAACAGGGGCCACTCTCCCCTGCACCCCCCACACTCCACACTCTTTAAATATACCAACTTCAAGATCACACTACAGTGCAGAAAAGGGAAATCTTCCCATTCCGCGCTGTACAGAGATCTGCATTAAAACATTCAAACTTTCAAACATTTGATCATATGGTGTTGACCGTATGACAGTCAAACTTTTGAAAGTTCAATCATCCAATATAGGCCCCATAGAATCACAGCGTCATATGAGGTTAATAGCTTAATAGCACTAGGCTGCTTAGAAGTCTATCTGTATAACAACACAAGCACCCTTATTGAGCATATTTGAATGTTTGAGTAGCAGAAGAAGGTTGTGAGCTCCACCAGCTGGCACTGTCTATGAGGAAGCACACAACATTATAAATTATACTTTATCGTGTGGTTGATATATATGTGTGTAAAAAATAAACTGAGACAACAGAGTTGTAATACTTGTGGATATATGGCCAACACATGAACTGAAATCAGACATCATATAGACATCTCCATATCACATTGGGCCATACCTCTCAACCTTTTATAGCAAGGAATCTGGACAAACCCATATATATTGGGTTGAAAAAGGGCCAAACACAGGGACACATTTTACCTACTGCTCTTACAAACTTCTACAGTTAATAGAGTAACATGTTTTGCCTTAATGTGAATTGTCTGGAGGGTACGAGTTTTGAAATCTAAATGTCTGTCATTGTTTTCTGGCTTCAGTAGTCAAGTATTTTCAAATTAGTTCCTGGAAAACCAACTTTTTAGGAGGAGTAGGGGAAAACAGTGATATAAAAATCAGGACATTATACAAATATCTAAACAGTTGTAAGGTATGCATTGGGAAGCAGATTTGCACTATGGTTAACTTACTGTACGTACATGTGAGATATAGTTGTTTGTGCATAGGTAAGCAGAGTGCAGACTCGAGCTCCATTGCTAATGTGTGACAGTTACTCCACACTGGGTTTTCATGATGAATGTATCCAGATTCTGTGTCTGCCTGTTTGCTTCCTAGGTGGTCCAGTTTCAGAAATGCCATGCTTTGCACAAGCTACACAAGCACATCTAAACCTGCAGTCATGTGTTTGCACTATGAGGTGCATTGCAAAAACAGTGGAATAAAAAAAAGAAAAGTAGGAAAACAAATGTAAATGGAGACATACCTGAACTGAGTAAAAGCAAATTATGACATACGCACTACAAAATGATACTACACATCAGATATTTATACATAGTTCAGGATTTGAACTCTTACACCACTGCAGATTCAGAAAACAGGATAGATGCCTTAGCCCTCTTTGCCACACAAACAGTTTTGCAACAAAGAACTGAAGTCATTATTCACACAACCAAATGCATCAGAATGTACACTGATATGAGATCTTCAGCTGTGACTTGTACTTTTAACCCTCTTTATTATATTTGGATGTAGTGCACTTATTGATCACACAACCTTTGAGGATTCTACTTGCACATATACAGCTTTGTCTTAATTGTCTGTGTTTTTTGATACTTCATCACTTATCTGAGCAGTACTGTGAGACATTCAAGTGTGTAAGGCATTCAATATCCTTGGCCTTAAAATGTGTGTGGATATTAATTTTGAGTTATATAATATGCATATTCCAGGTTGGATGGCACAAACAGCAATATACTGTTCTTTTGGGGGGACCTTTGCTGAGTTACTGTTATGGTGCAAACAAGGCTACACTACTCTTGGGGGAAGTTCATGTACTGTTATGTCACAAACAAGCATAGCCTGTTCTTTTGTTGGTAAGCAAAGTTGTTACTGCTATGGCACAAAGAAAGATATAATAATCTTGTTACTCTCCTTGTTCTGCTTCCTGCCTGTTGTTTGATCTTGGGAAGGGTTGCAAAGTCAGAAACTGCAATGTGTAGCAGTACTGTCTTAGCTTCTGTCTTTAGATTTTTTAGTACAAAGTTATTGTGCAAAAATAAGGACATGCAGTGAGCATCGGTATACTTCAGAGGTAGGACTGTGTGAGTCTTTGAAACCTGAGGCCTAGTACTTACTAATGGACACATAAGAGCAAACTAATGGTCTCTCTGCTGTCACATGTTAAAGTACATTCTGCACAAATCCACAGCACTATTTACTTAATTACTGTTCCAAACTACTAAATAGAGGGATATGCTATGATATCATTCAAAAAATATACTCTGGGTTCAAGACTTACCTTGCAAATGCAGCAGTGGACACATTCTGAGGTCAGGGCTGACTCTGTCTGATGCAAGCAGTGCACAGCCAGTACATGAGGAGGTACAGATTGTGTGAGTTGCCTGGCATAAATTTTATTGTGTGTTTTAGCAAGAGAAAGGTATTAGGCACCTGGATGGCCAGTAAATGTGCTATGCATTGTCTTTTAGCCAAAGCAAGGGTATACAGAGCATGTCTATGTCTGCCTGCAGGCACAGCAGCAGGTGGTTCCCCCTCTTAGCCCTCTGTCTATGGTTGTGGTGACCTATGCATTGGTGGGGGGTTGTGTGTCCTTTCCCATAGCTGATCCTGCTGCAGCTGTTTCTGCAAGATCAGATTGTGTAGCATAACACATACTGTGAAGACTTGTGCACATGTCTTTGGAGTATACTGCAGGGCTCCAAAGGTGTATCTAAGCACTGGAACTGAGACTTCAACAATCCAAACACATGCTCTATGATGTTTGAACATGTGCCTCATTATGTGCCTCATTATGACGTTCTTCCGTGGGTGTGTTCACTTCTGATGGGTGTCATCATCCACGGTTCCAGTGCATAGCCGGCATCCCTCAGTAAATGGGCCTCTCAGATGTCCCCCCAGCAAACATCTGATACAGCGATGATGTGTTCCAGATATGGGAGTCATCATGATAACTACCAGGGTTGCCAGCACACACATTCAAAATTATTCCCTGGGCATTGCACACAACTTGGCAGTTGGAGTGGTATATCTTGCAGTTCATGTAGATTCTCCATTGCTTACCAGGTGGTGCCTTGATGTGTACATGAGTGCAATCTATGGCACCCAGTACTTCAAGGTATTGCAATACAGGCTAGAACTGTTGCATATTGCTATCTATCTCCTCAGAACTATGAGTAAAGCATATGTGCTCACTGGCATGTATGAGCATAGCATCCAGGAACTGGTGGAGGATCCTGAATGCTGATGCCTATGAAACACCCTTCATGTCCCCAGTTGGTCTTAGAAAAGTACCTGTAGCTACTATTCTAAGGGCTACACATACCTTAGTTTCTACTGGGATGACTGCCCTCAATTGGTTATGGCTCTGAGTTGAGGGCAGCATAGCTTACAGAGTTCTTGTAAGGTATTCCTGTCCAGCCTGTAGGGATATACAATCTCCAGATCATGTAACATCTGATAAGTTACCCTGGGTCTGAACACTCTTCTTCTTCTCGGCCTAGACCTATTGCCATCAGCACCTTAAGCATTGAGTTCAGCCTCTAGCACATGTAGATCTAGAATAGCTGCAGCAGTCCCTAGCACTGTATCAGTTAAACTTTCATTGTCTCTACTCCAGTGGTATTGAAGCATTTGGGAAAAACATGAATGGAGGTTACAGGGATGCTTTATAGCATGTTGAATTTGGTTCATGAAAATGGAATTCACCTGCTTATACTATAATTAGCATCTATTACACAAACCTGCAGCTTGCTCATCAGTACACTGGGTGCACCTCTATGAACCCCCCATGCAGCTATGCTATGCTAGCTATGCAGCTATGCATAAATAAAGTAAGTATCTGTTCCCGTGATAATGCACAAACATTCTGTACAAAAAGGAAATCTGGCCACCCTGTACTCAAACGCAGGACCTTTTGTACTCTAGCCCTACACATGCGTTTTGTGCTACAGGACTATTTCCATGACAAGCACAACAAAATCTGCCATTCATTCCTCCATTTCCCATTGATGCGCTGCACAGACTATCTCACAAATGGGTACATTAAAAAATGTAGAAAAATTATTTGAAGCAGAAAGAGAAAAATGCATTGTACAACAAAATTCCAAGGATGACACACAACCTATGATTTGTGGATAGCTTACATATGCTTTTACCCTCCACAGACCAACCTGTACAACTTTGAAAGTGTAACCTGATACCCCCCCCCCCCGATGTCATCACTCACTGTTGACATCCATTGAAAACAAAAACACTGTGGAAGTGCCTACAAGTAGTGCTTGTTTTTTTGGGATTCAGCAATTCAAATAAGGTTTTACTTAAGTTGCATCTTTACCATGCTGACAGCCTGGAATCTACATGTTTATTAGCTGTGTCAGTGGATAAACTGCACAGGAGCACAATGATGTAAATATAAGGGAGGCTATTACTTTGCCCATATATCTACTACATACTACATATGCTTACAGAACAATATAATATTCTGTTTCAGGATATTAAAACATTTTAGCAGCCTGCATTATGTACAATTACATTTTCTTCTGGGGGTGGAGGAGCAAAGGTGCATTTATGTCATAGCCCTGAAGAAATGTATTTTTTATTTCATAACTCTAATATTCTAGCATCCATATTGTGTAATTAGGGCATAACATGTGTGGCTTTACATGTTGAGGGTTTTGTATAAATTTTAAGAGTTTTACTTGCTCTTGCTTGCGTGTAGACTCCGTTCTGTGGCTGTATTCGGAAAGTTTATGAATACGTGGCCAACACAAACACAGGCCCCCGGATTTACTAAACTTCCATGCAGGACTAGCTTAGTCCTGCACAGAAGCGCCCGTTTAGGAGTAGGATGGCAGCATGCCATGCATATTAATAAGGTGTGCTTCCCGAGCCCCTAGGCTTAAATAGAGCATGTACGAGTGCAGGGGGCGTATCTGACAGCTGAGCTCTCAGAATAAACACTCCCCTGCAGTGTAAAACAGCAGAAAGTGGTAAGGAAGAGCGAGATCACTCATAGGTGTCCGCATATCCCACCAACAGTTCCCCATGTGTACAACAGCAACAGTACATAAAAATCAAATGAAGAAACCCCTTTATTGTTTTTTTAAATCCGAGTACAGCTAACCACAGGTTCATGGGTGTGCCCATCGCTTAGCTACGGTTGAAGCAGCTTAAATGGTTGAAGAAAATAACAAGGAAAATATATGCAGATGAAGCAGCACAGCAATAGTGTAGTGGGAAGAGCATTTGCCTAATGAGCAGGTATTCCTTGTTTGAGTCGCAGTACAGCAAAGTCGATTCTACATGGCAAAGCATGTTATAACTGATATTTTTGTTGCAAAACCCACTAAATGACATATTTATGAACTGAAGTACTGCCGGAAATGCACATGTGAAGTGTCAATGTCATAATGAATAAGGCACTAATACGCAGGTTAAAGCACAAATAAGCAGTAGTAAGCATATGTAAGCATGTTTAAGTGCGTTTGCATGGGGGGTAAGCACTGCCTACACAGACTAAGCAATTTAGAAGCTAACTGAGTGTAAGAAACTGTAACCGGAAGTTAACAGTGCTTAGCTCCGAGCAAACCCGCTTACAACTGCTTTAAAGTACCTTAATCACTCTGTATCCAACGGCCCATGTTCTGCCCAGCAACAAAATAAACAGCCTCTGCAAGGCTCAAACACAGGATCCTGCACACCATAGACAAAGTGATTTACCATGAAGCCCTGACAGCTACACAAAAATCTGATGTTTTCAGAAACATATCATCCAGCCCAGTCATGCAACAGTACAGAGAATGTATACCAACATCTAGATGTATGTGTGTGCGTAAATATATTAATATCTACACAGATACAACATATCTATATATGTAGATATATATATATATATATATATATATATATATATAATACATATATTTAAAAATATATACATATATATATATGAACATATATACATGAAAATGCCTACATCGACACACATATATATGTCTACACCTATAGGTCTACATATACAAAGAAAGGTACATATATGTATGCATATATATATCTATGTAGGTATATACGGACATAGTCATATATATGTAAAAAGATATATATGTATCTATATTGGTATATGTGACCATACATCTGTAGATAGCAATGGTAGAGTAACAAAAACAAATATGTCCACATGCACCGTTAATGGGGTTGAGAGGCCCCAAATAATATACATCTTGTACAAATAGGCATACCCCCCCACAGCCAAACACGTCTGCCCTGCAATACACTACCAAGTGTTGCAGATCACATAACCGGACCTGACATGACATGGGCACACAATGTTAACAGTACTACATCCCACCTGTATGATGTCAGGCTATTATTGGTAACATGTCATGCAGTACAGTCTGGCTCCCATAGGAAATGTAAAATGTGGAAGCTATCAACATCCCCAGGATACATATACACAGACACATATATGCAGATACAGATATACATATATATGTATATATATATATATATATATATATATATATATATATATATATATATATATACATGTGACTACACATACACACACACAGATATGTGCAGTAAGATACATATGTAGAAGGTGCACAGAATATGGAACAACCACTATGCCTACAGTTCACACCTGAACAAATGGACACTGTATGGGCCACCCATACAACTGACAATCATTGCCTGCAACATATACCTACAGAGAGGTCATAGGAAAAAGCAACTCACACAGGTTTGCAGGAATGGAAAACCTTTATTTGTGTACTATTACAGTTATATATACTATTGCTACTGTAACTGGGATTGTCCTCACAGACATGGTGTGTGTGGGAGGTCACATCTGCTTTCCACATGTGTGCCATTGGCTACTGATAGACATCCTAAGGACATCATAGTAAAGTACCGCTGCTAGCACGTACTGCCCCTGTCGACTGCAGCAGAGATATTGGCCAATATGTGTGGACATTCTGACACACTCTGTACAGTCCAGGGGTATACACAGAACCCCTTAGTGCAATACATGTGTACCATGCCTGACAATATGGATGTTAACAGCCATGTAGATGGGTATAACACATAACAACTGGTATACATATGCCACCATAGGTTATGCATTCACACACCCCTGTCTGGCCTGACACATAATGACAGCTGGTACAGGGGTGCCATGGCCAAATACTACCCGCTAAATATTGACATACATCTGTACAGCATCCCACTGCTCTGTCTGACGTACATGACTGTTAATGGAGGCCCGGCAGCAATACATCTGGCAAGTATCTGCACATGACATCTCACTGGGTAAGTACACTAAGGTGCTAGGCATGTAACAATACACTGTGAAGGCTACAGGCAGACTGGCTCAACACTGGCCTACATCTCCTATGGGGGAATGCACATGTACCTGTATATATAGCAAGTTGTACAGGCATGTCACAGCACAGGGTAAGATACATCTGTGTGAAAGTGCATAACTACAACCATTGAGAACACAGCCACAGCCACATATGGCAAGCTAGCATAATATTACAGTATATGGACTATCTGTTCAACATCATCCTCATATGTGCCACACACACACTAAGCCTACATATACTGGGCCACTACACAGTTTGGTTTGATATCTGACTGTGGTATGGGACATGTGTGTGTATGGCCGTACAAATATGTAAGCCAGTAAGCTAACTTACAATGGAGCAGCATGTAACATCAGATAGGATGGGACCTAGGATGATGAAAACTACCACAGTCTGTACACAGGCCAAGGTACATGTTAACAATACACACACTGTGTACATTCACCATAAGTACACAGACCTCAGTGCTGTATAAACAACCACAGTATGTCCAGGTTATGTCATAAAATATAACTCCTATGGTACATAACATGTGTAGCAGTCTGATATCTCACTGGCTTGTTATCAGATATGATGACACTAATTATGATGTACAGCACATATGCACCTCTTAATGCATGACATATGTACAAAGGTTGACTGAGTTGTGGCTGGAAGCACATACACAGGGCCAATATTGACACATTGCTGTGATAACATCATACATTCACTGTTGTAACAGGGTTTGTTGCAACATATGTCCTATGAGGGATATGAAGTCAGTAATTGTCATGGCTTTCACCATCTACGGACTGCAATCCTCACACTACCTTCTGCAGTTCACAGATACATGTTCTGTGGGTAACACATGACACCAAAGGCATCACACACTGCCCAGTCTGCAGATGACCCTACAGATGGGGAGTCCTCATAAACATACAACTGACATAGCAGGTATTATTACATGTAGGACAGCCATATCCGCACACACCCTGTTAAACCAACATTACTCCGAATGCAGTATAGCAGCACTTACAGTCTGTAGTCAGGTCAGGCACATCCCTCTCCTGTGTGTTGGCCTTGTTTCCACAGTGTATGTTGTCAGAGATAAATCCCCACTCCCTCTGAGATGCTATTTGCCAAACAACAGAATGAGTTCCTGCTCACAGTGAATGAAAAGGACGAACACAAACATGATATTCCTAGATATTGGAGTGTGTTTCCATGCAATTGGCTATGGGAATGTCACCACAGCTTTTCCATATGCAATCAGCTGGGGGAGGGCTGCATTTCATGCACAGCCCATCAGCTGATCATGAGCATTACCTAAAATACACATGCTGCTGCCTAAGAAAAGCAGGTATAGGTCTCCACATCCACCAGTGATGGAATGAGAGAGGCAGCCAGAGGCATTGACAAGTCAGGGAGGGGTGGGAGAGTAAAACCTAAGCATGTTTGTGTCATACACCTACCAGCACAGGGTATCAAACCCCTGATGACTATGTAGTGCTATCACAGTCCTATGCAGATGTTGGATGTGCCACATAGGTTGCCTGCTATAGAGTCCGCAGAACAAATATGTGATGGTGAGTGACATCTGCAACAGGGCTATGGTAACTATACGGTAGGTGATGTACATGTGCCTGTCCTCATGAACAGGTGCCAGCGTCAACACAGTCACACTCTCACAGGGACACGCACACAGTGATACACTTGGCAGGGCCAGGGATACAGATCATCACTAGTGAGATTGCCACAACATATTACTGTGCAGGTATCACATGCACCACATGGGTCATACGGAGGTTATATGGGCAATGGGTATGGGGAGGTGTCTGACATCAGACATCATGCTTCAATATGCCACTGGGGGTTGTAGTGAGTGTGTATGTGATCATATGCATCATACAACACACACAAACACACAGGGTGCCAGTACTGACATGCATGGGTGCATTTTTTCACGGGTATGTGGTGGTCGACTGTGCCAGATGGCTATACAAGGCTTGGTGATGGGTATACCTTGGCATCAGGCCACATGACAATGATCTGCATTGTGGCTCAGGCCTGTGGTTTCTGCATTTGCCCACACAGGTGGGTATTGTATCCACCATCCAGTCACCTGGGTGGCTATTGCGTGTGGCCAATGCTGTGCATCGCTTGCGATGTATGTGTTCCCTAGTCCATAACATGGGCAGTGTCTGGGATGTGTACACCTCCAACATGCATGTACAGTGACATGTGGAGCTGTACTTGGGGTCACGGGCCCATGTTGTGTACACAGATTATCATCAGACATGCCAGTCTTGGCCATCTGTGGCAGGAACTGGTAATGGTCAGCAGGTTAACCCTGCACCTACATTGATAGCATGCTGCTGGCATTCTCTGGTGTTGGTGACATCTGTCCATACAGGGCATGTGTTCAGGCATGGTATCTCCTTTGTGGGTCACATGTGATGGCACCATATGTGTTGCAGGTGTCCAGCGCAGAACATGGGGAAGGTGCACTGTCTGCATGCATGCGCCTATTGGACAGATGTACAGGGTGCCATGCCCTCTGTAAGCCATTGTAATCACTCCATAGTTACTATCAGTCATCAATATGCAGTGTACTACACACATATTGGCTGTTGCCTTGGCATGTGTATATCTGTATGTGACATGGGTTGAGACTGTGCTCTGGGTACTACTGGGGTTGCTAACTGTGATTGCCTGGCCATGTTGTCACATGTATGGGTATGGATTTGCACCCCAGCCTCTCGGCTATTTCACACATGTTATCTCTGTACAGTGGACATTGTGATATAGGGCCACCATAAAAGACATTTGCAAAACTTGCCCGACATTGTGCCCAGGTGTCACACACTCACAGGATACAAGTTGCAAACACACATACCTGTCATGTCTAGGATTTGAATCCCTACCTAACAAGTTTATTACACTGCAGCACTATGCAGTTATAGTACGCACCATGGAGATTATTGGTGTATTTTTTCCCCAAAGGTGTATTTCACATTGGATGACATCAGCAGGATTGCCAAAGTAGAACATTGGACATGCACTGAGTGAGACTAACCTAGAATGCATTGCTATCCACACAGACATTGAAACAAACACAAAACATCCATAACTAACATGTGTGGGTATAGAACCCCTAACAAAGGTTTATGTCACACTACAGCATATAGCTGTTATAGGACACACCACAGGGATTATTAGAAACCGTCTTCCCCAAAGGTGTATTTCACATTGGATGACATCAGCAGGACTGCCAAAGTAGGCCATTGGAAATGTACTGAGTGTGACTAGCCTAAAATGCATTGCTCCCTACACAGACATTGAAACACACACAAAGCATCCATGGGTATAGAACCCCTAACAGGGGTCTATATTACACTACCACAGTACACAGTTATGGCACACACTATGGAGATTGCTGGACTATCTCCTTCCCAGAGGTGTATTTCTAGCTGGATGACATCAACAGCCTTGCCAAAGTAGAGCATACAAATTGTATGGAGTGTGACTACCCTAAAAAACATTGCTATTTACACAGACAGGGTCATACAGACACACACACTTCCCATGTCTGAGAGTAGAACAGCTACCTACCTAATTTATCACACTGGAACAGCACACAGTTACAATATGTGCTATGGGGAGTACTGGGCTACACTTCCCAGAGGTGTATTTTAAGTGGATGACATCAGCAGTCTTGCCAATGATGAGCATTTGAATTGTAGGGAGTGTGACTACTGTAAAAAGCATTGCTCTCTACACAGACAGAGCTGCCATGTCTGTAAATTGAACTCCCACCTAACTATTTGATCACACTACAGCAGTATGCAGTTATGGGATACACCACAGAGATTACTGGGATGCAACATTTCCAGGGATGTATTTCTAGGTGGATGACATCAGCAGCCTTACCAAAGTAGTGCATTTCAATTGTAGGGTGTGTGACCACCCTAAAAAGCATTGCTTTCTACACAGCCAGACACACAGTTTCCAAAGCTGGGGTTAGA
The DNA here is from genome assembly GCF_019279795.1 of Protopterus annectens. Lineage (NCBI taxonomy): Eukaryota > Metazoa > Chordata > Ceratodontiformes > Protopteridae > Protopterus > Protopterus annectens. The sequence continues at coordinate 1,454,167,295 of NC_056743.1, forward strand.
ACGCCTACCTTATTAATTTATCACACTACAGCAATACACAGTTATGTGACACACCACAGAGATCACTGGGATGCACCTCTCCCAAAGGTGTATTTCACAGTAGATGACCTCAGCAGGCTTGTCATAGTGGGGCTATGGGGAGGGAAGTCTGTGTGTGCATGGTCCATAACCCATTCATCTAGGGGTTGACACACCACATGCGGCCACAACCTGGGTCATATTCCACAGGTATGTGTATACAGCTGCTAGATGACTATTTCCTTGAACGGTCATGTTGTAAAGGTGGCACATGCACCACATACTCTGTAATGCTGACAGATACCGGTGGCTAGTATCTGCAGTATGTGACATCAGACCCTCATGTGGTTGTGGCCCTTTGGCTGTGTGCTGGGTGGGAAAGCCCTGGATGGCTCCTTGCCACAGTCACCCTCTTTCACACATCTATGTATGTCTACCTTTGGCCTATTATACTGTGTTGTCCTTACATATATGCCTGTATTCCTATCCACTGTGTGTGCAAAGCATGTGTGGTGCATACTGAGGAGTGTCTGCACTAACATCTGCGGCTGCCAGATATGTCTGGTCCACTGGTGTTTGCAAACATGGCCTTCATGTGTTTGTGTGTCAGCATGCCCAGTATGACCTTTCAGTATGTTGTTGACTGACATTGCCTTCATTACTCTAAGTGTGTGGGCATGCCCAGTATGGCTGCCTTTATTGAATGTGTGGATCGATTCCAGGTAGTTTGTACTGCAGTGCTGACCTTTGTTTTGTACACCTACAGGTAGCGTGCTGTCCCTGCAGGGGTCTATATTATAAGATCGATGGTTGAAAATATCGAACACCATATGGTCGACACCATATGGTTGATGTCTTCAAATGTCGACCTTATAAAAACACACAAAAAAAAAAAAAATACCCTAATGGGTTTAAGCAGGGGGACAAGTCCCCCTGCACCCCCACACCCCCCCAATACTTAAATATACCAACTCCGAGACCGCACTACATTGCAGTAAATGGAAATCTCACCTTACGGACTTTACCTAAGAGAGCCTGTATTTCAAGATTTGTTATAGTGTATTCCCTTATATCTCAAAAGTATAAATATCACTTCAATTTTTAACTTACCTGTTTTAATGCTTGCAGACATATTGTGCTTAAAACAATGTAATCATGATTCCTGGATTCATCATTCCCTGCATTTCTTTTACCTCAACTGCAATATTGCATCTGAACAGTTTAATAATAATAAAACACAATGACATAAAGTAGATTCTAATCTACTAGTAGTTAAAAATCCAGCATTATTATACTTCCAGGCTCACATCTCTTAGGCAAGCTTTTAAGTACAATTTGTTCACTATCACTAACATTTTTGCTTCCACAGCACAATTTCCAGTAGCTTTGCACTTCTTGACTAAAATGTTCTTTTCTAGAACACTTAAAATAAATCAGCTCAAGTGGTAGCAGTTTGAAGACTTGTTATTAGCCATTGATGTTTGCAAGTCTAACTTACAGTTTATAAGATCAATTGACAATAAACATTCCAGTGAAATAACTAACTGTTCAGAAGACATAGGGTCACTTTGGAATGCTACCTTTCTTAAATTATTAAGGTGTTCCCTTTCCTTACTGCAAATGCTTCTAAAATTTTACACACATTCTTCACATGAGAGTCCAGCCATAGTTTTAAAATATGCATTACGTTAGTCATTTGTGACCTCACTCATCTGTCTACACTAAATATCCAGTTGTGGAACTTAATGGATTGTGGTTTAAGTGAAGATTCTGCCCTTGACAATATTTTGTCATGAGGGTCCACATGTTAAAAGTCGATAGGAGACTTCAATGAGTCCCTAGGTAAATGCAATGATAGTATCCTATCTAACACATGCAGCTCTCAAGCTGATTATGTTTTGTGAGCCACCACGCAGGTCTCCATATCAGATTCCTGCCTTAATTATTTTAGAGAGCCACAGGCTTTTGGGTTATCCAGCAAAGTGGGATGTCAGTTCAAAACTCTGACAACCTTTAGCTGCAGAATAAGTAGTTTTGGTAAGTTGCTGTGCTCCTCTCACTGTGGGCATCATGTAGTTTTTCCATTTTTACTTAAACACAGTAGAACAGAAATCACACTCTCAGGTAACCATTCACATAGCCATGATTCTCCTTTCCTATACTAATAACCACACAGGCAGAGGGATTTCACAGATCCAAAAGTCTTTTTCCTGTAATGAGGACCTTTTCACTGGTGTGAATTCTCATTTAGGCACACAAAAGTTTAATAGCTACAGAAAGCTTTAGGACAGCTACTCCATAATACAGCACAGGTTCTCTTTACTTTAAGACAGACAGTATTCACTGTTTGGGTTGGTTAAGCGGTCAGTTAGAGACACAGTTCTTATGCAGAACTTGTATTTCTGGAGGGAACAAAATCTACAGAACGATAAGTTTGACTAATCTTATATGCAAAGCCATGGATAGAGTTATCATGGGCCTAATAAATGAAGACACAGAAAATCTTCAAACACTGGACCCATCACAGACTGGCTTTGTCAAGGACAGATCATGTCTACTAAGCCTGGTGGACTTATTTCAGAAGATCACTAGAACATGGATGAGGGCAAAATTGTGCATACTGCTTATCTTGACCTGGAGAAACATATGTATATGTGTGTATGTGTGTGTGTGTGTGTGCATATATATATATATATATATATATATATATATATATATATATATATATATATATATATATATATATATATATATATATATATATATATATATGTGGTTCCCCTTTACAAGCTCGAATTACTGAAAGCTCAAAATTCATAAGTTCGAGCCCAGAATCTTGAGTTTCAGTAACTCTAACTTGTGAAGGGGAGACAACAAAAAAAAGGAAGTTTACTGACATGTATGCAGGGGGCCGAGTCCCCCTGCAGTCTCCCAGCTGAAATATACCAGCTCCGTGACCGCACTATAGGGGAGGAATGGAAATTCTCCCATTGTGCGCTTCTGTATACAGCACAGAATGGGAGATTTCCTTCACCCCCATTGTAGTGCGATCTCGGAGTTGGTATATTTAAGTAGGGGGGTGTGGGGGTGCAGGGGTGCTTGCCCCCCTGCAAAAACATTGTAAAGACATGTTTGCATGTCTTTTATGTCCACTTTAGAATTTCGGGTTGCTGAAAACTCGAGATTCTGGGCTCAAGCTTATGAATTTCGAGCTTTCAGCAATTCGACATTGTAAAGGGGAACCATATGTATATATATATATATATATATATATATATATATATATATATATATATATATATATATTTATTTTACATTTGTTGACCAGGCTGGTCCAACTGGATTTATGTCCATTTTCAGTGGAGGCCCGGGGAGAAAAGCTCCGCACTTCAGAATAGAATAACAAATACATAGGTACATTACCAAGTTTTAGCAAGTAATAATAGTACATTACAGTTTAGCTTATGAGTAAGGAAAAAACATTTGTAGTTACAAAGCAAGTATGGATATACATACAACAATATAAAAGGTAAGTGAAATAGAACACTATTAAACTAAAAAGGTCACACACACATTATTGTTAGTAAAAGATTATTGAGTTTATGTGAGTGAGAAGATTAATATCTAGCGACAAGGGAGGTAGTTAGTCTGGGTTTGCACAGGGGCACAGCCAGTGGGATTAAAGGTATGGTTTGAGTTTGGTTTTAAATAGGGTAGTTGAGGGTAGGGAGGTTAGGTCATCAGGGAGGGTGTTCCAGGTTTTACCCACTGTGTTAGAGAATAGAGAGTCTCCAGCCAGATTGTTGGTTTTACTTGTCTTTACCAGTAATTTATTAGATGAGCGCAGGGTCTTCAGGTTAATGTAGGGGGTGATTATGTTAGTGAGTATTGTAGGATGATACAATATCTTATGGGCAATAGTTAGTTGGTTCAATAGAATAAGATTTGACAATTCTAACCATCCTAGTTTATTAAGACTGTTGCAATGATGGGTTCTATAGGTAGACCCAGTTGCAAATCTGGCAATATTATTGTAGAAGCTAGCCAGCTTGTTGAGATTGCTTTTGCATAGTTTAGTATAGATAGGGGATGCATATAGTAGGGTTGGGATTAAGTGGGTATGGGCAATAGTGGTCCTGGCTAGTGAAGTCAGAAAGGGTTTGATCCTATAGAGGCAACCTAGTTTCTTGTTTACTGTTTTTATAGTGTTGTTAATATGGGGCTCAAAGGTGAGGTTGTTATCGATTAGTACTCCAAGCAGTTTGTGGTAGAATCGGGAGATATGATAGTACCATTGCTAGATGTGACAGTGAAATGCAGTGGACGGGCTCTGTGGGTGGGAGTGAATAGTAGCATTTTTGTTTTGTTTGGGTTGAGGATGAGACATCGGTAAAGAAGGCAATTCTCTACTGTACTAAACACGTCTTGGGTTAGGGAACTGAAGTTGTGATAGTGAAGAGGCTGAGCATATTAGTGTGGAATGATCTGCATATTGGATACAGGTAGCTTGAGGTAGTACAGAGTGTCGGTCGTTAGTAAAACAGAAAAGAGGAGAGGACCCAATATGGAGCCTTGAGGGACACCAAGGGTAATTGGGAGATGGAAGACAAGTTATTCTCCCATAATACAGCCTGTTGCCTGTTATTTAAATAGGATTGGAACCACTGTATAGCAAGTGGATCCAGTGAGACGTTTCTAAGTATGTTTAAGATTAGCTGGTGATTAACCATGTTGAAGGCTTTTGACAGATCAATGAAGAGGGCTGAGGACAGAGTATCATTATTACGATATTTATTAATGCAGTTGGTGAAGGATAAGAGAGCAAAGGAGGTGCTATGAAATGGTCTGAAGCCATGTTGGCAGGTAGCTAGTAGGTTGTTTTCTAGTAGGTGGCTTAATAGTTGTTTATGAATGCACTTCTCCATGATTTTTGCCGGTGGGGATAATATGGCTATAGGTCTGTAATTAGAAAAATCTTTGGAATTACCAACTTTGAGCTGGGGGAAGGTATGTGCGATTTTTCCAGATTGATGGAATAGTTCCTTCTGAAATAGTTCTGTTAATGAGGATGGATATGGGGTAGGCTATAGCTTTGGCAGTTTTTTGCAGGTATTCTGCAGGTAGTAGATCTGCAGAGAGGGTGGTGGGTTTAGGTTTCTGAATAAGGGTGCAGACAAAGGATTTAGGAACTGGTTTGAATTGAAATAATGGGGGGGCTGTTAGGGATAACAGTGGAAGCAGATGTAGTGTCAGAGGATAACTGATTGGCCAAAGATTGAATGGTGTCTGTGAAGAAAGTGTTAAAAGAATTAGCAATATGGATTGGGCTGTTGACATTGGAGCCTGAGGGGGTGGGTGTAATTGAGCGACCTGGGTGCAACAGTTTATTGATACCAGACCAGAATTTTTGAAGTTTATTTTGGTGGGTTTGTTGGAGGTGACAGTAAAAGTTTCTTTTATATGACAATATGGCTTTTTTAGTTTCATTTCTTAATTGTCTAAACTTTAGTTGATCTGCTGGGTTTTTGGTTGTACACCAGCTAGCCCAGAGTTTGTTTCTATGGAGGATTTTTTGTTTGGTAGTTTTGGAGAGCCAAGGGGCTGGTTTAGACCTACTTCTTATTATTCGTGTTGGGGCATGGTAGTCTAGTATGGTTAAAAATTTAGAATTAAAGTATTTAACGGCATCTTCTAATGGTAGGTGTTTCAGGTGTGACCAGTTGCAAGCTTTGAGTTCTTTTTGAAGGCTGTCAGGGTTAAGATTTTTGTTAGACCTTATTTTCTTATAAATGGTTGGGTTTGGGATGTCACTCTTATACCTGATTAAGAAGGTGAGTGAGTGATCACTTATATCTTCAGGAAGGGTCCCTACTTTGTAAGATTGGTGATGACTGTTTGTGAGAATCCAATCTAGGGTGCTGTCATTATTATGTCTATTGGTTCTAGTGGGGGATGTAATGGTTTGCGTAAAACCATGTAGGTTGATATGGGTAGTAGGCTGTTCAGATGTGCAACACCTCCAGTTTATATTAAAGTCACCAAGAATTATAGTTTCTTGTGGGTTGGTGGTGGACAGTCAACTTAGGATAGCCTCTAGGGTATTGATATTGTTGCCTGGGGGAAGGTAGATACAGATTATGTAAATGGATTTACATTTGTTGAGTTGAATTTTGGAGATAAGAATTTCTGCATTGCTAGTTAGAGGAAGTTTAGAGTCTATGTAGGTGATTCAGATATAAAATAGCTACTCTTCCACCTTTCTTATAATTATGGTCAAGTCTGAGGATACTGTAACCTGGGGGGATGACAGTAGTATTTTGTATTGTTGGCTTGAGCCATGTTTCAGAGAGACAGAGGATGTCGAATTAATGTACATCCATGAGGGCATGTAGGTCAGCAACTTTATTATTTATACTTCAAATATTCAGATGGGCTATTAGGAGAGAGTTAGGGGGTCTAGTGACCAGATGTGCTTTAATAGAAGTTGGGGTGTTAGGGTAGTGGTAGAATTTGGACCAGAGTTTGGGTGTATGCTACCATCAATTAGGGAGTGGACTTGTATTGCCATATTGAGAATTAAACCTTTACATATTAGGTTTTGGGGTTATCTAGCTCTGGGGCTTATTCTAGCTCTAGGGCTTAGTATGTAATGTGAGTTAGTCTATGAAATTTGGTTGATAAATACTTTGGTGGATGGGATGTGTGATTATGGCTATGAGGGATGATGAGTGTTGGTGTGGAGCTTTGTTTCGTGGGCTTATGAAAGTGTAGGTAGTTAAGGTATTCATAGAAAGTAAGTAGGTAGGGCATAGCTAAAATAGGTAGGACTGATAGTAGAAGTAAGAGTTTAAAGTGTGTAAGGGTAAGGGTAGTGTTAGGTGGCATTGTAGAAGTATTGTGTGTAGGTTAGTATACAGGTATAAGTGCAGATGGATAATGACTAGTGAAGAGGGTTGTAGCACTTTAAGGGGTTAGTCGATGTGATTGCTTG
>NC_056743.1:1454179303-1454344303 GCF_019279795.1 Protopterus annectens
ACCTATTTTCCATTTGCATGGTCATTGTGAAGTTAGCCACCTCTGTTTTTAGAAGCACAAAATTAGCTTTGGAGATGTTTTTCACTGTGGTTTCATTTATGGGGGGGGGGGGTGGTGAGTGTGGGATGTGGATATCCATGGTGATTAGCTTGTGGTCAGATCTGACAAGGGAGCAGTTGATTACTGCTGTAGAGCATTGGTCGCCTATGTTAGTAATGACCAGGTCAAGGATGTTTCTACCCCTGGTGGGGGTAAGAATGAGTTGGTCCGGACATTGGAATTAATGTATTCCAGAAAACATTGAGCAAGTGTGTTGGCACATGAGTAATTTTCCCAGTTAATGGAGGGGTAGTTAAAGTCCCCCAGTATAAAGGTATTGGGTTGTATCTTAATATTTTCCAGTGTGTTTAGGAATTGGAGTGGGAGTCTTTGGACATGGTGGGGGATCTATAGAAGGCTACAACCTGGATTGATGTTTTACCAGTGTTAGTTGTACCTGAAGTATCTCTGATGCATTATGTTGGGCTACTAGTCTGGAGGTGTGCATATCCTTTATGGGTATGGAGACACCACCGCATTTAGGGCTTGAGTCCAGGTTTTGGGGCCGAAAAGTGTGATATGAATTATAGCCTGCTAGTGCAGGTGTGCTCTCCGGAGCCCTGAACCAGGTTTCTGTTTCTGCACAGATGTCAATGTTCTCCATTTTAAGGAGTGCTTTGAGTGAGTGCATTTTGAGATTTAGACTTCTAATGCTGAGCATCATAACCCTCAGCTTACGTTTACTTGTAGCTGTTACAGTGGTGATTTTGTGTTTAGGACATTGCCTAAAAAGGCACTAAAAGGGTAGTAAGAACCTTGGTCAGTATCCGGGATCCCAGGGGTGACAGGTGCAGGCCATCTCTGGCAAAGCATCGAGGTCTGTCAATCATGTCATCCCAGGCAGAAAGATACTGGATCCCCTTAGAATGACACCAGAAACTTAGCCAGTTGTTGAAGTCAATCATTTTCTGCTTGTAACATCCATGGTGGTGCAGCGGTTGCCTCACAGCAAGAGGTTCTCCCGTTTGATTCTCGGTTGGAGTGCAGGGAGTGCCTTCTGTGTGGAGTCTGCATGTCCTCCCCATGGTTGGGTGGGTGTTTGAAAGACATGCATAAATGGGCGTGCCTTTGTTGAAGGTTGAACGTCAAGCTGTTACCTCAGTGTTCATGAAAATCTACTGCTAATCATTAGCGGACCGGAGTTCCACTGTGGCGACCCCTAACTGGGAAAAGCTAAAAGACAAACAACAACAACAACTGTGGTATCATTCTGGGTGACAGTAGAACGTTACTCAGTGCTAGGGTCATACCTGCTTAGCTACAAGATCCAAGAGCTCCTACATGTCTCTCTTCATGTAGTCCAGGGAGGTATTTCTCAGGTCGTTCACACCAACATGGACAATGACAGAGTCATATTTGTACCAATTGTGGAGTGACCTAAGTGCGTGCATTATGTGGCAGATCCTGTGTGTGTGTGTGTGTGTGTGCGTGCGTGTGTGTGTGTGTGTGTGTGTGTGTGTGTGTGTGTGTGTGTGTGTGTGTGTGTGTGTGTGTTTGTGTGTGTGTATGTATATATATATATATATATATATATATATGTGTGTGTGTGTGTGTGTGTGTGTGTGTGTGTGCGTGTGTGTGTGTGTGTGTGTGTGTGTGTGTGTGTGTGTGTTTGCGCACATGCACATATATGTATACAGACTTGTATCTATGATCTATGTATTGGTCCCATTCAGAAGCTCAATTCTTTGTAAAGTCAAACCTCATAGGGCTGAAATGATATGATCGAATTTTCAGAAAGTCGAAGCTTTTGAATGGATATCACTGTACAGTAGGGATCAGGAGATTTACCCTTTTCCCCACTGCAGTGCAATCTTGGAGTTGGTATGTATAATTTGCAAGTAGTGTGGGGGATATGCCCCCTGCAAAAATGTAGATTTTGGTTATTTTCTGAAGTTTAACTTTCTGAAAAGCTGATCATGTGGTTTGACCATATGAAATCTGACTTTCTGAAAAGTTGAGCTTCTGAATGGGATACATATAGATAGATATATACATGAAACATAACATGATATAAGCATACAATGTAACATCAAATGGCAAATACAGTGCATTAGGAGCTGATACCACTGAAAACAGATATTCCTTTTTGGTACATTACATCAAGAAAACAAGTAGACTTGCAGAGGAGGAGTTGTGCCCTCAACATCCCTGTAACATTAAATATAGTTTTTCCAAGACTGTACAACACTACAGATAACAAGAAATCACCTTCATCTGCACTATTCTTTGTCTACCCAACTAGAACTTACAGCAACATTAACAAAAAGCATCCAAAACCACAACAAAATCCTCAACTATGAATAAACTTATTCAACCCACATTTGAACAAGAGCTAACAACCTACCACCCCTCTTTCTTTATTTAATGCATCAAAATAAATACAAGAGCAGCATTCAGTGAAACAGGAGCTTAACAAAAAGTCATAGCTCCCGTATCATTTGACAAAAATATAACTTGGCAATTAATAAGAACACGTATAAATATGAGTAAATCACAAAACAACAAAACCTCAGTGTATTGATTAGCATTCCATTGGCTGCATTTTTTGATAGAATGTTGAAAAATAGCAATGAAAATACTGAAAAACAGCATTTTTTGCAACCCCACATTTCTTCTGACTTAAATATTGCATTATATTAGGGAAATGTGGAAGTTCCTTAACCTTTTAGCCAGTCATGCACAAAACAGCTTCCACTGTGAATTAACTAAACAAGTTGGTAATTCCCCTTTCAACAAGTGCAACATTTCAACAAAAGCATCAAGACCCAAATATATATGTGTGTATATCTGTATCTATATATATCTATATATATCTATATATATATATATATATATATATATATATATATCTATATATATATATATATATATATATATATATGTGTGTGTGTGTGTGTGTGTGTGTGTGTGTGTGTGTGTATACATATATATATATATATATATATATATATATATATATATATATATATATATTTATATACAATATGGGTCTAATTTATTCCCGTGAAAGCCAAATCGGTTGAATACAATTCACGCGAACCATAACGAACGAAACGTGAATACATCGAACGCACTAAACCGTGAAATTCAAAATCTCAGTCTCTCATAGTTGGCCAGCCCCACCACCCGCAACATACTACCTACCGAAACACAGTAAAAAACAACACATACACACACTAACCAAAACCCTACTTCTAACCCTAAAGTAAAGTACCCAAACCCTACTTCTAACCCTACACTAAACCTTACATACACAACTATCTACTCACTATCCTTAACCCCTCCCAAACCCTAAGGTCCGTAACTACCGCACACTTACCCTACTGAGCTATACCCAAACAAACTAAATATTCCACTCACATACACTTAACAAAACCCTACACTAAACCTTACATACATTACCTATCTATGCACTTACCTTAACCCGCACCCTAACCCTAAGGTCCGTAACTATCGCACACTTACCATACAGAGCTATTCCACAGATGGGCCAGCTATGCGAATTCGATATTTCCACTTTCGCAGTTTAGTGCGCTCAACGTACTCGCGTTTTGCTTGTTATGTGTCAAGTGAATTGTATTCAACCGATTTGGCTTTCGCAGGAATAAAGTAGACCCTATATATATATATATATATATATATATATATATATATATATATATATATATGTATATATATTTATCTACACACACACACACACACACACACACACACACACACACACACACACACACACACACACACACACACACACACACACACATACACACACACACACGCACACACATATATATAGAAAGAGAGAGAGACAGAGAAAGAAATATACAACCATAAACACACACACGCACACACGTATATATACACACACACACACACACACACACACACACACACACACACACACACACACACACAGATACACACATATATATATAGATAGATAGAGAGAGAGAGAGAGACAGAGAGAGAGAAAGAAATATACAAACATATACACACACACACACAGACACACACGCACACACACACACACACACACACACACACACACACACACACACACACACACACACACACACACACACACTGGAAATAGGTATTTTTGTTTTATAAAATATGAAGTCTGTCTTGATCTTGAAAGCTTTACAAGTAAATTACTTTCATGTAATGATCATTTCCAATCATACTAATTTAAAATTTATTGACACCTAGGTGTGTGCTGGACCATAAAACCTCACCAACACAACTAATAAGTCCTCTTTTAGGAAAAACAGAAGAGGTTGAACCGAGGTCAGAAATAGCTAACAGCACATTGCTACTGAAATAAACCAATCAATCATTATTATATTATTAAATTATATATAACTTATTGCAGGTCTCTTTAATTCATTCTGTAAGATTAGTTGCTTAAAAAGGTGTTTATGTTTTACAAAACATGACTTATCTCTTTCTATAAATACATTTTAAATGTACATTTTATGTTCCTATAATGAGAAATGCATATGATGCAATTTCCATTAAAACTAATTTATTTAAAATATATTGATTAACTCAATGGGTCTAACCTAGAGCTCGCATTAATTTAAGCAGTAAATCCCTGTTTCAGAAAAACAGAACAGTTTGTACTGAATAATCTGCTGTATGAAATAACTAACAGTGCGTTACTACTCAATTAAAGCAATTAATTATATTAATTTATAAGCAGAAATAAAGCAATTAATTATATTAATTTACAAGCAGAAATAGTACAGAAATCAGTGGGAAGTAATGGCTTGATATCAGTAACATGGATTTTCCTTTTTTTCTTTTGCATGTTTCTAAATTTTATTCTGATGAGGGATTCCATGTTTGTTTAGGAGCAGGACAGCAACATTTCTGACTATTATTGTTGAAACTTCTCTCTCTCTTTCTCTCTCTCTTTCTCTCATTTATGACTATTATTGTTGAAACCTCCCTCTCTCTCTCTCTCAAACAACCAAACCAAAAACCATCTCATTTGACCTGCAACTTGAACAGCACAATTTGTGCTTTTTATTTCTTCATTTTATTAAAGCCTACATTTTAACAGAATTTCTCAGTGAACTTATTGTTGCGGTGGAAGCCTTTTTTTCATTTTACTATCTCTTTCTCTCTAGTGCAAACCATCATTTGGCAATGACAATTATTAACAGATGACCTGCAACAATTCACACAATTTCTTGAATGCCTTTTATTTGTATTTTTATACTTACTGAATATCAAACAGAGTTTCTGGACTGCAATTTAACCTTGCTTTCTTAATTTTTGTAAAGAAAAAAGATATCAAAAAATAATAACGCTACTTCTATAAACTTTTTGAACACCATTGTTGATAAATAATCTAGAAAAGAAATAGCTGAAGGAAATGAAATGTAGATAAGAGAAAAAAAACAGATGGAACACTAAAGCAGCTGAGTGATAAACTGTATCTTCAGCATTGAACCTCAGTTCTGTTGTCTACAGGTCAAAGTTCAGGATCCAAGGCATCTGTTTTTACATTTTTCCTGAATCCTTTTGTCACGAGCACAATTCTCCAGCTTTAATAACTCATTCATTAGATGCTTCGTATCGGCTGTAGTAGGAGAGTACTTTAGTTTGTCAGTTCTTGAAAACTATTTTTTTGGCAGTCATTACGAACTTCAGACTTCTTCCGTTTGTCCCAGTTTTTCCTTCTTTCATCTCCTGTAACCCTGGCATGCTCCCAGTGTAACCTTTTGTCAGGCCCCACACAGATATCAATCCAGCCCCATTCATGTATGTTTTTCATGAGTACAGATCACCAACAGTGAAATAGGTTCAAATGAGGAGCCATTGCATTGTGGCTTGCAGGGTAGTTTATAGCCCTTACCTCCCCCAGCATTCTAGTGTTGCCATTTGGACTGTTAAATAATGGGGAATCAGTGGATTATGCTTACAGCAGGTCAGTACTTCAACCCAGCTATTGTACACAGCTCTCAGGATATAAAACCTCCCCAGGTCCATAGCACAGTCAAACCTTCTCAGTCCTTCAACCCTCCATTCTTTCATCAAACTCTTATGAACTCTAACTTCCCGGCATGCTTTTATATCTCCTAGATAGGCATGTCCATCCTCCCTGTTCTGCCTTCAAGTGCCTGAAATGTTATTCAACTTGCATTATCTGGACTACACTCATAACTTTATCTCTTTGTGCCACTGATGAACTTAAAAAAAGAGCTTTTTTATAAATGTGCAACAACCATTCAAGTAATTCTAAATTTTTCTTTGACCACTCTTCAGTATCATACATACAGGAACAAAACAAGAATTTGGAAAATTAGTGTTGTTCTATTCAGCCAAATTATAGTATATGTTTTTGAATGACATTTCTAAATTAAAGTAAACCATCACAAGTGCAAAGTAGTATGCATATAATCTCTTAGGAATACATTAACACAACACTAGCAGGAAGAAACTCTATAACGTTTTATTTAGTTAGTTATTTCTTAACATTTGCTTTTCATTACACTAAAAACAGTTGAAAATTATACATTTCAAAAATAATCAACAATATTATAAGGTACAGAGAGATAAAATATGTTACAAAGAGAACAATGAGAAAAATCAGAGTAAAACATTATATGTAATCCTGGAGGTCCCCTTTTGGCAATTCCCAGTAGTAATAACTAAAAGTCATGTGTTTAGTTTAATTGTAGTATAAATGGGGAGGAGGTGATAGGAAGAGAGTATGTAATGTGGTTGAGAGGATATGATAGCCAGGTGAAGCTGAGGAAGTGGGGATGGGAAGAGAATCTGTACAGAGATGGAGAAAAGTAGACAAGATTGATGTTCAAACAGGAGTATAGCATGAACAGAGCCATGAGTTTGACAGGTGGTCTTTCAGAATATGCTTGAAGGAAGAATGGTAGTTGCAGTTCTAGTAGGTTGTGGAATAGAATTCCTTTTTTGGCAGCAAAGTAGGAAATTTCCAATTGCTTTTTGAAGTTTATAGATGGTGAGAAGTTATTCTTCATTAGAACAAAGGGGTCTGTTTGGGTGATAAAAAGAATAGTTAAATGCAGTCCAGGTAGTAGGGTAGTTCAAGCCAGTGAAATTTTTTGTATGATTTCAAGAAGATGCGCCAGAGTGTCAGATGAGCATATTAGTCACAAAACCCCTTATACTTGTCCCGCACCTCACATCTCCATAGATCAAGTGTTAAAGGCTCTATCCAAGGCAAAGAACGCAGCTTCCATGGGACCTGACAGTTGATCTACTGACTACCTCTGTCCGTCAGTGACAAAGGAGCCAGACATGGGACCTGACAGTATCCCAGGCTGTGTTCTGTACCATGTCCATCAAGATCTAGCTTTGCCATTGAGCACCCTGTTCAACCGCATACTAATTACAGGCTTCATTCCAGCAGAGTGGTGAACTGCCATTGTCATCCCCTTGTACAAAGATGGTGCCACTACTGATCAGGGAAGCTATCACCCCATTAGCTTTACAAGTCTTATCTGTAAAGCCACGGAGCGTATTATTATATATCTCATAAAGAAGGACATAGGCATATCCAATTATTTGACCCCACCCAATTTAGATTCATCAGGGGCAGATCTTGCCTGTTGAACTTGGTTGACTTTGTTGAGACTGTCACCAAGGCCCTGGATGAGGGAAAGTCAGTACATACAGCTTACCTTGACTTGGCCAAGGCCTTTGATACAATCTCCCATTCAGGCATCATCAAAAAGCTACCTCAACTTAGCGGAAATCTTCTCTCATCAGATTGGTGGCCAAATGTCTCACCGTTAGGACCCACAAGGTCAAAATAGGAGCCACCACTTCTGACAGCAGACCTGTCACTAGTGGTGTTCCATAGGGATCTGTCCTGAGACCCTTACTGTTTGGCATCTACCTCTCAGAGGTTCAGGCAAAGACAAAGGGCCTGTGGCTGACTAGGTTTGCAGATGACTGTGAGTTGGGTGCTATCATTGACTCCCCAAATGATGTTAACATACTGCAAGAGGGTATTACAACAACAACAAATGACTGGTGCCAAAGTCATGGCCTTAAGTTAAATGCAAAAAATGTATTATCGTACCATTCAGCAAAAACATGCCCCTCTTTTGATTACCACATCAATGGCAACCCCCTTAGCATACAACCTGTGGTGAGAGACCTGGGTACTCAGGTTGACAATCTCACATTCAACATCATGTAGCGGCAGTGGTCAGAAAAGCCTTTTGCTTGGTTTATTTCACAAGTAAAGGGATTGCATCCAGAAAAAAGAATTTTTTTGACCTTTCTGTACTCCTCCGTCATTAGGCCTACAATGGAGTACAATGCCCCCTTTGGTATGTACCTCTTCAAACACCTGCACCCACTGCAAGGGCCACAGAAATACCTCAGAAAGAGAATCTCTGGCCTCAAACACCTGTCCTATGTGGACAGGCTAAAATAACTTTCACTTTACTTGGTATCATACAGATTGCTCAGGGGTGATCTGTGTCTCACCTACAATGCAATATCAGACCCTGCCCTACTAGAGATGCTCCATATGTGTAAGTCTAACTCCTTGCACCTTACCCACTTGAAAAGCCTAAATCTAATATGCAACATCAACAAAACCTGCTGGACAGCTAGGCTTGTCTCCCAGAGGTTGCCCCATCTCTGGAATAGACTTCCCATACATATCAAACAGAGAACCTCACTGGCCCTCTTCAAGCACAACCTTGATGAGTGGATGAGAAAACACAAATTTATCCAAGGGGTTTCACCTTTGTCCCTCATTGACAAGGGCAACAGTTGCTGACTCAGGTTTCTTTTTTGGGGATAAATGCTTGGTTACACTTGTAAGGGTCCCAGGGCCGTTAGCCTAGTAACCTCCTATGCTCCTATGATCCTATGATCATCAACATACTGTATAAGTGATGTTACCTTAGAAGAGGTACATAGGTCATTAATGAAAATGTTAGAAAAGTGGACCAAGAATTCAGCCTTGGAGTACTCTAGTGGTAACAGTGAGGCAAGGAGAGAAAGTATTTTGTCATCTAACAATTTGCTGTTTATCAGATAGGTAGTTTTTAAATTGCTGAAGTGAAGAAGGGGATAGGCCAAGATGGAGCAGTTGTTGAAGACATTTGCTATGTGAGATGATATCAAAGGATTTGAACTGATCTAGAAATATGGAAGAGATACGTGTGGTGAGTCCTTTTTCTTGTTTATATTATCTAAAAAGGATAATAATGTGGTAGTTGTACTATGGCCAGTGCAGAATCCATGCTGAGTACTGGTTAAAAGCTGTTCTGATAGGAGATGGTGAAGAAGTTAAATGCAGATGCATTTTCTAGGATTTTTGATAGAGGGAAGATAATTGCAATGGGACTGTAGAGTTTCCTCCTTGTAAAGTGGGATAACATATGATTTTTTCCAAATAGCTGGGACATAAGATTCCTGTATGGCTCTATTTATTACGATAGCTACTGGGTAAGATATGGCTTCTGCTCCCATCTTAAGGTATTCAGGTGGGAGGTCGGTGCCAGCTGTGGAGCAAGGTTTAAGTTTAAGAAGCATTTTTTATAGTAGATATTGTTTCAGGTTTTCAGGTGAAGTTGTTAGCTCCTCAGCACAATTTCTCCTACAGATTCAGAAACCTAAAAAATCCTCACTACTCTAACATGGAATAAGCTTCCCATGACCCTCTGAAATATTACCCATTCTCATGACTTCAAAACAACTTTTAGAAAATACCCAAACAGTGCCTGGAGATGTCACTGCAATCATCCCATATGAAAACCTTCTATTTCCTACACTGACTATTCAACTATTTCTCTTCTCTCCACTTCTAATCTCTTGCTCTCAGATATCTGACTCTACCACTTTCACTTTCTCCTACCTCCTAGTCTCATTTTCCCCTCCCACTGTAACTCACCAACTAACTGTTATAACTGCCTTTCTGGAAAAAAATCTTAAACTCTCCAGCATTTTCTCACTCTGTACTTACTCACTTCCCCAGTCCTCACCTCCTACTTCATTTACCTCTTTCAGCTAAATCTTCCCTTACTTACAGCAAAGCCTATCTACTTGACTTATTCTATATCAACCTTTAGTGTTTAGAGTAACTCTTAGTGTGTGTTTCTTTACATATTTCTTACATAATCTGTACTGAGAGTTTATTACCTGCTTGTTATTTACTTTTTACCATCTTATTCTGTACTATGGATGTATTATTTGCTTAATTTGTATTGTGGAGCTTTTCTCCCCAGGCCTCCACTGAAAAAGGGCATATGCTCAGTCAGACTATCCCAGTCAACAAATGTCAAATAAATAAATAACATTTCTAGATAAGGATTGCTTGGATTCATATTTCTCAGAGGTTAATGTGATAGTGAAGGGGGCAGTTGGTAGTATGTTATGGGTTTGTGTAGGGGAGGGTGATGTGCTGTTGATGAGGGCAACAATGCTCTGTATAAAGTATTTATTAAATGTAGTCGCTATTTGAAGGAGGGTTTGAGAGGGATACCAGCCTTTTTTAAGCCAGGATTGAGTAGTGTGTAGCATTGTGCTCACCTACCTGAATTAACAAAGAGGAAGATTTTAACACAGAATGACAGAATTGCAGTCACCTACCTGAGTTAATAAAGAGAAAGATTTTAACACAGAATGATGACTTTCATATTTCTTTCACTGTAGAAGCATTTAAGAATTAGGACTGGGGTACTAACTAATGATTTTTTTCTTTGGTTACTAGCTGCACGGTACCTCTTTCAACTTGCTGGTTTGGACAATATAGGCTTCCTATTGTTCCAAGCTTCAGATTTACTGAGATTTTGTTGATCCACCCATGTGGATATCTTAGCAAGCAAGAGATTAGGGTATATGCAAGGCCACTATTCGAGTGCTCTACCTAGTGAATTTTGGTTTAAAGTTTAAGATATGGGAAAAAATGGAAGAAAAATATTGAGATTAAAGAATATCAAAACAAGATTTTATGGAAATTAAAAATAGGAAATGTACAAAAGAAAAGACTGGTATGAAAATATAATAAAGGAATATTAGTATACTTCTCCTTGGAAAAACGTGGATAATGAAAAAGAAAGGCAATGAAAATAAGGCTTATATGGAGTAATAAAATATACGAATGTAAAGACTTAAAATGGAGGATAATGATAACTAAACTGCCTGTTAAAACAAATATGCCCTAAAAAAGGATTCAGGAAAGGGGATGTAACCAATATGGAGAGATTGAGATGATGGAACATGCTTTCTTCAATTGTACAGAGTGAGAGAATCGTGGGAAAAATTATATAAATTAATGCATTGAATGATTCTAAAATTGTGAAAGATATAAACACGAATATGAAATTATTGCACCGAATGATTCTAAAATTGTAAAAGATATAAACATGAACATGATATGGATATTATGGTAAAAAAAGTAAAGGAAGTGATAGAAATTGATGAAGAGCAATTTTATGTTTAATGGGTCACATGGAATGAAAGATTAAATGAGATAAAGTGTAACAGGAAATAGGTATTGGCTGAAATTTTGAAAAATACATTTTTGGTTGTGGTAAAAAGCGTGGGGCCAACCAAAATATATAGAGCTATATGATCTTGGAATAACAAATGTAAGCAATTGTAAATAATGTATATGCTATAAATTGTGTATATAATGTGTTATAATAAAGAACCTCTACTCTTTACAGTAGGTGCCATGGAATCTTTTACTTTCACCTGAGTACCCACCAACACAAGTCATTTGTCTTGGGTTTCTTTGATATGATGTCTTTGTGTTTTTACCATGCAGTCTAATTCAATGGAAGAGAAGAGGGGTGACTTCTGTTGTTGCTTGATGTAGTGATTCTCTTTTCCTGAACTCTCTCTGGACACATATGAGCTATTTCTTTCATCCAGAAATGTCCGCCTTGATTTCATCTTTCTTTCTTTCTTGATCTTTATTTTTTCATCATATTTATCCTCATTCCCTGCCGGGCATTAACCCTCCAGTGAGTAAATGACCTATGTATTTTCTCATGTGGTTAAAGATGATCATGATAGATCTTCCTACCCATGAACACTCCTCCAACCGCTTGGCCTACATGCTTACATGTGCTTTTGCAAATATAAAGGCCTTCTATGCTTTCCTCTGTGTGTGTTCACTTTTGTGCTTATACCGTATGAAGGCTGCTGAGTAGACATGCCTTGGCAATGCCATGCATATATCTCAGGCCCAGATGATACATGCCATATACCTTTCTTACGACCAGCTGTGTCAATGCAGATTGCATTCCAGTTCACAGGAAGGGTAATTTAGCATCAGTCACTTGGTATCACACAGTCTCATTTCTTCCTCAAGGGCTCAAGTCACTTGATCATCACATTTCATCTAAGTCACTGTCATGTTTTCTGACCCACTGGTAACACAGAGCCGACTCCTTGATGTTTTCATTTATGTATAGTTGGATTCTGCCTCTAATGTCCTCATATGTGATGTGTCACCCATCTCTCACCCCTACAGATGGCTGTGTAAATTGTCTTCTTCAGATCCTCATAAGAATGGCATTCATGGTTGAATAGGAACAATGCTGGGCTTTGACTCCTATCTAATTATTGAAAGAGGTCCCTGTTATATTCCATTGGATAACTTAATTTTTATTGATGGTTTTATAAATATATTCCACTCAACCTGTGCTGTGATAAATGATGCCCTTGTTTAATTCTTGCACAAATTCAAAATATTTTGTGTATGTGTAGCTTCACATAATCACTTAACAGTATTTAACTATTCTCAGTGACATAAAGGTGCCATTTTGTTGATGTAGTACCATTAGCAAAATATTAGCGAAGGCCTGATTGACTGCCCTTGTGTTCCCTAGTTGCACCACACTTTTAGATGACCAGCCGGGTCCCTAGAAGAGTTCCTACTGGCAAAAATGGTGGTATTTTTGGTTGTGGACATTTCCATTATGTCCCAGTTCTGGTTTCATGTTTTTTTTTCTTCTGATATGTTTCAGGAACATGTCAATCCTTAATTTTCTTATATACTATTTCCAATTTAGTAAGTTTTCTAGCTTTGGGGAGGAAGTTTAGGTCAACTTGCTATCCTCCCTTATAACTTCTGAAGCTGCCGGCATGTCTGCATTATCATCCATAAGGAAAACGTCCATCAAACTGTTATCAACTTATCAGCTGGTGTCAGAGGCCTAAATGATGAAACAAATATTAAATTTCAATCATATACTTAGGACTTGAAGATCGATGTTTGGATTGCCTAAGGTACACATATTTTTGCTGATGATATAAAGCTTTTTAAACTAGGGGAAATACCCTTTTGCTATTTTGATGAAGGAAACTAAGCTAGCTGTGGAATATCTTTATCCCTTGACCTTTTATTCTAATTAGTCATAATGGTTATGTGCCTTGTTATTCTGCTGCTATTCATATTTTAAGTATATTTGAAAAAGGCAAGGACTGAATATGATGATATAATAGCGTGGCAGGTAGGAATCAGTCTGATGTATTCCCTATTCATTTCCAGTGCTTATTTCACATCTTCATATTTACAAAAGCCACCTAGAAGTGAGTTACTTATTTACTCTGCAGTAAACGATTATTCTGTGTGTTTTTTTTTAACTTATGAAAGCTGTGGTTGTGTTAATTTATTCATACCTGTTAAAAATCATTTAATAAGGTGTTAAATTATGAGAGTTGTCAGGCTAGGCATCAATTTAATGCAGCTCTGATCTGAGTTACATTACATTTAAACATTAGAAAAAACTTTTTATTTTAAAATATATCAGCATTCACCTTACTTGTTTAATTTAAAGTATTTGTTCACATTTAATTCTATCAGTTTGGAGACAAAGTCAGAGAGGCGAGACTGCGTTGGTTTGGACATGTGCTGAGGAGGGATGCTGGGTATATTGGGAAAAGGATGCTAAGGATCGAGCTGCCAGGTAAGAGGAAAAGAGGAAGGCCTAAGATAAGGTTTATGGATGTGGTGAGAGAGGACATGCAGGTGGTTGGTGCCACAGAGCAAGATGCAGAGAACAGGAAGAAATGGAAACAGATGATCCCTTACGGGAACAGTCAAAAGAGAAGAGTTCACATTTAATTCTATAATTTCAATACTACAATTATGTTACATTGTGACAAAAAAAAAGCTTTATAATTGATTTTCTTTGAAGTGCTGAATGCCTGAATGCAACAAGATAGCCAGTACAAGCAGTGCTGCAAATGTGAACTGGAACACGTCTTAATCAGTGCTTTAAGCTCAAGTGAGTTTATTGGTAAAGAAACTTAATGGTATTGCTTCAGGTCGTACCTGTAAATGTGCATGTCTGCACCATATGATATGTAAGCAAGAAACCTTTCACATGGGACCTGTGTAACTGTTGTAGTATGGAAATGAAGCAATCTTACACACCTGCTTGAGGTATCAAATATATTTCTAAAAAACTCATTCTTCCCAATTATCTAGTTTGTGAATTTCATTCACAAAGTAAAACACGACTTTTCCTGTTTGACATAAACTAAATCCTTTGAGGTCAAAGGGTACAACAAAACTGGACTTATCCGTAATTCTGATGTAGCCACTTTTACCTGCAAAATTCCATTCCATTGCCACAAGGCTAACAACCACTAGGTCCTTAATAGTCTAGCCATGCAACTCAAAAGTTACCTGCACATTTGATTTATATTTGATTTATAGCAGTTGATCTACTGACTACCTCTGTCCATCAGTGACAAAGGAGCCAGACATGGGGTGAATTTTTGAAGACCATTCCTTTGGTCCAAGTTGTGCCTAAATAGGGATAGGGAGGAACTCTGCTTCACACAGATGGGGAGTCTGTTCCAGAAAATGGTATCCTCTGAGAAACATATCTGTGTTTGCATGTCCTGTTTATGTCACAAGAAACATTTATGTCTTTTAATCTAGCAGTTCTGAAGCTGTTTGCTTTGAGGATATGCAAAAGGTTCATGAAAACAGGACCCAGGGGTACTTTGTATATGATACTGAGTAAAGAGAAATGACTTTGGGATGATCAGCACAGGAAATTGTGCTTATTCCCTGTATTTTTGTTTTGTAAGGAACCTTTGTGGATGTTCCAGTTGCTGCATGTCTGGTCAGGTACATACCAAAGGGGTGTTATACTCTATGATGGGCCTGATGAGGGCCAAGTACAGTGGTTTGCTGACATCTCTGGATCTAGATGCCATGCTCTTGGTTATAAGTTGAGCAACATCAAAATATTTTCTTACTACCTTGTTTACATATTGGTCAAAGGCAAGGTTACTATCTCCATGACATCCCAGATCACTGAATAGTGAATAAACTTTTAAGGGTGTTTTATTGATGATATAGCTTCTCAGAGTGGCAGACATCTGCAAAGGTACCATAATGCATTTCTTGGTACTGAGTTTGAGCCATAGCTTTGACACTGAGTGTTTGTATTAGACCTTCCTGAAGAATGTTCTCATCTTGGGTGGTTCAGTGACTGCTTCTAGTTTGCAATCATCTATGAACTTGCATAGCTAAAGGCCTTTGACATTGGCTTTGACATATGAGAAGTAGATGCCAAAGAGGAGTGGGCCTAGCACAGAGCCCTCATGGACTGCACTGGTGACAGCCCTCCTTGTGGAGGTCCTCACTGATTCTAACCTCTGGGTTTTATCAGTGAGCCAGCGAGCTATTCAACATCTTACAAAAGGGTTAATGCCTAGTTCCAAAAGTTTATTGACAATGCCCAAATGGGTGTTGCATCAAATGCCTTTGCCAGATCTAGGTAGGCAGTATGCACAGTTTTCACCTTATCCATTGCTTTAGTGACCTTTTCAAAGAAATTCACCAGATTCGGTAAGTAAGACCTTCCTTTGACAAAGACAAACTGGGATAGATCCAGTGTCTGGAGGTCTCTTATGTCCTAGTTGATAATTTCATTTGTAATTTCATTGCCTTTGCAAATAGGACTAGTCACACTAATGGGTCTGTAGTTTCCTGGATCAGCTGAAGGTCCTTCCTTACAGGGGTGGATGATGTTGCAGTCCTCCATTCACATAGCACAAAGCCTGTTTTAAGACTATAATTAAATAATGACTCCAGGTTTCCTGTTAAATCATATTTTAGACTATTCTGGAGGCTTCCTGGGATTTAATGGGGCCCATTGAGGCAGTGTTCTTGGCTTTAGTGAGTGCAGCCAGAACATGGTCCCTTTAAAGGTTTATGTTCGAGGGTATTATTGGAGGATGGTTGAGGGTGAGAGGGAAGTTAATTTGGAACTGAATTTGTCTGCTAACAGGTTCTTTATGTCACCAGGCTTGGTGAACGAGGCACCATTAACCACCAGTTCAGCATATTGCTGTGTGCTGCCCTTGAGATTTCTGACATAGCTGCAAAAAGCCGTATGGTTATCTTTCACCTGGGAGGAGATCTTAACCTCAAAGTTGGCTTTACTTGACCTAATTAGCCCTCTTAGTTACCCATTTGCCTTGGTGAGAGAGTTTTTAACTTTATGGGAATTACCCTTTCTAATTATTTTCCATAGCACTCTTTGTATCTTCTCAATGTATGAATCAAACTCACTGAAAACCCATCAATGACTGCTAAAGTTGAACTTTCTCTACTGTTGTGCAGCAGTGGAAATGGTGTAGCTGGTGTGGTGGTCTTCCCCCATATGAGAGGTACAGAGGACCCGTGCCGCACACCTCCCCACAAAAAAAGAAAAATCTTGTTTACTGAAAGTGGTTTTCAGCAGGTAGGATTTGCACAAACTATATTCGCATTAAATACATTAACAGAATCAACATGAATCCATTTAATTTGGATTGGGTTAATACCACTTTCTCTGTGAATGATTTGTATAGGACAGCTTGTGGGATTTTGGCCTGAAGAGTAAGAACATTTCCCTAACATCCTGTTGAATTTACTTTAGGCAGAATTTCCAGATTCAGTATCAGGGCAAAACATTAATGGAAGCTGTGACACCAACCAGTATTGTGGAAGACTCATTAATTGTTACAGATTTAAATTTGGAAAATATTGGCTTCAGATAGTGGCGAAAGCTCAAAAACAATGGCATGAGAGGTTCTTTGAAGTCTGTGGAGTGCATTCAACAAGGTGAGGATACTCAGGTGTGAGTTCTTATACTGATAATTTAAATGCAGCTTGTGCAGATTTACCAAATATCTCTGGAGTATCCAAAGACATTATTGTATGATTATATTATAGTCAGACTACAGAATCTCAGGCAGAAAGAGATTTGTGGGCATCCATTTCCATCATTACAAAAAACAGTACTATTTATGGAATAGCTACAACACAGGTCACAGAAAATACTATTCAAAGAAACTGGTACAACTCTTCAGAGTAAAGCTGTACCAATGCTAGAACTGCATTAGATTTTGTTTAAATTCAGAACCTTGCATTAGGGGAGAGATGATTCACTGTTTTTTTTTGAGGGGGTGAGTATTTGCTATGCCACTGGGATTGCAGTTTTAACAGGTACATGTACTAATGTGCTTTCAGACAGGAAATTAATATATATATATATATATATATATATA
The DNA here is from genome assembly GCF_019279795.1 of Protopterus annectens. Lineage (NCBI taxonomy): Eukaryota > Metazoa > Chordata > Ceratodontiformes > Protopteridae > Protopterus > Protopterus annectens. The sequence goes on from NC_056743.1 coordinate 1,454,196,944, forward strand.
TATATATATATATATATATGTATATATATATATATATATATATATATATATATATATATATATATATATATATATATATATATATATATATATATATATATATATATATATATATATATATATATACGTATATATACATATATATATATATATATATATATATATATATATATATAATTCAAGCCTAGAAACAAAAGAAGCATTCTTATTGATGTTCAAGTATTATGACTGGAGAAAAAATGTCTGCTGCAATGAGTTTCATATGTGAAATCACAATAATGGAAAATTAAGGATTTCATTATTTTGGAGGGTAAACAAATATTTATATATAGTATTATTTAGAGTTAGCTACCTGTTGGGTGCCAGGATCTGCCACATAACACAAGCACTCAGGTCAATCCAGAACAAGTACAAATACAACTCTGTCATTATCCATGTTGGTGTGAATGACCTGAGACGTACCTCCCTGGACTACATGAAAAGAGACATGGAAGAGCTCTCTGATCATGTAGCCCAGGCCGGTATGACCCTGACCCTGACTAGCATCCTGCCCTCATCAAGAATGATGCCACAGTATAAAGAAAAAATAATCAATTTCAACAACTGGCTAAGTTTCTGGTGTCATTCAAAGGGGATCCAGTATCTGTCTGCCTGGGATGACTTGCTCGACAAGCCATGTTGCTTTGCAAGAGATGGCTTGCACCCATCACCCTTAGGCTTTCAAATACTGGCTAAGGCTCTTGCCGCCCCATAGTGCCTTTTTTAGGCAAGGCTCAAAAGACAAACCCACCACCATAAATAGAACAAGTAACCTAAAACTGAGGGTAATGCTACTCAACACCAAAAGTCTAAACCTCAAAATGCACTTACTCGAGGCACTCCTCAGTATGGAGAACAGCGACATCTGTGCAGTAACAGAAACCTGGTTTAAGGCTCCTGAGAGCACCCCAGCACTACTAGACTATAACTCATACCATACCTTTTGGTCACAGCACCAGGACCGAAACACAAAAGGCGGGGGTGTATCCATATTCATCAAGGATACCCATACCTCCAGGTTAGTGGCACAGCACAATGAATACATCAGGGATCATCCATGTGCAACTAACAATGGGCAAAACTGCAATCCAAATTGTAGCTTGCTACAGATCACCCACCATGGCCCAGGACACCCATTCCACATTTCTGGAGACACTGGGAAATATGAAGGTCCTACAAAACACCCTAATACTGGGTGATTTCAATTACCCAAACATAAACTGGGAGAACTACTCATGTACTGACTCCCTTGCACAACACTTCCTAGAATTTATAAACTCAAATGCCCTGGATCAACAGGTCAACACCCCCACCAGAGGGAACAACATATTGGACCTGGTCATAACCAGCATGGGCAACCGGTGTTCCACACCAGAGGTCAACCCCTCACTGGTTAGATCAGACCATAGATGAATCACTCTGGATATCTACATTCCGTCCCCACGCCCAGTCAAGGAAACCACCATGAAAACTTTTCAAAAGCAAACTTCACGTTACTTAAGACCGAGGTGGAAAAGTTCACAGTCCCCATGCTAAAGGACAATGCTTTCCAAGCTGCTGAAACCTTTACAAAGGCACTCTATGAGCATCTGCAGGAATGCATGGATCATGCTATCCCAAGCAAAACCAAGACTCACTCCTCCAAGAAAAGGAAACCAGTCTGGTGGACCCCTGCCATAAACAAGCTATACAACAGAAGGAGGAAACTAGTACAGAAAAGAGTAAAATCCCAAGAAGGAAAGACATCCCTGATCAGTATCAGCAAGAAACTACAATCCATCATTAAATCATCCAAGGCTAGTTTCAAAAGAAAAATTGCCAATAACTCTAAAGATAACCACAAAGCTTTCTTTAGCTATGTCAAGAACCAAAGTGGAAACTCTCAGATCTGCTCTGAGTTAGTGCAGAATGGCACAGAATACACTGAACCGACTGATATTGCCAACATTCTGGCAGACAGGTTTAGTACAAACTTCACCCCCCTCTCACCCCCTAAAGGGCCCATAACCATACCAGAAGAATGTAGGGCCCCATCAATCACCAACACACAGGTTAAAAACAGCCCTATCCAAAGCCAAAAACACAGCTTCAATGGGACCGGACGGTGTCCCAGGCTGTGCTTACAAGCACTCCAGAATGAACTAACTCTTCACCTAAACACACTATTCAAACTCAGCCTCTCTACAGGCTATGTACCCACAGAGTGGCGCACAGCAACAGTTATCCCGGTCCACAAAGGTGGAGCCCACAACGGACCCCGGGAACTATTGCCCTGTAAGCCTGACTAGCCTGGTCTGCAAGGATATGGAATGCATCATCATGGAACTCATTAACAGAGACATTGGGAACCTCCAAACCTTGGACCCTACCCAGTTTGGCTTTGTTAAGGGCAGATCATGCCTCCTTAACCTGGTGTACTTCTTTGAGATGGTTACCAAGGCATTAGACGAGGGAAAGGAGGTCCACACAGCCTACCTAGACCTTGCAAAGGCTTTCGACACCATTCCCCATACTAGTATTATAGACAAGCTCACCAGCTTGAACATAAACCCTTACATCATGAGATGGGTTGCCAACTGGCTCATGGGTAGAGCCCACACAGTGAGAGTTGCAGGCTCTACATCCGACTCTAAACCAGCTACAAGTGGCATCCCCCAGGGCTCAGTCCTAGGACCCCTCCTCTTCGGTATATACTTTTCAGAGGTACAGGCAAGCATAGGAGGACTATGGCTGACCAAGTTCGCAGATGACTGCAAACTAGGTGCTATAATTGATTCTCTGGCTGATACAGACACCCTCCAGATGGGTCTCACTGAGACGGATACCTGTTGTCAAAATCATGGCCTCAAGCTAAATGCCAAAAAGTGCATAGTCATCCCCTTTGGAAAAAACAACGTACCCGCAAACTACCACATAGGTGGTAGTCCCCTAAATACAGAAAATGTAATAAGGGATCTGGGGACTCAAGTAGATAGTAATCTCTCCTTTGATAATCATATTGCTAAGGTGGTTAGAAAATACTTCTATGTGGCCCACCTAATCACAAAAGGGTTCACATCTAGAACAAAAGAGGCTATTGTGCCTCTCTATTCATCACTCATTAGATGCATCATAGAATACAATGCCTCATTTGGGATGTACCTTACAAGACACCTTGAACAGCTGGAAAGACCACAAAAGTACCTCACCAAGAGGATTACTGGCCTCAAGGAGATGCCCTATGCAGCCCGACTCAAGAAACTCCAGCTGTACTCAGTTGCATACCGCTTACTCAGAGGTGATCTCTGCCTGACGTACAAGGCCATGTCCAACCCAGAATTGATGGACATGCTCCACCTAAAAAAAGAAAACAAATCCCTGAGAGCCACATGCTCTAGAGATATAATCCTCACCACAACGATAAACAGGACATGCTGGAGGGATAGATTCCTATCCCAGAGACTCCCCATGCTTTGGAACAGGATTCCAGTATACATCAGGCAGAGCCCCTCACTAACAATTTTCAAGAGAAATCTTGACGGGTGGATGGGAAACAGAACATTTACCCCGGGGATCATTGCAGTGGCTCTGCTGGACAGTGGCACAGGGAACTAATGGCTCTGCTGGACAGAGGCACAGGGAACTAATCTAAAGGAGTGGCGAAAGCCAACACATTCTGGCTAGGCTTATAAATGCCCTTGGGCAGATAGCCTAGTAGTTACCTATGAACCTATGAACCTATATATAAAATTATTTAAAAGGTTTGGATAATTAAACTTATGCATGGTTGGATATGGTTTCCCTAAGTGTGATTGGCATCCAATTTACTGATTATTAATCTTCTAATCCAGATTCTCTCACATTATGTGCTGTCAGTGAATCATCTTTAATCTGCTTAATTTTGATTTAATTTTAGTCCCACTATCTGCATGGCTTATTTTCAAGAGGCAACATATACAGGCATATAGGGATTTGTCCAAAACACTGAGAACACTGAAAGCAAGTCCATAGTATCTTGTTGAATTCAGTGTAGGCAGAATTTCCAAATTCAGTACCACAGCACAATATGAATAGAAACTATAACTTTATATCACTGAACTTTATAATAAAAGCCCCTTGTTTTCTATAAAAGATGTGTTTTGATACTTTTATGCAGCACAGTATTGCAGTGGAGTTTCTGAGATCTTGGCAAGAGAAGGAATGTTGTTGGGAAGCATTGTTTCTGAGTTTTGGATGCAGCTTTCCAATTCTTCTGATAATTTGAAAATGTAGCATGGCAGAATGCAATATACATTAGAAAAGAATACTAAACGTTTATCTGCAAACTATAAGCAGTATGCAGGCTTAGTGGTATGAACGCGTCCTAAAAGCTCTACAGTCAGGTGTTCAATTCTGACTTCCAGTCACTATCTGAGCAAACAGAGGGAAGGTTGTATACATTGTGTACCAGTCTTCCGTAAAGTGAGGTTGCAGTAGATAGATGTGGTATTTTCATTTCTTACTATAAAGTAAATCTTTTGGGACAAAGTGATAGTGCTTTAGGAAGTTAAAGTAGATGAGATAGCTTTGAGTCATCTGGGTTTAGAAAAGGCTGATGAAAAGAGCTCTGAATCAGCAAATGTGTCAAAGAAGCTTTAATTTTGAGAAGGAAATAAAAAAAATATTGTGTAGATTTCAATATGTATAATATGACTTTTACTAGAGGGAAGAAGATCTAGGTTTATAGAAGTGATTTGCCTATTCCAACTTTGATATAAAGCACATTTGCCATGACATTGCCAAGTATCTGACAAACTGTTAAAAATCAGACAAGTATGTCTATGCACTAGGATTGAGAAGTGACTGGAATTCTAAATGTAAATAGTAAATAATCTGCATATATTTCATTATTTTCTGAAGGATGTACATACATTAAATATATAGGACACGTCTGTTATTTTTATAGAAGGAAAGGTCTTTTAAAGAAAGAAGATTGGAAAAATGGAGATGTGGGAAATGTGGAAAATAAAGATGTGGAATAAATACTTTGCTGTTCTTTGAGAGATACAAAATGTGTGCTGCTGGAAGATTTCTGACAATTTTGGTCATATGCAAAATGGAAATTATGCATAACCATGCATTAGAAAATAGAAGAAAGTGAGTGGTGTTCATAGTCATTATGTGAATGTGTAAATGCTTTCCATTCTGTCTGCTCTTATCCCCAGCAAAGCCACAATTCATGGGTGTCACATGCCAATGCATGATGGCTGTGAGAAACTTAAGCAGATGAAGCCCAGATTCATTAACAATCATGCAGACTTCGTACAAAGCCTACACAATGTTTACGTGTATGCATGAAGAGCAGCAGTGCTAATCATGCATGCTTGTTATGCAATGCGCTTGCATGAATACAAGCACATTTTCATGGCCAGCAACAATGTTGGCAGCCACAAAAAATGTACTGAGCAACATGAGCATACACACAGTAAACAAAGGGGTATGCCTGTGGACAAAATTGTTATGTGTGCTTATGGGGACATCTGAGAAAGGCAGGGCATTTACAACTCAGGAATTGTGCTGAGGACAATTAGCTCATCTTTAGAACAGCTCTCCAAAATAAATAAGAGGGGAGGATAAATGGCAAGAGAAACTACAATGAAAGTTATACCAGGCAGGCAAAGTGTGCTGAGGACAGTGTGCACACAAATCACTGATCTAAATACAGAAGTAAGATACGGGGCAAAGTAAATGTTAAAATTGTACTAAGATAACTTCTGTAAATATGCATATGTCTCAAAGAAAATTCTGTAAAATAAAATTATGCAATATGTAGTTCATAATAACTAATGGTGTTCCTACTTCCTTAGCAAATATAGTGAGCTAAAAATGGACATGCTAGTATAGCATGTGAGAGTTACAGAAAGTAATATTTTAGTAGAGGGAAGTAACTGTGATACAAATGTCATTGACATGTAGAGGTGAGAGGACAGCCAGCAAGAATGGTAGATCCATTAGGGCATATCTGCAGAGCCTGCAGTTCTTCAATATGACATGTTGGAAAAGAAGACTAGAAGAATGGCTCATGAACCACAATGCCCTCTTGGAAGAATCAAAACCATATTATCAGTGTTACCATAGAGCTGTGTATGAAGCATGTATACCATAGTGATAGGCATAACACATGTATCAAGAGGAACTCTCTTGAAGGGAATTCTGCATTCCATAGTTATGGCTCCCCTAGGTAGGTGTGTCTGGCCTTAGAAATGTGGGAGCAGACTGTGCCATACATAATACACTTGCCTAAGACACATCTATCTGACAATTATTGGTCAGACAGGTAAAGACATACAAACACCACACCATGATGCAAATTATTCCACCCAGCCATGTAGTATCTGCATCTGCAACAGGAGACAGCAGTGGATATTGTCACAAACAAGTGAAATTAATGTGTGAATTAAGAAAGGATCCCCGATAATGAATGTCACATCAGCTTGTTAGACTGATGGCAATTAATTGTCTATGTTCGTGTCCACACAAATGGGATCAGTCCAGTATCAAATCTCCCTGGTCATACCAAAGAAGAAATGAAGGATACACTATCAGTACAATGCACTACTCAATGCATGTCCCACAAGAGTACTAGCACCATGACATTGGCAGTGCAAATGTTATACTGACATGAAATCAAAACATAAGTCCATATATGTTCAAACAACATATCTGTGGCTCATACTGACATAATGCAATGGTTGTTGGCTGATGTCAGCACATTCACAATAAATGTCTCCCTATGGCCGAATTGAACATCAAGCTATACAAGTCCTCCAACAAACTATATGGCTATGAATCACATGTACAACACAGGTGTCAAACTCCACTTATGTGACATCATTACATGAGATGTATGTTATTTGCCCATTATTCTAACAGATCAAATTATATGGGGGGGATCTCTGGCACTCTATATGGACACATTAGAATTGAGTGTGATGTTGAGGAAGGGGCATAGGAATGTGACAGTCAGGTAGGTAGGGTAGGTGAGGAAGCAGAAACAGGCATACAGGGCATTCAAGACAGACAGGGATAATGACGGACACAAAAGGTTGGGAGACACCAGGTAGGTGACATCTGAGGCACACCCACATTAACCCTGAGAACAGTGAGAATCTAATTTTCACCCTCAGAACTGTCATCATTGTCTCATGTCTTTAAGTATGACATTGTCTTTACAATATGATGAAGCAACTTTTCTAAACAGTCAGTTGGAGGATTGAGTCTCCCTTTTCCATGATACCCTCCACCAGCCCTGTCAGCTTCTGACAGGTGACAAAATCACCACTCTCACTATTACTACTACTACTACTACTACTCTCGGAGGGTACCAGAGTATCAATGCAACAGCAGTCGAGGCAGAGCCTCCTGATGCAGATGTTGCAGGTAAGGTAAGAATTGTGGAGGCGATGCTGAAAGGTTGGGTACCCAAAGTGCTGGGTGTCTGTCAACCTCCCTGTGCTGAATGTCATATTTTTAAGCAGAAATGTATGATAGCAGAACAATTTAAAGCCACAGAAATATTGGAAAAAAAGAGGGGGTGGGTGGGTAAGACAAAAAAGAGAAAATTAGATCCACTGCATGTCGCATGACTTTATTATTTCAATGCATACATATTTATGATTATCCATTCTGTATACCTTTGCCACATCCAGGTACAATGGGAAGGTCTTACTCTGTTGTACTGTTAATCAATTGCATTGCTATGATATCATAAATTCAAGTTTTTATTTGACTATTGCCATATTGCACAGAATTATAATAGTTATTAGGCGTAAGTCCTGATGCATACGTACACCATGCATCTCTGAGGTGATTTAACCTCTTTTGGTGCACTTTCCTGTTTGCTGCAATGTCACCAGCAGCTGTACAACAGAGAAAAGGAGACATGAAAGCATAATGAATGCCACTCTTGGCTGTCTACTTCATTCTATATAACTGAATGGTGATGAGTCAGTAAACTTACACAACTGAGGGATTACAGCAGTTTTAAACTCATTGTCCTATTAGCTAAGGTGGTCCTTCTTGCACTCTGTCAAGTTACAATAGTGATAACAATATTGTCCCTAGTATGTGGGATGCCAGTTGCATTGGAGACAGGCTTGGCTAATCCGTTCCAAGCCTCAGTCTTATACTGAGACCCATTAAAGTCCCTTTGCAGAAGCCTGCTCTGCAGCAATTTATGAGAAGTGCCAAAAAAATCCTGCATCCCTCAACACTCCACCTCTGTGCTCTAAATTTAGCACTATCATCTCTCTCACCAGCCATGTCTGCAGAAGCCAAGCAAGTCTATATCTGAGTTGGTGCCAAATTCCAATCTCACATTTAACAGCCAGTGCACAAAGATGCACACACATGTGAACTGCATTTGTGCAATGGAAATCAGAGAGATCCATTGCCAGAGAAAGAGGCAGGGATTTCATTAAACACCAATGAAGATGTGAAACATGGCAGTGAAATTTGCAATATGTGATGATCAACCTATTCACACTTTTTCCAGTGGTCAACGCTAAAATGCTTAATGGCTTTGCCTTTAAACCTTGATCTTTGAAATATTAAATAGGGAGACTTGAGCCATAAATTTTTGGGACTGTCGGATTTTAAAAAGTTAGTTGTAGAATATGGGAATCAAGCCTACATGAATAAAGAATGTGTACATTTCAACACCAGTTATTATTTCTCAGTGCTACAGAACTCCCTTTCAACCATGGTCATTATAGATATACTGCTTTCAGTATGACTTGAGATATACTTCAGATAGGCCTGCATGTGTGTAACTTTAAGAAGTTCTGAGAAATGCATTCTCATGCAACAAGTAGTATTACTGTTTTTAGATATATTTGATATGGATAGACTTTCAAGAGATGAGTAATACAGCTTTGATTATGATGCATACATACATACTTCACAACACATACTGTCCTAAACATACAGTTGGGCTATGTGAGGAGTCAAGATGATTTTAAGGTATCATGCCCATAATAAAGACACAAGTGCATTTTTAATTATCATAATTGTCATGCTAAAACAATTGCACACACAATCAACTGGATTTTGTAAGTAAGTCATTAATCAGATATGCTTTCTAGAAAAGTGCAGGTATGTAAGCATTATTGATATATTTCTTGCAATCAACTTACTTATGATAGTCATTTGTATGTAGTGGTACCTTCCTAATCAAAATGTTGTGTGATGTAACATTTTGATACCCTTTGTAAAACTAAGTGCTACCTAGATTTAAACCTTCCCTTGAATCATGTGTTCTGTCTATAAGCTCACTGCACTTACACCATGTACCCCAGAGAAAATTAAGCAGCAGGTGAATGCTGTCTACTCAGTACTGTCCAGAGCACTGACATCTGCACATCACAGCTAAACCTGTCTGCCCTACAGAAAGATGTTCGAATAAACATATTCACTTTTTTCTTTAAGCAGGTAAGGTTGACTGCACATTTCTCAGCAATGAGTAAGTGGAGATTACAAGAATCAGGAAAAAAAAAACAGTACATGACGTGATAAAAGGAAAACTTAAATTTTGAGTAGTAATTTCAGCAATACCTTCCCACAGTATGGATTTGAATCTCAGATCAACTCAGTTATTGGTCCAGAGTCAGTTTATTTACAGCTTGTGACACAGAGAGAGGTATATATTACTTAATATCATAATTTAGGTGCACTTCCCTTATTTAGTACAAATTATAGTATTAAAGCCACGCAACAGTGCTAGGAGTGTTTGCACTACTGAAGACTACTGAAATTACATTTTTCACTTTGATGGAAAGTGTACTTTTATAAAAAAAATGTCAGTGTTATTAAAGTTGTTCTCATAGCTCTCTCAAGATGCGTCCACACTTTTTCTTATGTTTATTCTCCATGAAACAACCACTACAGGGAGAAGAGTCTTGATTATTGCTTGCTGCTGTACTCAGACTAATCATTAACACTTGCAAGCCATTAGCAGCTTAACAGTTGTCATTGCTCATCTGTGCAGTCCTAGGGCATGTGCATGCAATTATGTAGCTCATTAGATGATGTTTACATCCCCTACACTAAGTGACAATTTGAAATTCTGGAATGATAATGATTTAACACTTCATTTGCATCTTCACAGTCCTCAATGGGCTGAATCTACACCATATAAAAGTAATTGCGTAGCTAGGAAACTTATAGTAGGGAAGATTGTTTTGATCCAGACAGACTATTACTGGTATTTACTTGGAGGAGAATTTGCTACAAATTACAGCATTTTCCTAAATGAATGCTTGCCCTCTTCATAAACTATTTGCATTTTCATATTTGGAATGTAATTCAATATGCAATAGAATTATTTTTATCTGTATATATTTTTTCACTCACTGTTGGCATAGTCCAGGTATGTCAGTTCTTGCTCAACTTTCAAAAGTTTTTAATGAATGGTATGATTACATCATAGTCTTCTGTTGCCATTTTTTCTTCTTCTTTCGGCTGCTCCCGTTAGGGGTCACCACAGCAGATCAACTGTTTCCATTTCTTCCTGTCCTCTGCATCTTGCTCTGTCACACCAACCACCTGCATGTCCTCTCTCACCACATCCATAAACCTTATCTTAGGCCTTCCTCTTTTCCTGTTACCTGGCAGCTTCATCCTTAGCATCTTTTTCCCAATATACTCAGCATCCCTCCTCAGCGCATGTCCAAACCAATGTAATCTTGCCTCTCTGGCTATGTCTCAAAACCTTCCAACCTGGGCTGACCCTCTAATATACTTATTCCTAATCCTGTCCATCCTCGTCACACCCAGTGCAAATCTTAACATCTTCAACTCTGCCACGTCAAGTTCTGACTCCTGCTTTTTTGTCAATGCCACTGTCTCCAACCCATATAACATAGCTGGTCTCACTACCCTCTTGTAGACCTTCCCTTTCACTCTTACTGGTACTCGTCTGTCACAAATCACTCCTGACACTCATTTCCACCCACTTCATCCTGCTTGTACTCTCTTCACCTCTCTTCCACACTCACCACTACTCTGAACTGTTGATCCCAAGTACTTAAACTCATTCACCTTTGCCACCTCTACTCCTTGCATCCTCACCATTCCTCTATCCTCCCTATCATTCACACACATATATTCTGTCTTAGTCCTGCTGACCTTCATTCCTCTTCTCTCTAGAGCATATCTCCACCTCTCCAGGGTCTCCTCCACCCTGTTCCCTACTCTCACTACAGATCACAATGTCATATGCAAACATCATAGTCCACGGGGACTCCTGTCTGATCTTGTCTGTCAACCTGTCCATCATCATTGCAAATAAGAAAGGGCTCAGAGCTGATCCTTGATGTAATCCCACCTCCACCTTAAACGCATCCATCACTCCTACTGCAGACCTCACCGCTGTCACACTATTTGCTCTTGGAATTTCAAAAGTTAGTGCAGTCTAGTGCATTATGTTTAGTATCAAATCCAAGGGGTCATACATGTGTAGCTAACAGAGGTGTTAGGCTTCTCAGATATCCTAGGGTGACCTCCATAACTCTGGAGACACCAATGATAATTGATTGGAACTTCTACCTTAAATTCTTGCCTATTTATTTACTGCCATCCAGTAGTCAGTTACACAACTGCTGCCCACATTACAGAAATGTTAATACAATGAATATAACGCTAATGTATTATTTTTTTTGTGGGGGAGCTCCCTTAACTTGGGTGTATTCCTAAATGAGCATTGTATGTTCAATTGTTTTGTGTTGACAATGGATGCACTGATGTTATTTTAGGAGAATAATTTCTATGTGCTACAAATGTGTTTTGTCTTTTTCTGTTTCATGTCATACAGGACTATGGCACCCAGACCATCTGTTCCTCACAAATCACCATTCAGTGATGCAGAGAATGAAATCATTATTCAAGGCTTATGCTGCCATGGATCCTTCTTGCTTCACAGAGCCAGAGGTAATATGTCTACCGGTAAAAGCATATGGTAGCAGCTGGTTGCTGACATAAACAAAGTGGATGGCTAATAATCAGGTGCATGCAGCACTGTGCCACTGATATGATTACATCGGCTGGCAAGAAGGCAGCTGAAGCTGCACATGAACAGATAACTACAGGGGTGATCCTGCTCCCAAACCAGCACTCACTGAAATTGAGGCTTTCTGGCCACTGTCAGAGATCTTAACAGCTCTGAAGTGGGTTTATACAGACTCCTTGATGTCAGTGCTGATGTGGGTGACAGGCCAAGTAAGTCCAGAAAACAGCTTGCAGGTATGTTGTATATAAAACATTAACTACCATTCTAGACATTTTTGTGTGTTAATAATTGTATACATCTGATTTATCTGGACATATTGAAATGTTTTGCTTAGAAGATACACAGTCCAGCAGAGATTGTGAGAGAGATGGGATCCTGGCACTCTGATTGCTTCTGAAATATTTCTTATGGGGTAGACAAGCAGGTTATTAGCCTTGTGTCCTTTTTGTCATTTGTATTGTGATCCTTATTAGAGTTCTTTCCAATGTCTTCCTCATGTCCAGATAAATCAGAATTGCCATCTGAAAGACTACCTACACATGCTAAGAACAAACTTTCTTTGCTTAGTAGTGCCCATTAGTTAGATGTAGGTCTAAGAAGATGGCAATTATTGTATTCCTTTAATATCTGAAATTGTTGATGATAGTGGTGATATAGAAACACAGTCGGGGGAGTAGAGGTTCAGTCTCACACTGAAGTGGTGGCTCTCACATCCTCTGGCCTTATTTTGGATACAGTCAGTATACCTACTCATATACATTCCATTGAGCCCTTGGATAAAGGACAGGTTGAAGGTGACATGGTTAATCAGGGTGAATACTCTGGCTAAAGAGCTGGTTGAGACTGTCTGTAGCCATTGTAATGGTCTGGTACTACACAGGAGAGTTGCTCAGGGTCCTTAAGTGGTCTACTGTCCACCCTCATGCCGATACTGGTGTGTCATTAAGTGCCAGCAGATATATGCCTAGGATCATCATGGAGGCACAGGCATGTTCCACTAGGGCATTGGAAGAGATAGGGTAAGTTCTAAACATGGTGCATTCTCACATGCATGACTGCTTGAACAATGTGGGTGACTCCTTGGATATAATGTGTGACACACTGGATTGGGCTGTGTCTGTGATAAAATGTCTGCTGGTGAAGGGTCAGCGTTCATGTGTCTATAGAGCTGCAACATTCTCTGGTGTTATCTGCCATGTCTGTGCCAGATCCTGCTCCCATAGTGACACGACTTCCACTGCTCCATCGTTGATTGAGGTATTCACAACCAAACATGGTAGGCCACAGGGCATTACAGAGAGCCTAGCAGTTGATTTAGTGAAACACTTTCTTATTGATGTATGTCCTTCCCTGTTCACTCAGTGGGGCTTTAATTTCTATGTAAGTGTAGTCTATGGCCCCCAAAACTTCAAGGAAGTGTGCTACAGCATAAAATTCCTGCATTTTTCTTGCTGTCTGCTTCAGTGTGGGGGAAAATAAAAGTGCTCCCTTGCATGTTCTAGAATAACATTAAGAAATAGGTGCAATATTCTGGAGGCTGTGGTCTGTGACATCCATAGTATATCCCCTGTAGGTCTCTGTAATGTACAAGTACCTAATATCCTTAATGGTACACATACCTTAATTTCAGTTGGTATAGATTCTCCTCAATTTCCCCTGGGTCTGAGGTGGGGATGGCAGAGGTTGCAGAGTTCCTGGAGTGTATTCCTATCCACCCTGTATTGATCTGATATTTTGATATCATGCAGTCCGTGATATCTTAAATGGGATCTGAACACCCTTCTTCTCCTTGGCTGAGGTCTATCTGGAGCAGCAGCAGCATAGAATTAAGTCTATTACAGAAACACATGCAAGAGATCAGCAGCAGCTCCTAACACTGCTTTTTTTTTTTAAGTGTGATGGTGCCCATACTTCTCAACTATCCAGATTTTTACAGAATATCCAGATTTTTCCTCATAATTTTCATTTGATCCTCTTTAAATCTGTAGCTTTCTGGAAAGTAATTGAGAATTAAAGTGACGAAATAATGATGGACATTTGAGTTTTATACTTCTTACTCTTCAGAAAATTCAGGTTAATGCAAAATCTGTTATTCTATCAACTTTCTAAGTTTATAGGAGCAATGTTTTAAAATTGTCCCTATTTTTGAACCTTTATTCTCCCATTATTTTATAGGTTCATAGGTGGTTACTAGGCTATTGACCTGAAGGTCTTTACAAGCCGAGCCATGTGTACCCAATATAGTACTAGAGAAATCCTATATAAAGAATCTTGCCTAAACTTGAAATCTTAGTTAGAAATGACTGCCCATAACTAGGAGGCTCATAACTACAATCCCTGGCAAGAATATACATTTTCCCATCCAGTCATCCAGGCTATGCTTAAACAGGGACATAGAGGGGTTCTGTTTGATGTGAATTCGTAGCCTATTCCAGAGTAGTGGCAACCTCTGAGAGACATATGTGTCTCTCCAGCAGGTCTTATTTATGTTGCAGGCCAGGTTGAGGTCCCTGGAGTGGGAGACCCTTGTCCCATTGTAGGCCAGGCACAAGTCCCCTCTAAGGAGCCTGTATACTACTGAGTACAGTGACAGTGACAAAAGTCTGTCAATGTATGACATGTGCTGGAGACCCTGAATTTTACTTGTTAGAAATCTCTGAGATTTCTCAAGTTGCTGCAGGTGCCTGGTAAGGTACATACCAAAGGGAGCATTGTACTCAATTGTTGGCCTGATAAGAGTCAAATACAGGGGAGTTATGACCTCTTTCACTCTACAGGCAATGCCTTTGCTAATGAGGTATGCAATGTTGAATGCCTTCCTTACCACAGTAGACACATGGTGGTCAAAGTTTAGGCTACAGTCAACTTGTATTCCCAAGTCTCTCACTACTGAGTTGCTACTTAGGGTATTATTATTTATATGATGGTCTGCAGAGATATCATTTTTACTGAAAACCATTTTACCATTTTAGCTTTGTTTAGATTATTAGTTCTAAGAGGTTGAGAGGTATGATGCTATCTGTATTGCAACAGGTTTTGAAGTTCATGGCAAAGGGCTACACTAAGTACACATGACTGCGTTATAGCTTTGTGAATATCGCCATCATCTTGGATTGGTTAATTATTATCTACTTTGACTAGTTACGCTTAAATTAACATAATCTACTGTTTACTTTTGTTTTGCAGCTCTAAACATAGATTGTGCCTTTTAATTAATGAAAAAATAGTATGTTATTGTGTAGCTATTCATGAATCTATCCAATTATGAGATGAAATTGTGAAATGATATAAAAATGATGTATGATAATGAGGCCATCTTCCGCCTATTTGTGATTTATAATCAAATATCTTTTCTTACTGTCCACAGATGAGTAGTAAAAGTCAGTGTCACACCTAGTCTATCTACTTAGCAATGCATAATGATGCTGCCACTTGCTGCTAGCCAAGTTATGTCTCAATGCAAGATGCTTGTCTTGGCAGAGCCAAAATTCACATGGCTAGCGGTGCTCAGCAGCCATGAAGGTGGAGATATATGAAGTGAAAAAACTATAATTTTTGACATTCAGAAGATGCTTGATAGGTTCAGAGAGGAGACGGATAATGTAAGGGTCTTCCTGAGTATGCATGGTCCCCACAGAGGTACTGGGGGAATGTGTGCCCGTCCTATCCCTGTGGGATACTAAGACATATATAGCCCCCACTATACTTAACACAGAGACCTTCCAGAAACAGACTATGGCCACATTGGGTATCTCACAGGCTTATGCCTTGAGAGAACTTCAGCAGTTTTTGAATGTACTCTTCACACAAGTGAATCAGTATATCTATTTCCTGGTTTCAAGTCAGAACCAAGTAGGGACTATGTGTCCCTTTTATGGGGTGGCACATTTCTCTGAGGCACTTGGTGTGATAGATTGTGTTTATACTGCAATTAGGGCCCCATCTGGTCCACTGGGGAACAGTACCACAATAGGAAAAGTTACCACTCCATCAATTGCCAAGTAGTGTGTGATCTGCTCAGTATCAGTAGGTTAAGCGGTTTCTTTCCTATTACTCGTGAAACTTCATCAGAACTAAAAACCTCAGAATACAATCAGTTTTACTATATCATTCAACTGCTTAACAACCAATAAGATTAGAAATCCAATTAAACAAATAATTAACTTGCATTGTGGTATAATGCTTTAATTTTTAAACATAAGTTAAAGAACAGGTGTTCATTGAAACCCGGCTGAGTATTAGTATTTAAAACAATTTGTCATTTTAATTCACACATATTTTTTTATTTTATTTATTTAACATTTGTTTACCAGGAAAGTCCAACTTGGAATGAACCAATTTTCAGTGGAGGCCCGAGGAGAAATCCTTCAGATGCATGTCTTTGTAACTTGGGTAGAAACCGGAGTACCTGGAGAAAGCCCACATGACTGCAGGGAGGACAAAATGTTCATTAATAATCCAACCCTGGGGGCCCTGACAAACCTGTTCAATTACTAAAAAGTGAAAAAAAAATGCGTATTAAAAAACAGCAATATGTCTATAGAGTGTATTGATGCATTTACAATTTCTAGTATCTAAACATGTTCATAGATGCAATCTTTTAATTCCCTAGAAGTTCTGTCCACATAAAATACAGGGAAAAGTTGACACATTGGCCAAATACACCACCCCTTTTTAATAGCAATCAAAGTGCCCATTAATTGTATATGTCTCGTTTAGGTTCATAGGTTCATAGGTTCATACTAGGCTATGTGCCCTAGGGCATTTATAAGCCTAGCCAGAGTGTGTTTGGCTTTTGCCACCCATTTTAAATTAATTTTGCTATGCCCTTTTTTGAGGTTAGTATACTGTGCCTCTGTCTAACAGTGACACAGAAGTGATACCCGCGGTAAACCTACGGATCTCCCATCCACTCATCAAGATTCCTCTTGAAGTGTGTCAATGAGGGACTCTGCCTAACCTGGACTGGGATTTTATTCCAGAGTGAAGGGAGACTCTGGGTTATGAATCTGTCCCTCCAGCATGTCCTATTTATTTCAGTGCTGAGGTTCAAGTCTCTCGAGCACGTAGCTCGATGGGATTTGGATTTTCTGAGGTGCAGCATGTCCATTAATTCCGGGTTGGACATGGCTTTATACGTCAGGCACAGATCGCCTCTGAGCAGGTGGTATGCCACTGAGTAGAGCTGGAGTTTCTTTAACCGGGCAGCATATGGCATCTGTTTGAGCCCTATGATCCTCTTGGTGAGGTACTTTTGGGGTCTTTTCAGTTGCTGCAGGTGTCTAGTAAGGTACATCCCAAAAGGGGCATTGTACTCAATTATGGGCCTGATGAGGGATGAGTAAAGAGGCACGATGACCTCCCCTGATCTAGATGTGAATCCCTTCATGATTAGGTGGGCTATATAAAATGTTTTTCTAACCACTTTGGCCACGTGTTTGTCAAATGAGAGATTGCTATCAACGTGGGTCCCCAGGTCCCTAATTACTTTTTCTGTACTTAATGGATTACCACCTATGTGGTAATTTGTGGGCACTTTGTTTTTGCCAAAGGAGATGACTATGCACTTTTTGGCGTTTAGCTTGATGCCATGGCTCTGGCACCAGTTGTCTGTTTCTATGAGGCCCTTTTGGAGGATGCTTGTGTCAGCTGGAGAGTAGATTATGGCACCCAGTTTGCAGTCATCTGCAAACTTAGTCAGCCACAGTCCTTCCATGTTGGCCTGTACCTCCGAGAAATATATACCGAACAAGAGAGGTCCCAGGACTGAGCCTTGAGGGACACCACTTGTAACTGGTTTGGAGTCTGACATGGCTCCAGCAATTCTAACCATGTGGGTTCTGTCCTTGAGCCAGTTTGCAACCCATCTAGTGACATAGGGGTTTATATTTAAGCTGGTGAGCTTATCTATAATGCCCGAGTGGGGTATTGTATTGAAGGCTTTTGCGAGGTCCAGGTAGGCTGTGTGGACCACCTTCCCCTCGTCAATGCACTTGGTGACTGTTTCAAAGAAATCAACCAGGTTTAAGAGGCAGGATCTGCCCTTAACAAAGCCGAACTGGGTAGGATCCAGTGTCTATAGGTCCCCAATATCTTTATTTATGCGGTCCACGATGATCCTTTCCATAGCTTTGCAGACCAAGCTAGTCAGGCTTATGGGGCGATAGTTTCCAGGATCCATTGAGGCACCACCTTTGTGGAGAGGGACTACTGTTGCTGTACGCCACTCTTTGGGTAGATATCCTGTAGCAAGGCTGAGATTGAACAGTAGTTTTATGTTTGGGTTTAGCTCTTCTTGGAGTTCATGTAGGACGCAGCCCGGGACACTGTCTGGTCCCATTGATGCTGTGTTTTTTGCTTTGGAGAGGGCAGCTCTTACCTGAGCATCTGAGATGTCAGGGGGGCAGCACTCTGCTGGGATAAATATTTGCCCTTTTGGTGGGAGGGAGTTTGCGCTGAACCTGTCAGCTAGGATGTTGGCAATGTCTGTGGGTTTGGTGTATTTTTTGTCATTTTGGACTAATTCTGAGCATATCTGGGAATTCCCACTCAGGTTCCTAACATAACGAAAGAAAGCCCTGTGATTATCCTTAGTGTCCTGTGCAATTTTTCTCTCAAAGCTGGCCTTAGACAATTTTATGAGTGCCCGTAGTTTTTTGCTAATACTGATCAGAGATGCCTTCCCTTTTTGGCATTTTGCTCTATCATGTAGTAGCTTCCTCCTTCTATTGTATAGTTTATTTATGGCTGGGGTCCACCAGACAGGATGTCTGCCTTTGGAGGATTGGGTCTTGGTTTTATTTGGGATTGCATGATTCATGCATTCCTTAAGGTGTTCATAGAATGCATTTATAAAGGATTCTGCGGACTGGGCCATATTTTTCACAGGCCCGCGGGCTTTGAAGGATTCCACCTCAGTTTTGAGGAGCGTGAAATTTGCTTTAGAGAAGTTTTTCACTGTGGTTTTCAGGGCAGGGGGTGGAGTCGGGATGTGGCTATCCAGTGAGATTAGTTTATGGTCTGATCTTACCAGTGAGGGATACACTTCTGGTCTGGAGCATAGAGTCCCCATGTTGGTGGTGATCAGGTCCAGTATGTTTTCCCCTCTTGTGGGAGTGGTAACAAGTTGTTCCATAGCATTTGAGTTTATAAATTCTAGAAATCTTTGGGCTAGGGTGTTGGAGCTAGAGTAATGCTCCCAGTCTATGTTTGGGTCATTGAAGTCGCCCAATAGAATGGTGTTTGGAGAGACTTTCATATTTTCCAGTTTTCTCAGGAAGGCCGAGTGGGGTTCCTGGGTTTGGGTGGGTGGTCTGTAGCAAGCTATAAACTGGAAGGCAGATTTACCCACTGTTAGTTGCACATGGATAGTCTCTGATGCTTCGTGCTGTGCCACAAACCTGGACGTGTGGGTAACTTTGCCGAATATTGATACTCCCCCTCCTTTTGTAGTACGGTCCAAGTTTTGGGGCCGAAAAGCATGGCATGAGGTATAACCTGGTAGTGCTGGGGTGCTCTCAGGAGCCTTGAACCAGGTTTCTGTTACTGCACAGATATCGATGTTCTCCATGCTAAGGAGAGTTTCGAGTGCGTGCATCTTGAGGTTTAGACTTCTGGCATTGAGTAGCATTACTCTTAGTTTCTTATCCCTTGTGATACCTATGTAGGTGGGTTTGTCTTTTGAGCCTTGCCTAAAAAAGGCACTATGGGGGTAGCAAGAGCCTTTGCCAATATCTGAAAGCCCAGGGGTGACAGGTGCAAGCCGTCCCCAGCAAAGCATCGTGGCTTATCGACCATGTCATCCCAGGCTGACAGGCATTGGATCCCCTTTGAATGACACCAATACTTAAGCCAGTTGTTGAAATTGATCATCTTGTCTTCATATTGTGGCATCATTCTTGGTGCGGGTCAGATGCTACTCAAGGTCAGGGTCATACCGGCCTGGGCTACATTCTCAGAGAGCTCCTCTATGTCTCTTTTCATGTAGTCCAGGGAGGTACATCTCAGGTCATTCACACCAGCATGGACAATGACTGAGTCATATTTGTACTTGCCTTGGAGTGACCTGAGTGCTTTTGTTATGTGGTGGATCCTAGCACCCGACAGGCAGCTCACCGTGACCTTCTCCTTGTTCAGCCTGGTGAGCAGGACATCAGTGTGCCTGATGATAGCGTCACCTATTACAAGTGTATCAGATGTGTTGTTTAGCCTTAAGGGCTGTGACTGTTCGGCATACTGGCTTTGTGAGCTATGTGTTGCACGAGTTTTGTTTTGGGGTAGCGGTTGCTTGGGTGTCTGCTTTGGAGGTCTCTGCTGCTTAGGCAGATTTTTATTTAGAGCCTCCAAGTATGTTTTTGTGTGTTTATGTGTTTGGTTTGCTGTCGTGGTAGGTCTATGTGAGACTGGAATTGTAGTGAGTGTGGTTTCCTTCTCCTCCTGACTGGTTTCACCAGTACTGAGTTGAGAGAGCTTAGCCTCCAGTATGGCTATATGGTTGCATCTCTCACATGTGTTGGAATTTGTTGGGAGGAGGAGAGGGTTGTCTGTGTACATGAGCCAGTTGTAACATTGCCTCAAGATTCCGAGATTCACCAGCTGGACCGGAGAGGAGATTGACAACTGACCTTTGGACATGCTAAAATAGTACTGGGAATTCCTTTATAATTGAAATAAAAGGGCCAATGGGGAACGAGGTACTCAAGGGGAGTTTGTTAGGGTGTAGTGCTTTTAATATTTTAGTGCTGACTTATATAATTGCTTTAGTGAGCAAGTGCCAGGCAACTTAAATACAATGTGTTTCAGGTAACTTAAATGCAAAAATGACAAACAGTAACTTTCTTTCAAGTGAAACAAGGAAATAAGTACAGTAAGCGATGCAGATATCACTAGGGATCCACAGAAGCGCTGAAAAGCCACGTTTTAGGTAGAATTAGCATTTCAGGGAAATAACAAGCAAACAAGCAGCATACAAATAAAGCTAGATTCAGCAGGCCTGGATCTAGTCTATGCTACAGCAAACAAGGTGTACCAATTTCAGTAAGAAACAGTTCAAATATGCAGGCACTATAAGCCTTTAACCAGAAATTCCCAGCTCAGAAGGGTAGAGTCCAGCCTTTCCTCCCACAAGAGTGCAGACCACAAACCTTCTTAATGTATAATAACTGGCCTGAAGCCCAGGTGCTTAAACTAGAACTAATACACTTTTAGAATAACAGACACTGAGCCCTCAATCAGCAGTTCACAACTTAGAAGGATGTAAGCTACCTGTCCTGCCACCACAGTGCAGACCACAAACCTTCCTAATGTAAAACAACTGGTCTGAAGCCCAAGTGCTTAAACTAAAAGGCTTAGAATGAGTTACACCAAGTAGTAATAAATACAATTGAGTACTTTTAAGATGACGCAAAAGCAAAATAAAGTAGGAAGAAACACAAATACAGTAAAAGCAGATTTTTTTTTTTGAGTGAGCAAATGAGATGGGCCCAGGAGTTACAGGACAGAAACAAGTGCAAATGCAGGTCTTCAAATCAGAAAGTTGAGAGAGATGGAAGACCGCCCAAATGGCCAATAACTACAAATTCTGGGCCAGAACCACTCCTTATATGGTAGACAGGTTACCTAGTGCTTACCACTCCCACTGATAAGCTAGAAGGCTTCCTTCCAACACAGAAAGGCTTGGGGGCTCAGAAGCTTACAAATAGTCCTGGATACAGCAAATCTGTATCTGGAACACTAATTACAGGAAAGGTAGGAAACAGGCTTACAATTTTTTTTCAGAAAAGTAGCAAAAACAGTAGTAAAAACAATTCACATGCAGTGCAAGCTGGCACACTTAAGTATGTAGCAATATTAGTCCACACACAGTTTGAAAAAATGTAATTAAATTAAAAAGGACTAAAAGCAAGTGCAGAAAGGGTTTATTAGGTAGAATGCGGTAAAGAGATGGGACTGGGAGAGTGTCCTAGATCAAATCTACAGTGGGGCGGGCACTGCAAAAGCCACCATATTTAAACTACTACCAAAACAGAGAGGGGTGGGGTGGGGAAAAGTTTCAACAGAGATGTGAGGAATCAGAGTGCAAATTATAAAACCCAAAAATATATACTCATCTCTGTATATTTGCAGAACACTAAGACAACAGATATCTAAGCAACAATTTAGCTCTATAATACAGAATAATGCAGAAAAATATACTCAGCTCTATATATCTGCAGAAAGTCTTGTAAGGCTGTTCCACTTTAAATGCAGACTGCTGCTATTAACATTTCAAATTAAGGGAACCTTGAGTTAACAACACACAAGCAATAGAAACCACAATGAGGGGGTGGGGAAGAAAGTTTCAACAGAGATGTGAGGAATCAGAGTGCAAATTATAAAACCCAAAAAATATATACTGATCTCTGTATATTTGCAGAACACTAAGACAACAGATATCTTAGCAACAATTTAGCTCTATAATACAGAATAATGCAGAAAAATATACTCAGCTCTACATATCTGCAGAAAGTCTTTTATTTTATTTTTTTTATTTAACATTTGTTGACCGAGAATGTCCGACTAGGTTCCACAGAGCCTGTTTTCAGCGGAGGCCTGGGGAGAAATGCTCCAGATGCATATCTTTGGAATGTGGGAGGAAACACGAGTACCTGGAGGAAACCCACGCGAACACAGGGAGAACATGCAAGGCTGTTCCACTTTAAATGCAGACTGCTGCTATTAACAGTTCAAGTTTCTGATGGAAAACTTATCAACCATCATTATATTAGAATACTGCAAACAACAACCACATTTTGCAGTCCCAGATTTATGTTCTTGTTTAACAAAATCTCCATCTCCCTTTTTGTTATTCCCAAGGAAATTCTTAAAAGTTTTATCTCTTTTAAAAATAAACTGTGGTCTATCCCCAATCTTATTCAATATATCCAAATCAAATAAAAACAATCTCCAATTTTTATTAATGATGCCTATTACTGTATAACTATCCAGGGTAAATGTGGAAATAAATGATTTCTTCCTTTTGTCAAACACTGAAACTGCATGTAGATCACTCACTATTCACAATATTATTATTGTTACCTAAAATAGAGTACATATCTCTCTCTCTCTCTCTCTCTCTTTTCATAAAAAATTAATCATTAATTTCATTCAAAAAATTGACTGGATACTCTTTCATAGAAAACATACTCAATAAAAAGTAATTTTATGTGGGCAAAACTTCAAGATTAAAAGATTGCATCTGTGAACATGTTTTAGATATTAGAAATTGTAAATGCACCAACGCACTTTATAAGCATATTGCTGTTTTTAATACTCATTTTTTTTTTCATTTTTTAGTAATTGAACAGGTTTGTAAGGAGCCCTTCGGATGGATTACTAATGAACATTTAGATATGTGTGAATTAAAATGGCAAATAATTTTAAATGCTTCTACCCAGCCAGGTTTAAATAACACCTGTTTTTTAAATTCTGTTTTAAAATTAAAGCATTATACTGTGGTGCAAGTTTGTTCAACTGGATTTCTAATCTTATTGGTTGTTAAGTGTTTGAATGGTATATTTAAGCTAATTGTATTCTAAGGTTTTTAGTTCTGAGGCTTTTAGTTCTGATGAAGTTCCACGAGTAATAGGAATGAAAGTGTTTAACTTTTTATCAAGTGGATTTTTTTACAATAAATTGGACTGAACTGGCTGCCTTGTCTCTACTTGCGCCACTACAGGTGTTTGGTTGTTGGTAAGTGGAAACATATTTTTTCACTTTTTTCTATTTTATTTTATTTAAGTAATTTGTTTTTTCATCTTGATGGTAAGTGGAAATATTTTTCTCTTTTTTTCTATTTTATTTAAGTAGTTATTCATGGCAAAATGTATTGCTGAATACGAAACCACTTTCTCTTTGCCCCTCCCCCATCCCGCTCTCTTTTTTCTTTCAGGTGATGCTGGATATCCACTGGAACCATGACGCCAGTAAGAAATTCAACCAGAGCTGCTCAAGACATTTACAGTACAGTCCCATTCCAGACTTGTTTTGTCACTGAGAAGGTCTTTGGCCTCTTGAAGAATCATTTTAGGTGCCTGGATGAATCTAGGGTAGCCTTTCAGTATAACCCAGCTACTGCATGCAAGATGTTTTCTGCATATTGCATTCTGCACAATGTGATCATGCACCAGTCTGGTGGTGAAGTGTCTCATGTTATCACTGCAGCTCGCAGTTCCACTCATACTATTACTAACAGTGACCAGCTGGCAGCAGAAGTGCGGGGATCATGTGTGTCTGGATAGTGCATGGCATATGGCTATACAGATAAAGAGGTGGTGTGTAGACAAGAACTATGGACCATGACCTTTTGGTTAGTGTTTCCTTTCTTGTAAAAGCACATAGAGTATAAGTGAAGCATGCAGTTATATCTGTGGGCTATGCTGTGTGGTACATGGTCTACTGTCAATGTTCATCAGACATTCCTGCCCAAATATAATGTTTTTTTTAGAACAATTACTCATATTATTGTTTGTAAAAGTCATACCTGAGTACTCACTGACTACTATTCAATGATGTTATTAGGAATCATATAAGGGATAATCACATTTTTACATGTTTTGCACAATAAATTCTAGTGAGGTAATGTAACTATGCACATACGGAGGTTAGTAAAACGTGGTACTTCAGTATTTAACATAAGTTCATATCTTACAACTGAATGAAAACGTATCACATTTTTATTAATTACACAATGTTTTCTCAGTTTGGACTATGTTGTCTGTAAGATATTGTATATCAAGTTACCTCATTTTGTTATCCAGAATAATTTGTGACCTCAGAGATAAAACATCATCATGTGTGCAGTGGTGAGAATGAAGTGGCAGAAGTGTTTGGTTACATAGCAGGATGCTCATTTTCATCTTTAATTTAATTTTCTTATTAGTGTTTCCCTGAATACTTGTGTATAACTACTTTTTAGTTATAGGTAATTGCCAGCTATAATAATAATAATGCATAGAGCTCTAGTGGTGTTAATAACTGCACTGTTATGTTATGACATACAACCTTTTATTCCCACTGTACCATTGTAGGAAAATGAAATTAATACATTTGAACAGTGTGCTTAGTTTCCTCATTTTTTTACTTAAAATGTATTCCCCTTCAAGTTAGTCATCAACATGTGTGTGTGAGTATGTGTATGATGTAGGTGTGTGAAGGACAATGTGTAAATAACAGAAATGTAACACATATCACGGTAGCTCAAGGTCAAATGTGTCACACACATCTCCTAATGGTAGGCTAGGTGATGGAGCAAGTGATTTTGAAGAGGGGCTGTCATGAGAGATGGGTGGTGAGCTGTTCCTTTGTGGTTACTTACTTAATGCAGGTTATTCTGCAGCCACTGACCTGACAGTCCTGTGGGACTATAATCTGACCTTGAATGAGAAGTTCTGCATGGTGGAGATGAAGGGTTTTGCTAAGTGTAAGCGAAGGGTTTTGCTAGGTAAAGATTCATGCTTGCATGAAATCTGTTATGGTTATTTCCCCCTACTAATTATAGTACTTTCTTGAGAAGCACTTGTAGTCTAATGTGCCCCCATGCCCCCACATATACAGACAATAGCCTATTGTCTTCTCCTTCCAAGACTGACTTCTACTTGAGTCTGGTAAGTCCTAACTAGTGTACAAATTGATTCTTGGTGTGCCACCAGTCTACATATCAGTGTGATCATGGCATTATCCCTATTCTATGCCATTTCCATGTACTGCTGGAAATCCTCATGGATACCTGGAATTATCTGTCCATTTCCAGCTGACTCTCTGGGACAGTACATTGAACCTTAACAATGTCATGGCACATTTGCTGCTAGACAGCCAGTGTATTGGCAAATTCATGTGCCTGGAACCCCTTTGTAAAGCATCACTGTGAACACTATTATCACTGAATTTCTTTGACCATACTGACAGTTTATCTATGTTTGGAGCTACAGGTGTAGAGGTGCAGAGTTTCCTTCCTGTACAAGCTGGAGTGACATGTCAGCATGTGCTTGACTTTGTGATACATTGTCACTTCCTGCAGAGCTACTGACATGTTGTGGGGTATAAGATCTTGCCATTCAGCTTGGGACTTTGTGGCACTTCCCACAGGCTGCCTCATAAATATAACTATGTTATCATCATAATTATCTTCAACAGACATTCAGCTGCTGATGTCCTCCAAATTTATTGGTATAGTAAAAGTGTTTGTTTCCATTGCTAACTATGTAAAAATGAATTGAAAGCATTACCAGTAAAGAAGCTACATATACTACTGTATGCTAAGTAAGTAGATGTGGGGGACACTTACCTCACACACTGCCTTCATTGATATGTGTAGAAATAGATGGTTCACCTCTTCACAGAAATTGTCATGCATTTAATGTAATCATTCCATGTCAGCATTCAGTTGTCTATATATATATATATATATATATATATATATATATATATATATATATATATATATATATATATATATATATATATATATATATATATATACATATATAGATATATAAACAAAAATAAACTCAAAATGTACTTCAAAACTCATTGGCTATGTCCATGCACTAATCCACACTAGAGTTCTCACTATCACGTAGGTGTCTTACCTTCAACTACTTCCTTTTTCTTACCTTCAGCTACCTTTAACATTTTTCTACCATACCACCTTATGAAGAGTCATTTGTATAACTGTGCTTAATGTGTCTTAACCTGAATGCAATGTTATGTTTTGTAAAGTGTTTTTAAAATAAGTTAGTACAGTTTACTAAATGTTGATTTTGCTTATAGCTATAACCTGCTTGAAACTAGCTTGTAGCTAGCATCTACTAAATGAGTCAATGTGAATCATTATCTTGGAACTTTTCTCCCCGGGCCTCCACTGAAAATGGACATATATCCAGTTGGACTATCCTGGTCAACAAATGTAAAATAAATAAATTAAATAAATATAAATATATGCTACTGTTTTTACACCAGTCTCCTTGAGCAGACATGCACTGTTCCTCTAGACATTGATAATAGCCAGTGTCCACAGCACCTCTGATTATTCCAGTCAATTTATCTTCTGTATCCTTGTCATCCCCATGAATATAGAGATGGTATTCCTAATCTGGTGTTAAAGGGATAAGTGTTAGAGGCACCCCCAAGTACTGGTACAGGCAAAGCTTTCAGCATTGCCTTGGATCTAGCACATCCTGCCATATCATTTCTCTGCTTCTTGCACTCTGTGTAATTGTATCTGTCCTTTCACTGACTGCATTTAACTCTATAACAACTTGATTCCAGAACTTTGCCTTTTCAGCTTGTTTGGGTCCTTTTATACAAAGAAGACATTTGTGATATGTCCTACGGGCTGCCATGAGGACACAGTTTCCCCATGAGTAAAGTTATTCTTTCTCTGCTACAATGCTACAAAAAAAAAAATCACAAACATGCCTACTATCCTTAGGAAAAAGAAGTTTGGTGACACAAAACCGATAATTATACACAGATGCAGAGTCTTAATCTAAGTACATTTATGCTGAACTAATGCTTGTACCATCATAAACGCATTCACATTAGTAAGTCAAGCAGTTAGTTAACAGATCCATTCTTCCTCTACCACTTTCTTGTACTCATAATACTGTAATATTTCATTCAGCAGTGAGAGCCAGTAATCTTCCAGTAAAGACACATGCATAGTGAGCCAAAGAAACATCCTTTATGCCTCACTACTTCACAATTAAATCACTACATTTCTACCATGTGTGTACAGTTACAAAATGACTGCAAAATGAACATCTTTCTCAGTGATATCACTGCTGCTGTAATCCATTGCCATTTACAAATTACAGTTTTACATTATCCACTTCTTTAACTAAACTCAGTAATCTAACATCATTTTGAACTGTTTCATATTAAATTCCAATATTTCTATTATTTTGCTTACCTTAAAAAGTCATCAGTTTCCTAAACTATTTGCCACCTTACTTGAGTAATCACATTAATATGACAGTGTTACACTTATTCACATAAGGTCAGGATCATTTATGCATTATATGTAAATTATGCCTTTTTTCAGTCATTTCGGTGAAAAACAGTAATGCACAAACAGCTAGGGAAATGTATCCATGTAAGCAAGCCTTGGGTAGACATGAACTCGGCCTCAGGTTCACTTGAATGCACTGGAGATAACAGATGAGTCTGCAGAAATCCCCAGAAGGGTATATGAATGCTGAGATAACCTCACTTATTCTCTAACAAGACAGTCTTTAGAAAAGACAAAATGGAGTCATATACATGGGAGTTTGCACAACCATGAAGAATAATCCATTTCCATCCAACATCATCTGACACACTTTATCACCTGAAAGCAATTGAAATTTACTAAAAGTTGGTACTGACACACAGGAATATTTATTTCTGCAAAAAAGCACCACCCCAAAAAAACTAATACCCCTGCTATATTGCATGAGGAATGTATAAAGACATTGTTCCTTATTGACATTCAGGTGTAATACTCCCAAAAGGCAGCAACAGCAAGGCACACAAGCAGTACAAGTTGTAAGTAACATAAAACTGATGACTGCATTAATGAATTGTATCCATTTTATAAATGAAATGTGAATATATTCCTTTTAAACAAAATGTAGGTGCAAAGCATTTTGGATAAACCAAATTTGCCAATAATAGCAGTGCCAGGTCTAATGCCCAGTTGTTAACTGGGTTTGGTTATGGTCATGTCATACCCCTGAGAAGTTGGTTCTAAACCTGTGAACCAATGCTCTGGTCATTCTTTCTTCATTCTGGTACTGGAACATCTAATGATGGCAGAGCCTGAGAAGACACAAGTTCACACTCTGAGCTGGTCTGACAAGGAGACCAAGAAAATGCTTTACAGTCTTAGGGATTTGTACCTGGATGACATCAAATTCTGACTTTGCTAATCTGACTAGAAGAAAATTGACATCTTCTGTGAGTTGAGTGAGCACCTGCCATCCTTGACAGGGATCAGCTGCTCCGGCTCTCAGTGCAGACACAGGTACAATGACCTACAGGATCATAGGCCTGACTGACTAGCTGAGGGGGTAGATCAGAGTTCTGTGTTATTTATTTTATTTTTCCTTTCCTTTTTTTTTTGTAATATTAAACATAGGTTTAAAATAAACTATAAAGAGGTTGCATAACTGAAGGTACTTGCTAGAAGAAATATGTGCAACTGCAAATATTTATATACATGTTATAATGCAAAAGAAAACATAAACATATCTGTAGAAAGAATGTCATCTGTATACAAATATGGGACATTTATGTGATGACATAATTTTGTGTATAAATGCAAATGTAAAGAAATATATGTAAGTACACACACACACACACACACACACACACACACACACACACACACACACACACACACACACAAACACACATATATATAGATATATATATAGATCTATGTCAGATTGTCTTTGAAATTCAGATGGCTGAGACCATATGATCAAAGTTTCTGAACCTTGAATATCAAAAAATAAATAAATACATAAATAAATAAAATTCTATTTTTAAAATTTTTGTAGGGGGCAAGCTCCATGCACCCCCACCCCCTGCTAATTAAATATACCAACTCCGACATCACCTTACATTGTTGAAAAGGTTCCACTCTGTACCTCAATCTCCATTCAAAACATTCAAAGTTTCAAAACTTCAAACATATGGTCCTGACCATATGACTTTCAAAGTTTTGAAACGTCAGTAATCTGACAGGGACACACACACACGCGCACATGCATACACGCACACACACACACACTCACATGCACATACACACATATAGATGGGTTTTACCAAATAATGAAAAACAAAACCAGACAACAGAAAGCAAAATTAAGTGGGGGATTCACCCCCACACCCCCCAATGTAGGGGGCTGTGCCCCCCAACTATATATACTAACAAAAGGATCGCACTACAGTGGGGAAAAGACATATACCTTTGACTTGCCTTAGAGTACTACTTGCCAGTGAAATGAGTTCTAAGTGAAATGAACTTTCAGTGAAATGAATTTTAGGTGATTTGGTCTCAGTGAAATGGGTGTCAATGAAATGGTCTTTCAGTGAAGTGATATGAATCCATATATATATATATATATATATATATATATAGGTTCATAGGTTCATACTAGGCTATCTGCCCTAGGGCATTTATAAGCCTAGCCAGAGTGTGTTTGGCTTTCGCCACCCATTTTAAATTAATTTTGCTATGCCTTTTTTTGAGGTTAGTATACTGTGCATCTGTCTAACAGTGACACAGAAGTGATAGCCGGGATAAACGTACGATCTCCCATCCACTCATCAAGATTCTTCTTGAAGAGAGTCAATGTGGGACTCTGCCTAACCTGGACTGGGATTTTATTCCAGAGTGAAGGGAGCCTCTGGGTTATGAATCTGTCCCTCCAGCATGTCCTATTTATTTCAGTGCTGAGGTTCAAGTCTCTCGAGCGCGTAGCTCGATGGGATTTGGATTTTCTGAGGTGCAGCATGTCCATTAATTCCGGGTTGGACATGGCTTTATACATCAAGCACAGATCGCCTCTGAGCAGGCGGTATGCCACTGAGTAGAGCTGGAGTTTCTTTAACCGGGCAGCATATGGCATCTGTTTGAGCCCTTTGATCCTCTTGGTGAGGTACTTTTGGCGTCTTTCCAGTTGCTGCAGGTGTCTGGTAAGGTACATCCCAAAAGGGGCATTGTACCCAATTATGGGCCTGATGAGGGATGAGTAAAGAGGCACGATGACCTCCCCTGATCTAGATGTGAATCCCTTCATGATTAGGTGGGCTATATAAAATGTTTTTCTAACCACTTTGGCCACGTGGTTGTCAAATGAGAGATTGCTATCAACTTGGGTCCCCAGGTCCCTAATGACTTCTTCTGTACTTAATGGATTACCACCTATGTGGTAATTTGTGGGCACTTTGTTTTTGCCAAAGGGGATGACTATACACTTTTTGGCATTTAGCTTGAGGCCATGGCTCTGGCACCAGTTGTCTGTTTCTATGAGGCCCTTTTGGAGGATGCTTGTGTCGGCTGGAGAGTTGATTATGGTGCCCAGTTTGCAGTCATCTGCGAACTTGGTCAGCCACAGTCCTTCCGTGTTGATCTGTACCGCCGAGAAATATATACCGAACAAGAGAGGTCCCAGGACTGAGCCTTGTGGGACACCACTTGTAACTGGTTTGGAGTCTGACATGGCTCCAGCAATTCTAACCATGTGGGTTCTGTCCTTGAGCCAGTTTGCAACCCATCTAGTGACATAGGGGTTTATATTTAAGCTGGTGAGCTTATCTATAATGCCCGTGTGGGGTATTGTATCGAAGGCTTTTGCGAGGTCCAGGTAGGCTGTGTGGACCACCTTCCCCTCGTCAATGGCCTTGGTGACTGTTTCAAAGAAATCGACCAGGTTTAAGAGGCAGGATCTGCCCTTAACAAAGCCAAACTGGGTAGGATCCAGTGTCTGTAGGTCCCCAATATCTTTATTTATGAGGTCCATGATGATCCTTTCCATAGCTTTGCAGCTTATGGGGCTAGTCAGGCTTATGGGGCGATAGTTTCCAGGATCCGTTGAGGCACCACCTTTGTGGAGAGGGACCACTGTTGCTGTACGCCACTCTTTGGGTACATATCCTGTAGTAAGGCTAAGATTGAACAGCAGTTTTATGTTTGATATATATATATATATATATATATATATATATATATATATATATATATATATATATATATATATATCTATGGTTTACTATCAAAATGTCGATCACCCATAGTCAAATGTACATACCGTCGGCTCCTTTATGCGAAAGTCATAATGCCGATTCCTCAAAATAGCGAATAAAAACACTAAACGTCGACATTTCCGACCGCTCCACACCACAAAACAAGTGCCACCATGGGTCAAAAGGGGGGCGAGATTTTGCATTTTGGAATATCGTTGTTCGACATTATCAACTGTCGCAGTTCGGTGTTCATATTAGTGGTGTCGACAAGGGGTGATCGACATTTTGATAGTAAACCTTAATATATATATATATATATATCTATCTATATATATATATATATATATATATATATATATATATATCTATAAAACATATATACATGTATATATATATATATAAAACATATATACATGTATATATATATATATATATATATATATATAGATAGATAGATGTGTGTGTGTGTGTGTGTGTGTGTGTGTGTGTGTGTGTGTGTGTGTGTGTGTGTGTGTGTGTCTGTGTGTGTGTGTGTGTGTGTGTGTGTGTGTGTGTGTGTGTGTGTGTGTGTAAAACACAGATGTACATCTGCATGAGTATAATTACAATTATTTTTCATGTATATTAATTTATGTAGTTATACACAAACAAAAACATTGCATTGCCACAAAATTTCATCTGCAGTAGGTATTACCATAGCTAGTAGCTGAATTATACGCAGACCATTTTTGTAAATAAAGGGTTTTGTTTGTGAAGGCCAGAAAATATTTATTAGTATGATAACTGTATTTTTTTTGCACAATATTAACTGCATGTCCAAGATGGCTTGAACTCAGGCATCTCACCCTACTCAGAATGGAGATTGGCATAGTATGGCAACTGAGATATGAATAAATGTTTAAAGGAATAAACAGGTATTCTGAGTGAGTGCAATATTAAGTAAATTGGCTTACAGAGATCTAGTAGTTGTATCTAAAATTTTAAGGAAAAAAACGAGAGACGGGTAAACAACAAAGCTGTTATGTGCTCTCTATCTAGCCAAAGAGGAAATTGAATATAACACCAGTCAACAACATAGGAGACTTACCAGATTCACTGGGAGTGCTGGTAAGACTTAATAAAAACCTTAACATTTTCAAAAATAAATGTCAACTAATAAATGCTGTTTTCTGTCTTTAGCTAAATTCATTACTATATATACTGCAAGAGTATTTATACAGAATGGCAATATTTCAGTACAGTATTGCAACCAAATCCATATCAGGCAGAAATTTCAAATGTATTACCATTTTTTATGTTAAAACAGCATATATCATTACTATCAGTAGACTGTAAATGTAAACACCACTAAGACTTGATAGCAATACATTCATTGTTCCCATCTGTTCATAATCATTTCCCATACAGTTTTAGTTCGTCAAAGATTTAATAAAAATAAAATTGACTGAGAATAAAGATTTGAATGATGTGTAACATTATGTGTGAATCTATCGTGTGTATTCCTTCTTTGTCTTACTCCCATCCTTTGTATCTCTTTTTCTTATTTTAATTATGCATTTGTCCTCCTTTATTTTCTTTATCACCCATTTATGTTCATTTTTTACAGTTCAATGTATTATATTTTAAAATATGCACTGCCTCTTTATGTAACAAGTTTTAACACTGTTTCTTTATGTTATAATGTAACCATTTGTCCTTAAGAGAAAACAGTTCCCCTGCATTCAAAATAATCTGTTCTAAAACACATCCCTTTAGCATTTTTGGATTACTTTGATGGCAAGCTTTGAAATGCATAGCTAAAGGACTTTCACTGCACATATTTTTAATATCTCTAATATGCTCCTGAAGCTTTCTCCCACATAAAACAAATCACATGAACATCTTAAAATATAAACTATTCCTGCTGTATAGCATGAGAAGTCTTGTTTAGGACTAAAACCTATCCCATTTATTTTCTAAAAATTATTGATCACCTGACTACATATCGAACTTCTACCACATGGAAAAGTGGCTTACATAAAGAGGCAGTGTACATTTTAAAATATAATACGTTAGCATTGGTAGGTTAAATAATGAATGTAATTGGAAGTATTTAATCAATTAACTGATGTATTTTTCTTCTGGCTTTTCCCGGTTAGGGGTCGCCATAGGGGATCACCTGTCTGCTCATGATTGGCAGTGGAGTTTTATGGTGTTGAGTTGCCAGCCCAGCGCCCAACCTTTCGCAGAAGGCACACACACATGCACACACTCACAGCTAGGGCCAATTTAGAGTGTTCAATCCACCTACAGTATGTCTTTGGGATGTGGGAGGATACCGGAGCACCTGGAGGAAACCCACGCGACCACAGAGAGGACATGCAGACTCTGCACTGAAGGCACCCCAGCCGATGATCGAAGCGGAGAACCTCTTGCTGTGAGGTGGCAACACTAACCACTGCACCACCATGGCCACCCAATTAACCAATGTATTGTATGTGTTAAATGTTTTATTGGTTTCACTATATATTTTGTAATTTTATTTGAAGTATTTACTCCTTGAAGGCAGTTTTTGCCAAGGCACTAGGTGAATAAAGGTTTTATCTTTTCTGTCTGTGGCTGTTGTTTTGAATTATGTGACAGAGGTCTTTTTATTACCAAAATGTCCAAAAGAATGTCTGATGAACTTTTATTACCAGAATGTTCAAAAGAATGTCTGATGAGCTTAGTTTGTAGGGTTAACTGGAGTTTGGAGTTAATCTTGAGTAAAGAGGACTTGTATAGTGACATAAAGAAAAGTACTAGAAATGAATAATTCAATATCCTGATATTTTTGGTGATGAAAAGTTGATGTCACTCAAGCTAATATAGGTACTTTAGCAGGGTACATAGTGAAGTTTGCATTATATTCAATTATGGGGCCTAATAAGGTATGAATCATTTGGTACTGTATCTTCACTGGGTCTTGAGGAGATAGCATGAAAGAGCTTTGCAAAGTAAAGAGATTCTCTTGCCACCACAGAGACATAGTGGCCAAAGGAAAGTCTGTTATCAACATATTTACCCATGTCCCTCATAACCGTGCCAAATGTAAGTGGGAAGTTATTTATATGGTAAACCATAGCAATGCTATATTTACCAAAGGAAACTACACACACACACACACACATACACACACACACACACACACACACACACACACACACACACACACACACACACACACACACACACACACACCACACATAAATATAGATAGATATGGGTGCATTCTGTTACATCGAATGGAATACATTGTTGATGTCAATAATGTCAGTGTCAAAAATTTCAAAACACAGAATATCAACACATACTGTAATTGCTCTGAGGTTTACTCAGAGCAGGCTAAACTAAAAATGGGTGTTTTAAAAGGGGGCAGGCAATCCTACACCCCCACCCCATCCTGTTAATTTTATATACTAACTTCAAAACTTGACCATTCCCAGGGAAAGGGAATATTCCCTACCCAGGGATTGTCAATTTGACAGACATGTCAGTCATCTGTTTCTGTAGACCAAATGGTTTTGACCAAACAAATTTTGACAATGCATTCCATTTGGTGTAACAGAATACATTACCCTATATGTAGGTTATTTGAGCAAAAGGTGTTTCACACTACAACTGCACAACTGACCACCCTCCAATTCCTATCAAATGATTCAGAGGGCACTACAAGAATCATAAATTAAAGAATTGCTATAAGAAGACACACCTGGATGTGTCTTTGTGACTTTACAGAGCTCTGCAAGATTGTGTTCATCAACATTTACTTTGATGGATCCACCTTGCTTAGCTCTAAGGTAAAAGAAACTCTCTCCAGAAGCAAACAGGATGGGAAGACATTGCCACGGGAATACATTTTTCTGCATCTCAAAGGACATTTTCAAGGATGCAGAGAGGTGGTAAAAAGATGTGGTTCCACAATACTCTAGACTCTTCCCAGGTGACAGACCACCCCTCTTGAAGACATTGCCCTCATAGTAGAGAAGGTCTGCAACATCAGGGCATCAATGGTCCTTTCTCTGAGAAGCCCTTTCAGCACCCCTGAAAAGTTGCCTGACTGCTGCACTCTGGAGGCAGTCATGGGGTGCTTATCACTGCACTTATTAGCTTGTACAGTCATCACCAAAGATATCTAGGCATGCAGTATAATATCCAGAAAATACTACATACCATTTTCCCTTCCACTTGCACAACAGGCCATAAGAATCCATGACATCCCACCAAGTCAGATGAAAGCAACAGCTACAGAAATAGAAAAAACTGCTGGCAAAAAAGTCATCCAAGTGGTACCCCCAGACTAGCAATGATCCTGAACTTAATTAATATTCTTTTTAGTGCCAACAGTGACCAAAGACCAATTTTGGATCAACAAATCAATTTATCAAACACTAGAAGTTTTAGATGATCATGGTTCAGTCCATTCTACCACTGCTGTGAAAAGGACAATTGGATGTGGTTTATAGATCTCCAGGATGTGCACTATCATATCAAAATACACAAACACTCCAGAAGGTACCCTCACTTCTGGATGGGAGCCAGTCATTAGCAGTGTTCAGGGCTCTGACCTTTGGTCTCAACACAGCCCCCAGGGTGTTCAACAAGTGCATGGCAGTGGTTCCAGTTCACTTGAGACAGCTAGAATTTTGGGTATTTCCTTACCTTGACAAATGTCTCCTTTTTGCTTCCATCAAGACTCTATGGATTCAGGACAGGGATTACTTGCTCCATCTCTGTCTTCAACTAGGAATCACAGTGAAATATGCCAAGTCTCAGCTCTCCCCAGCTCAAGCCCTGGACTTAATTGGAGCTCATCTGGATATGATGACACAACTTGCAAGCTTACCACAGACAAGTTTTCATAATCTGCAGAGCCAAGCATCACACATTCTTTCTCTTCCTTCCCCTTCAGCCAGGCTAGTCCTCGGTTCCATGGCAACTTACATAGTTCTGGTATTTCTAGCAAGATTTTACATGAGGGTTCTGCAATGGATGATTGTAGTACAATGGGCAATAGGACATCTCCCTGTGACTGAATCTATTTGAATTACAAATATTTGCAGGGAACACACAGTCTGGTGGATTCATGCAAAAGTAGTTTCTCAGGGCCACCTTTTTATCCTTCCTGCCCTCAAGGCCACAGTGATTATGGGTGCCTGCCAACAACCATATTACTTGGGAAGGATGATCTAAGGCACGTGGTCTCAGTTGGAGGGCAATCTTCACATCAATGTCCTAGAAATGAGAGCATCCTATTAGTGTTGCAGGTGTTTCAAGGTGTTCGCTGTCTAGGGATGGTGGCTATCCAGACAGACAACATATCAGTGGTCTGGTACACCAACAAACAAGTGGGAACCTGGTCATACCCCTCATGCTGAGAAACAGTGAGAGTGTGGCAATGGCAAGTCTCTACCAGCTGCTTTCTACTGGCAATGCATATTCTGGGAAAGTCCAATGTGCTAGCAGACAAAGTGAGCAAATCCATTTTGCTTCCTCATGAGTGGTCACTCAATCCATTAGTGGTGGAAAGGATATTTTGCCAATAGGGCCAACTGTGCTGTAACCTTTTTGCTTCCTCCCTTAATTCCAAGTGCAGCAGGTACTTTGTCCTGATCCTGGAGTGTGACTGAGAGATTATCTGATTCAGGATTTGCCCTCCAATCTTCTTTACCCCCACACCACTCTTCTCATTCCCAGGTTCCTTCAGGAAGCATTTCAGCAGAAGAGTAAAGTAATCTCATTGCCCCATTCTGGCCCCAATAAGAGTTGTTTTCCTTTAAGTGGCTTCATCTAGTTCACCCTCCCTGAGTGTTGGATCTTTCTCAGGACCTTTTCTCTTACCTATCCAGGAAAGCTATCCTGGATATTCAGACCCTCAAGTTTACTGCATAATTTTTCTACTTCCAGTGATGGCTAGGCAGTCCAGATTTTCTTCCCTGGTTTGTCATATCTGTACTTCATCTCAGAAAGATTCTGCTAGAAAGATTTATAACAACAAATGGAAAAGATTTTCCATTTGGGCTCACCATAGGCAACTAGATCCATTTTCAGCACCTATTCTAGCTATTCTTGATTTCCTTACTTCCATTTTCAATAATGGAGCACGTTATTCTACAATTAATGTCCAACTTGCTACCATTTCTTATTTTTACTTTGGCAAAAACCATGCTTGCTTGGATTCACTGAAATCATGCAAGGCCTTTCTTAAAGGTATCTTTTTACCTCAACAACCTATTAAGGACCCTACTGCTCCAGAAGATTTAGTAGTACTACTTCAGGCCTTGATGCAGTGTCCCTCTGAACCCTCTGCCAAGGTGGACTGAAAATTCTTGTTGTGAGAACCATTTTTCTGGTTGAAATTACATTGGCTAGACAAGTATCACAACTTGAGGCACTTTCTTCTCAGCAGCCATTTGCTTTTACATAAGGATAGGATGTCCCTTCAGACTAACCCTTCTTTTCTAGCTGAGGTGGCATCAGATACATCTATCAGTTAGTCCATCAACCTACATGTTTTCTTTCCAAAATTTTCCAAGAAGGGAACAATGCATGCTGCTCATGTTGGATGTATACAAACAGCTTAGATTCTATCCTCATATAACTAAAGAATATAAGAAACCATGCTGAATGTTTGTCTCCTTTCCTAAGGCAAAATTGAGTAAGGCTGTTACAAAAGTAAATTTAGTCAGGAGGCTCACTGATTGCATTTCTTTTCTTCTTTTCAAGATCAAAGGGCTAACATTACCTAAACCTCTTAAGGCTAATTCCACCAGATCTGTGGCTACTTCATCTGCCTTCTAGTCAAGAGCTTGCATAGATAACATTTATGCAGCTGCCACTTGGTCCAGTAGTCATACCTTTATTGTTCATTACAAAGTGGACATCTTATCTAGGAACAGGGTAGCATATGGCTCTTCTGTACTCCAGAATATCCTTCACTGAGGATCACCCAGTGTTTTCCTCTAGCTGGGGACTGTGTATCATTGGCTGAGGAATGGATAAAAAAGATAACATCAGATACAAAATTATGTACTCAACAGAATGATGCATCTGTGTTGTCTATTTTTGTCCTTCCTCAACCTCCTGCCCTCCAGACCCTTTTCTGCTTTGGAAGCTGCTTGTCTTAGATTTTCTAGTATGTCCTGAGAAGTAACCCCTGCTCACCTGACTGAATGAGCTGTACTCTTCTTTCTAACTAAAATGTGATTTAATTTGGAGAATGTTTTTTACTGGGTATCCTTTTTGGTGCTAGATGTTATGACTAGAGGCCAAACTCAATCTGAGGTAATTTAGGTGAAGGAGAGGATTATGGGTAAGAGGCGGAGCTTGAGCTATGGAACTAAAGTCTACTGAAGGTGCTGAAGTCAGATCTGAGGTCGGATGCGAGACCCATCATTTGAGGAAGGATGAAAACAGAGACCGAGTGCTAAAAAAACATGAATACGGTCGGCAACACTGGAAACAGAGTGTTTATTCCATAAGCCATTCAAAACATTCATCAAGCATTTACTAGTTTGTTTTTGAGTGCTATCCTGCTATTGTGTATTTGAAGGATGAAAACAGACAACAGAGATGCATTGTTATAGTGAGTAGATAAGTTTTGTTTTTCTGACCTTCCCACCATCAAAATATAATGAACAGTTTGATAGCTAAGCCACTGAAACTGCAATGTAGCTGACTCAAACTAAGCATCCTAAGAAGTAATTAGTAAAAGCATTAGAGACACACAGATGTCACCAGCACTTCTGTTTGGCTTTCAACTCTTTACACAGTACAATCTAAGAAAAAAATTCTACTAGACAGGCTTGGAGAGTTACATGTTTAGACTCCTCTCCCTTATGACATCATAGAAGAAGGGTTTATTTGCAAAAGGAAGGCAGGGATGGAGCTAAGGTAACAATCAGACTACAAACAATGAAGCTGCCAGTACATAAATGTCAGTACAATGCAACAGACATCACAGCAGAACTCTGCTCGTACAAGTAGGGGAACATGGAACTTTACTTTGAGTGTGTAATTAAAACTTATGAAAATTGATTTAATAAAAGACTTCTCCATGGTGATGTTACCCTTGTATTAATGCTCTTATGAGAGAAGTGTACTTTTTCACTTCAATTAAATGCTTTTTTGGAGTGGGGGTCATCCATTTTATTACTGATCTCTTTCAATTTCAGTTCAATGATCTTTTTGGTGTGTGTGTGTGTGTGTGTGTGTGTGTGTGTGTGTGTGTGTGTGTGTGTGTGTGTGTATGTTTGTGTGTCTGTGTGAGTGTGTGTTACAATACAAAACTGAATAATGCAATAAATCTCTCTGAAAAGACACATGGCAAGTTAATATGGTTAAACACTTTCTTCTTTATATTTTAACACAACTTTATCAGAGCCATCTTTTAATAGCTTGAGTGACCAATTGTTTAATTGTGTGTGTGTGTGTGTGTGTGTGTGTGTGTGTGTGTGTGTGTGTGTGTGTGTGTGTGTGTGTGTGTGTGCACACGTGATAGCTCTAGTCATTATTGTTGTAAAACTGGTGGTGGGGGTGTAATGTGTAATGTTTTTTTTATTTTCGCTCAGCTGCAGTTTTTCCTAATGTGGAGATATCATGTAACTGTTGAGAAGGAAGGCAGTCTGGTTCTACACAGTACACTTGTGCAACTTTGGAGAGTTGTAAGGCCGCAGATCCCTACATAGTGTGTGCTGTGAGGCTTGACATCTTCAATAACATTGAGCTTTTTACTATTTTTATTTCATGATTATTTGTTAGGATAGGGTCTTACGCTGGGTTTGAAGAGTTTGGGATGCAGCAGACTAGCTGATAATAAAATGGGGTGCATAGCCTTTTTTTAAGATAATGTATTCAGATTAGTTTATTATATGATAATCTGAAAAATATCCATAGATAACTTTGTTTACTTATGGACTTACTTCAGTAATATAGCAGTGTAATGTCTAAAGGTTCCCACTCTGGCCACTGACTACTTTCAAGGAATCACTTCTGCATTCAAACATGTTCTTGTCATTTAGAAGCCACTCAGACTTTCATAGAGACTGATTAATGCTCCTTTGAACTCATACTCAGTAGTTTATGCAATGAACTTGAGTCAAGTGTTTATTGTTGTCTTGCTATCTCTGGAAGACAAGCATTTTGGACCCTTAATTCTGATTGGTCAGAAAGTGCCAGGATGTGAGACAGACATTGCTTGCAATGCAATGAAAAAGAAATGCTTTTGTTTCAGTCTACAGGTCTGTTTGGTGCAGCTTCCACCCAACCTTTTATGGATTGGTTGTTGCTTATTCCATTTATTTTAATGGTAAGCTCTTATTCTGAAATCCTGTAACAGTGTGAATAAAAACTCTCAGTTAATTCTCGAGTGACTTGCAGCACGTAT
Organism: Protopterus annectens; assembly: GCF_019279795.1. Taxonomy (NCBI): domain Eukaryota; kingdom Metazoa; phylum Chordata; order Ceratodontiformes; family Protopteridae; genus Protopterus; species Protopterus annectens. The sequence goes on from NC_056743.1 coordinate 1,454,238,178, forward strand.
TAAATAAATGGCAACTTCCTATCAACAGTATTTTAATTAATTTTGCTCCCCTCCCTCAGTGCCTAACCACAAGGATCTTACACATTAATTACACAAGCAGGTCAGTGCCAATCACAGTAGGGCTGTCACACAAGCAGCCATCAAGGAAATTTTACTGTGCATCCTAACATACCTCCTTGCATTCTACATGAGCTATTGTTACAGCACATCCCATAAGAAGTTTTGGGGTACATAGTTATATATCTTTCTCTAATTTCACAAGATGTATGTAGACTGTAATGGCAACTACCCATGACCCCCTTCAAAATCTATGCAATGGCAGAGTGTTGATACATTCTCCTACAGTTAGTTCTGAATATGCACTTCTTCCTAAATCAGTGGGCTATTTATTGGATAAAGTCCCCTTTCCAATATCCATATGCTTTCCCAGAAGGGCTGAGAAGTGTGATCCCTTTATGAAAAAAATCTTCTCCCCTTTCTGGAAATGACTACTACACCATGTGCTGTCTCAACCTTTGACTCAGCACTGAAAAGGCATGCTAACCATGATAGCAAATATAGTGTCTTCAGCATTTCCAAATGCATCCCATCCCACAGCTTTCCACAGCACAGCTATTTACTTACCTCAGTGAAACAAACACCATCTACCAAAACTAATCCAGTTCCACCATCTGTTTCTGTTAATGTCACCTCAGAGGAGGACATATCCTCTGAATTCAGTATTTCTTCATGGTGTCCTTTTACTTGTCAGCAATGTCCTTATATTAGGCGAGTGATTCTCCACCCTGTAGAAACATTCAAACTCTGCTCCTGAATGACAAGATGGTTTTGCAGTTTCCAGAAGCTCTTTAAAGGAGTCCAAAAGTAATTTTCTACTGCCTCATCAGACTTCTGACACACACATAAGCCTTTGCTTCATTGACTACCACAGCTACTGCCTTGGTGGCCTTGTTGATAACTACCAGTCCGTTTCACAGATCTTCACCTTCTGCTAACATTCATGGAAGTCTTCTTTCTTTAACCTGGAAACCACATTCATCACAGAATAGAAAATCCTAGGACTACTGTCACGACAAGCATAACTGTGTCCTCACAAGTCTGTGCAGCTGCCAAAATCACTGATGACTTGAACATTGGCCATTCAAACTCCAGATCCCCAGCCCCCAATATATGGGAGAAGCTTTTCTGGAGATGGAAGTTTAACTTTTACCACAGGAGAACATTGAGTAGAAACTGGGGGATTCATCTCTTCTCAAAAATGATATAGATATTAGGAGCACTTCTTGGACCATTGTCTAAAACTCTGGTCTGAATGCAAAGCTATTTTTAATTCCTAACCAGAAGCAAAACCAATTTATTTCTAATTGTAAATATTGGTCATCTTTCTATTCAGTGCTGTCTGGTGCCAAATTAAGAGTGTTTTTTTTTTATAAATGTATAGAAGAAGAAAGAAAGCAGAACTCCATTTAATATGGCTATTATAAACCAGAGTGGCATCCCTGTATGCCTTCTGAGTGAAAGATTTGTTCTTCCATTTAATGCAGGTTTTCATCAAATGTTCTGATTCAGTGAAAGGGAATTTCTGGGGTGGGTTTGAAATAAACCTACTTTAACAGAAGTTAAGTAAAAAAGTCTATTGATTGTGCCAACAATTAAGTACTTCAGTCTTAGCATCACACCTTTTTAGTCACATGTACTTCAGGAAACCTATTGCTTTAATCACAGACAGCTTCGGCGCTGTGAATTGCATGAAAGCAATCAGTAAAAAGATGATTCCTAGTCAGAAATAGAAACTGACATTAAAAATAACCTGTCAAATGAAACCATAAACATCCTTAGCAAAAAGTGATGATCTTACTAGATTGCTTTTACATCACAGTAATCACCAGGGAAAGATTTATAGAAATTTAGATTTATGCTGTACTAAAGTTTTTTTTCCCTTTTTTATTTATTTTTTTAATTTCACAGAAATGTAACACATTCACTCTTTTTTCTATCTGTCTTGGTAGTGTGGAACAGTCTGAAGAAACAGGTATAGTATAACATAACCTTATTCAGCTTTGCTAAGGACTTCATTCACAATAGTTGCCACTGCTTGAACTTAGAAGGTATTGTTAGTATTAGAATGAGTGTGGCATTCTTCATGTTGAAGTCTTTTTAGCTGTATAAAAATTAATAATAAGGATACGTTTCTTTGCACCAGCAAGTTCATAACACAATTTTAAGACAGACAAGGGTGTACATTTATAAACTGGTGTCCATATTGCAAAACATGTATCAAACATAGGTGCATGCCAGCAGAAGTATGTGTGTCTAAAGTGAAATGCTTTTGAACTATTTTTTTTACCTTTTACACCTACATAGATTCATAGGTATATACTAGGCTAATGACCCCCAAGGCCTTCATAAGCCTAGCTGGGCAACCCAACCCAGAAGATCAACAGAAAATCCTATGACTACTGTCATGAGAAGCATGAGTGTTTATTAGGAGAGGATATGTTAGGAAGTTTCTACAGGTTATTTGGGGCATGTTCGTTTGGGCATTACTGTCTACCAGAGACATGGGGCCAGACCCTGGATGAATTCTTCTGATTTCTCATCCATTTGGTCAAATATATGCTTAGATAGGGTTAAGGATGAACTCTGCTTCACATGGATGTGGAGCATAGTCTAGATCATGGGGATCCTCTGATACACATATCTCTCACCAGCATGTCTGTCACAAGGAAAATTTAAATCCTTGGATTTAGTGGTTCTGATGTTCATCATTTTATAGATGTGCAAAAGGTCCATCAGATCTGGATTCAGGGATGCCATATATGCATGGCATAAAATGCCTCTCAATAACCTGTAAGAGACTGAGTACAGAGATAGGGCTTTAACACGTTCCATATAGGACAATGTGCTTATACGATGGATTTTCTCATTAAGGAACCTTTGTCGCATATGTCTTATTAGGTACATGCTGAAGGGGACATTATACTCACTGATGGGTCAGATAAGGGCCAAATTATGTGACATTATGAATTACTTTGACCTGGATGACATGCCTTTATTTATAAGCTGGGTGACATTTTCTTACTTCCTCGGCCACATGTTGTTCAAAGACCAGATTAGTGTCTACATATGGTCTCAAATCCCTGACTACTGGGGCAACTCTTAGTGCTGTCTTATAGTGGAGTAATTAGCCTGGGTGTCAGTTTTCCCAGTAGCCATTATAATGCATTTCTTGACATTGAATTTTAATTCATGATTTTGGCACCAGTCTTTTATCTGTGTTATAGGCTGTCTTGTAAGGTGTTTGTGTCATAGGGAGGATCTATGATAGCTCCCAGCCTGTAGTCATCTGCAAAACATATTAGCAAAAGGGCACTGACATTAGCTTTTATCTCCAAGACGTAGATGCCAAATAAGAGTCTTCCCAGCACAGAGCCCTGAGGTACCCTGCTGGTGACCAGTCTCTTAGTGGAGGTGGCATCACCAGTCCTGACTTCCTGGGTTCATTATATGATACAGCTGACAGTCCAGTGACTTTTGTAGGGGTTTAAGCCCAGTTTTACCCAGGTGGGGTTTTCGTATACTCTTTCTTTTTACCTTTTTTCTTTATTTTTTCTTTATTTTTCATTCCTTATCATTCTTCAATTATGTTTGCATAATTGTGATGACTTGAATACCAGCTGTCTTGCTATCCTCTATGTCCATATTCATTATTATGTATATACAAAAGTTGAGTACAACCCATGTAATATGTGATTCAACCATGATTAATACACACAGTATTAAGTGTATGTTTCTATTTATATATGCATTTTCTTGCATATACAGATATAATGTGTGGGTGTAGATGTGAAGGAATACAGAGACACACCAGCATGCTTACATGTACACACTCACACACACACACACACACACACACACACACACACACACACACAATCACACATATGCATGCAAACTCACAGATACCTAGACACACACACAAATACACACATGCACACACAGACACACGCATACAAAACGCACATACCTATACACATGCATATACAAGCACACACTGAATTAAAGACTAGTATAATCACAAAGGTACCACACTATACAAACACATCCAGACATACACACACACACACACACAAACACACACACACACACACACACACACACACACACACACACACACACACACACACACACACACACACACACACAAACACACACACACAGTCAGACTAAGTTGCACATATCCAGATTCTTAATTCTCTATCTAATCCCCCTAGTGCAACCAACCAGGTCAACAGACAGAAAGACAGACAGGCAGAAAGGCATACAATTATGTATACACGAGTGCACACACACACACACACACAGACACACACACACACACACATACACACACACACACACACACACACACACACACACACACACACACACACACACACACACACACACACATGCACACAAAGCTTCATTCATACCCCTACAAAAATGCACAAATATGTCCATACACATACATGCACTAACACCCCTGCCAAAGCCATGTCTTTGATGAACTTCCCAGCACCAAGAGTATTCCCATAGGAGTGAAAAGGAGAATGCTGTGATTTTATGGTAATCACTTTTTCTTCCTAAAGAAAAAGTTTAAGTGGATAGTGATTCAGACAATCATTCATCTGAGCAAATTGGGTGCTGTGGACATTTCCAGCTGAGAGCATATGGCTAATTAGCATTAACTACTCCTCAGACATCCTGCCATATTATCAAATGGCTTCAACTGCATGATAACCATACCTCTCAACTGTCCAGATTTCCAGAGAATGTCCAGATTTTTGCTTCATATTTTGGTCGTCTCCTCTTAAAATTTGTGTTTTTCTGGCAAACTACAGAGAACTGTATGTGAGTTTCAGACTTCATGCCCTTCAGAAAAGGCAAACTAACACAAAACCTGTTATTCTAACAACATTCTAAGTTTATAAGAGCCACATTTAAAAATTGTTCCTATGTTTGGGTCTTTGTCCCCCTGACATACCTCTCAACTTTACAGATTTTCACAGAATGTCCAGATTTTTCTCTCATATTTTTAGTTTGTTCCTCATAAAATTTTGTTTTTCTAGCAAATCATTGGCAAAGCATTCTGAATTTAATTCAGAAAATAATGACAGCCATTTGAGTTTCAGACTTCATAGCCTTCAGAAAATGTGTGCTAATGTAAAACCTGTTATTCTATCAACTTTCTACATTTGTAAGAGCAATATTTAAAAATTGTCCCTATTTTTATGCCTTTGTCCAGATTTCTTGCACCAAGAGGTTGGGAGGTATTTAAGGCATTTTCCAGATTTCTTGTTTTAAGAAGTTGAGCGTTATGAAGACCACACACTAAGGTACTGTAGGAGATGAAAACTGCTGAAGTATGATCTCTGAATTCAAAAAGCTTAGCTCAATGCAAAATCCTTTCATGATAAGGCTTTTGCATTGCACTATGCCTTTCTGAATCCCAGGCATTGTGCTTTTCTAAGTTATTTTTCCCTTTCTATGATTCTCAAGGAAAACTGCTAGAAACAGGAACTTTTTCCTGTGCTCTGCTGATTTTGCTGTCCTTATATGCATTTTTTGCATACACACACACACACACACACACACACACACACACACACACACACACACACACACACACACACACACACACACACACACACACACACACACACACACACACACACACACACTCTTAGTAATTGTCTTGTTCCTTGCCTATTTCTCTCAAAGAAAGCTGCCCAGAAGCCGTTTCATTTTCCTGTGCTCTGCTGTTTTTCTCATTGTTATCAACATTTTTGTGCCATTATTGCTGCTAGCAGCTCTCCCAGTGGGTTATCTTACCTGATTTTTTTGTTTCATGGACTTCTTGCTCTGCTGGCTATGCCCCATTAGTGTATCTGCACTGACAAGCTCTTCCATCTTCGGTGATGTGTATGGAACAGTGACTTTGTAGTATTTAATGCCACTAATTTGATGAGTTAGCATTCAGACAAGCTGCTTCGGGTAGATGATAAAACAAGAAAACAGTACTGTTTACTGTGTAATGCACTATATCTATTTAACACATGGAGCTGCTACTTCGCAAATAATTGTAACACTGCTCTGTAGTGTTTAGCACAGACCCCCTTAAATAAGCTAGTAAAAGAGATATGCTTTAAGAAATCATCTGCTGCAGCTATTAGAAACAGCAATGCAAATACTACAGTATACATTATACAGCACCTCAGGGTGGAATATAATTCATATAACTCTCATGTCTTAGAAGACCCCATGTTCTTAAGATTTGCATTGTCATATTTTTATTTAACGTTCTGCCGTATAGTTAGCTGTGTTTTGTCTAATAATATGCATTATATTATGCATTTATGTATGTTTTTGTTCATTTAAAAAATTGTTAAGGTACAGTTTGTTGTGTAAATGGATGAACACAGCTAGATGACAGGAACAGAAGGGAGAGACTTACCACTACCTTGATAATGGAGCTTTGCTTCAGAAAAGATAGTGTTGTGCATGTTATCAGTATGCAGGACAGACTAAACACCAAAGACTACCTGAACCGCAATTAGAGTAGAGTTGATGAGCACCAGGAAATGTCTACAACAAGACAAGATGCATAAAGGGCCCATTATATTACACTGACATAGAACTGGTCTAGTTGTGTGAACTGTATGGTAGGTAATGCTATCCTTAATACTGCAATATTTATATAGAGGGTGACTCCTAGTAATTTTCTAGGACAATGGCATTTAGTAATAGCATGTAAGAACTGAAGTATATAAGCTGGTCATCATGTCACATCAATATTCCACATGCTACACAAAGCAATTTATGCATACTGACAAAAAAAAATAGAAATAATTAAGAGCTACAACATGGATTCTACCCTGGAAGAATTAAGTTGTTTTCCAAGTTCTGGTGCATTGTTTTCTGCCAATGTATGTAAGACCAGTAAGTTCATCTTTTTTTACCCCAAATTGCTACAGAAATGCAGAATTGCTGAGCAATATAGAATCACTGCATTCATTGACAGATTAGTACATTTTGGTCCTTGAGCTGTTTTCAATCCATGGGTCCTACTTTATACCCCCTGCCTCCAGCTTGTTATTTCAGATGACCACACACACACGCACACACACGCACACACACACACACGCACACACACACACACACACACACACACACACACACACACACACACACACACACACACACACACACACACACACACACACACACACACACACACACACACACACACACACACACACACATACACACACACACACACACACACACACACACACACACACACACATATAAGCATGTCTGTTCTTATCTACAGACTACAGTTCCCAGTGATTTGCCAGAAAAACTCAAATTTTAAAGTTTTACGAGGAACAGACCAAAAATATGGGGCAAAATGAAAAGCATTCAGCAAAAATCAGAAACAGCCGAAGGGTATGGTCATTGCAAAGAAGATTATAGCTACGAGCTCTTACTATGAATGCTGCTTCCTTTCTTTTATGTACTCCAGAGTTTGATTCTCTAAGCCTCTGTTTGCAACTGCATGAGTCTGAGAAGTTAACACACACACAATCAGTATTCAGAATGCTTTTACAGTTAGTCATATTATTTTTATACAGCTGCCCATGCTCTAACTGAGCCATAAATATGCTACTATGTACTGAGTAGAGAAAAATACTCAGGTAGCATTACATTTCCATACACTTTTTTCATATTACCTTTATTGCAAGTCTAGAAATACATTGAAGCATTTGAGCCAATGAAAGTGAGTGAAAATGATAGCTGCAGACCCAAGTAATTTTGGGATATGTGGGTGAGAGGTGGATAGTTTATTTTCTTTCTTTTTTTTTATTTGTTTAATGTTTGCCCTCAAACAATTTGTCGACCAGCTTGATAGGCCTTCTGTAGTTATATGCCCCAGGTGGCTGCCTGAAACTCCCTTATTGTAATCTGCAACTTACCACATACATGGTGGTGCTGCTGTGTTAGTGTTTTAGTGTGATGATAATATTGCATAGGTTGATCTGGTGGCTTGTGCTCAGAAACAGACACAGATCTTTGGACACCAGGCTGGACTGCGAGGGTTGAATACTTGGATGCTACTCCCCCCCCCTTCATGTGGGGATATTCTTGTATGAGGCAGTTTAAAGGGGATGCCCTAGCAGATCCTTGAAAGAGAGAGAGAGAGAGAGAGAGAGAGAGAAATCGTATTTCACAGCTGCACTCAAGTTGAATTTCTGTGTGGGTATGTATGTGCCTCTGTGGTGTGTGTGCATATGAACATGGTATATGTGTGTGTCTGTGTACATGCATGCTTGCATGTAGATGCACACGGATGCGTCTTTGTGTGTGTGTGTGTGTGTGTGTGTGTGTGTGTGTGTGTGTGTGTGTGTGTGTGTGTGTGTGCATGTATATAAATGTGTGTGTGTGTGTGTGTAAGCATGTTTTCGTAGGGTTTGTGCGTATTGCTAATTTTTATTCAAGAATTCATTGATTTTTAGAATTTGTATGATAGAGTCAGCCCATGTACCATAATTAATTTCCAATATCTACTCTTGTAGGCTACCTTTTGCCACCAGGAGGGCAAAATAAGTTAGGCCTGGGATGAATTTACAAGTCACCATCCAATTGTCAGGGTTTACCTTAAAACAAATTGAAACCCTTGTTTTTTTTATAAGTAACCAAAGACTATTCCAGAGATATGAGGAAGCAATTAATAAAAAAAAAAATCTGCTACTCCAGTATGCCTTATTTATTTATTGACTTTCTGTTATTTGGTTGTGAGTGTTTGTACAGCCATTTGTTTAAAGTGCATAACAGAGAACAGGGGGTTATATCCATAACGGCACATAATTGCGGACATAATTCACAGTACAGGAGTTTATAACAACATGTAAAATCCTAGCTGAAGAATGCCTTATGGTTATCCTTAGCTATAGTTGCTAATTTTTTTTCAATTTTCAAGGGCAACTTTGAAAAAAATTTAGCAACTATAGCTAAGGATAACCATAAGGCATTCTTCAGCTATATCCGTAACCTAAAAGGTAGGACCCAGATGTGTGCTGAACTAGCTGTGGATGGTATCACACACACACTGATCCTGTGAAAATAGCTAAACTATTAGCTGACAGGTTTGGACAAAATATCACCCCCCTGTCCCCTCCAAAAATTCCACAAAGCATTCCCTGTACATTTCCCTCACTTTACATTTTCAAAGAACAAGTCATTAATGCTCTTTCTAAGGCCAAAACCACAGCCTCTGTGGGATCAAATGACACCCCAGGTTGGATTTTAAATGGTCTAAAACATGAGTTAGCAACTCTGTTAGGTATCCTATTCAACCACCGTGTGAGTACTGGTTTTGTTCCTGCTGAATAGAAAACAGCAACCATCATCCCCCTTCATAAAGGAGGTACAGCAACAGACCTTGGGAACTACAGAACCATAAGCTTAACCAGCCTTATCTGTAAGGCCACAGAACAAATCCTCACATACCTTATAAATTAGGACATAAGTCTTCTCCAAACCCTTGACCTGACACAGTTTTGTTTTTGCAAAGGCAGATTATGCTTGTTAAACCTGGTGGAGTTCTTCAAAAATATCACCTGAGACATAGATGAAGGCAAATCTGTGCATACAGCCAACCTTGACTTAGCCAAGGCTTTTGACACAATCCTACATTCAGGCATCATTGATAAACTCTCTCAGTTGAATATCAACCTTTATGTTGCCAGGTGGTTGCTAACTGGCTCATCAACAGATCACACTCAGTCAAAGTTGGGGACTTTACCTCAGCCAGCAGACCTGTCAGCAGTGGAGTTCCACAGGGGTCAGTGCTGAGGCCCCTGTTGTTTGGAATATACTTCTTAGAAATTCAGGCCAAAACAGATGGGCTGTGGCTGACTAAGCTTGGTGATGACTGCAAATTATGTACGATCACTGAATCCCAAACAATGTCAATATACTTCAAGAGGGACTTACACAAAACAGTGATTGGTGCCAAAGCCATGGACTCAAACTCACTGCTAAAAATGCATTATCATCCCCTTCAGTAAAAATGATATCCATGCAGACTATCATATAAATAATAATATCCTAAGTAAAAACTCAGTGGTGAGAGACTTGGGAACACAAGTTGACTGCAGCCTAAACTTGACCACCATGTGTCTACTGTGGTAAGGAAGACATTCTACATTGCACACCTCATGAGCAAAGACATTGCCTCAAGAGTGAAAAGCTCATAGCACCCCTCTACTCAACGCTCATCAGGACAATAACTGAGTGCAATACTCCCTTTGTTATGTACCTTACCAGGCACGTGAAACAACTTGAGAGACCTCAGAGATTTCTAACCAAGAAAATGTAGGTTCTCCAGCACGTCATACATTGACAGACTGAAAACACTGTCACTGTACTCAGTAGTGTACAGACTATTTAGAAGAGACTTGTGCCTGGCCTACAAGGCAATCTTAAACCCAAACATAATGGAAATGCTACACATCTGCAAGTCAAATAGGACAAGGGTCACTCACTCCAGGGACCTTGACCTGGCCTACGACATAAATAGGACCTGGTGGAGAGACAAATGTGTCTCTCAGAGGTTGTCATGCCTCTGGAACAGGCTATCAATGCACATCAAACAGAGTCCTTCTATGGCCCTGTTTAACTGAAGCCTTGATGACTGTATGGGGAAACCATAAATTCTTTCCAGGGATTTCACCTATGACCCACCTAGATATGGGCAGTCATTGCTAACTAATAGCTCAAGTTTAGGCATGATCCTTATATTGGGTTTCTCTAGTATTATACCTGGTACACATGGCTAGGCTTATGAAGACCTTTGGGTCAATAGCCTAGTAGCCACCTATGAACCTATAAGAGGCAGATTATAGGGATAAAGCTTCAATCTGTCTTGACAGCTGAGGATATTTAGTCCACTGATCTTTTTAATTAGAAATCTCTGCAGTCTTATTGGCAGTACAATAATTTGGATAGATACTTTGTAAAATAGGCATTATTTTCTATAACTGGTTGATCATTGAAGAGTACAAAGGAAAATAAGGCAACCTTCCATATCACTGTATCAGTATTCCTTACATAAGGGATCTCCTGCAAAGAATAGTCCAATGTCTGGACAGTATAACAAAGTCTTTATTATTTACGGACACAATACATCACATGTATGTTCCCCATACAAGGTGTAGGCCATAAAGGGGGTGTATGGATGCACACACTTCAGAACTTCTTTGCTACTGGTCCAAATGTCATAACTGAGTGTTGGATTGAACACTGTTTGTCTATGCTGATTACCAAAATGTTTTTCAGATAAGTGCCCCACTGAGATTTGTCCTTATCAGTCTCTTTTATTTTTTAGTGTTGTTCATTTCATGTATTTCAGAAAAGGAAAATCTCAGTCTGGGAGGCAGATTCTCCAAAAGATTATCACAACTAGTGTCACTTCTGTCTGGGTGCTTTCCATGACCATATGCAGTGTCCTATTTGACAAGCGTTTGCCCCCAAGACCCTACATAGTCTCTTCTCCTTCTTATCTTCTTATCTATTTATCTTCAAAATCAATGTCTTGAGCTGTTGGCTCAGGGTGCTATGGTTGAGTCTTCCTGTCCCAAGGGTCAGCTGTTGGCCAAGAAAAAGCCAAAAAACTCAGGTCTGATACAGCTGCTGTCCAGCCTCTCCTGGACATCCCTTTCAAGGTTAGTGAAAGCCCGAGGCATCATCCCGTCATTGCCTTGGATTTCTCTGCCTCATGTCTGTCGGAGGACAGCATGAATCCAACTTCTTGTACATCCTTGGGGGCTTTACAGACATCTGCGTCAAACATTGGGGGGGGGCCTCAGCTGATTATATCGTAGATCCCTACTATGCTTATTGAGTGTTGACAGGGGTTCGACTCTCCCAGGGTTTTTTGTGTGGACTTCCTGCAGAAAAAAGAAATGGAAAAGTGTATTCCCCCCACAGTTAAGGATCTCAATGAGAATGGCAGGATTTTACTCAGAGGTTGTTTAATGTTTTAGTGGTTTTAAGCTTCCTCAAGGGTTCTCTGTGCTTGCCACTCCCTGGTCTTCCACTCCTCTTAAAAGACCCAGGGAGCTGGATTCCTCTGATGAGGACCATGATTCAAGGGAAGAGGTGTCAGCCTCTTCTCAGATCTCATCTTCTTTGAACTATGGTTCAGAGAAAGAGAATTCTATTAATCCACATTCCTCTTTAGAGGAACCCTCCTTTGGGGACACTATTCCTATATGATGGAATTCTTTAAGTGGGATTGCTCTCAGGATTTTGATATCCAAAAGAGGTATTATGAGCTCATCCAGATTAAGTTTCCCTAGCTTTCTGCTGTTTCTCTAGATCTGGCCATCCTCCTGGATACCTTTTCAGCAACTTATGTGGCCCCTATTTATCAGGCCCTAGCTCCTAAGAAACCTGACAGATTTTACAAGGTGAACAGTAAAAATGGCAACAACCACCATGAAGTAAAGTCCAAGGTTTAATCACTCAAACAGCATAAAAATGACATAAAATCAGAGCAGCAACAATGATGTGTAAGTGCTTTCAGACTAATGCCCTTCTTTAGACAATTAACTAAAAAATCTCTAACAGTTTAAGTAGTAAATAGCAACCAATTAAAATTAGTAATTTATCCGCCTTTTCTTTAGGGCTGGCTTAATGGGAATGACATCATTCAGTCCAGGAAATCTATGTGCTGTTAACTCTGTAAGCCACCTTGCTTCCTGATACACTGTTTCATTCACCAGGTCCCCCACCAAAACTATTGTGTATGATCTGTATTACTGAAAACCTAAAAATCATGTCCTGGAAACTGATGTATGTGTTGATATAAGGCATTATGCTCATTATGTTGCCTTATTGCAGACAAATGATTTAATATTCTATTTTTTAGCATACAATTTCCTGCACATAGTCTACAGGTAGCTAAATATATCACATTCATAGTCTTACAACTAGCATATGTGTGGAAATAATATACTCTATTAGTAGTGGGGTGTGTGAATGTAATATCTGTATTTATGTGAGGACAAGCCTTACAGGTACCACAGTTTATATCTGTAACAGTAACAGTACTTGGAACACATCTAGAGCCTGTTTACTGCATTTCCTGTGTTGCACTTAATTTAAAATCGTTTTTTTCTCTAAAAACTGCATTTTACCTGATTTTGGCCTAGCACTCAAGTGTGGGGTCATTTATTGCACTGTTGTGATTATTTTGCTGCTTGTGTATCTCTGCTACCTTTAAACTACAAAAAAAAAAAAAAAAAAAAACATTGCTTTTGTCCCACTTTCTGAAAGTTAAGAAAGTTCAGTTACAGATTTGCTGTTCTTAACTGTTTGGAAGTATCTAGAAGGCCAGTGCTTGCTTGGGCTAAAGGGAAGTCTCTGTGTTCACCAGTGGGAGTGGTTAACACTGAACAGCCTGCCTGTCCCTGGAGGAGTGGTTACTACCCAGAAGCTGTAGTTTTATTGGCCATTTTGGGTCAATTCTAAACTCCTTGATCTGTCTCTCTTAAAACCAGGCTGCCTCGTGGTTTTGGCATCTTTTCACGCTTGCTAGTTGTTGCTGAAGCATCTACCAAGGGGAGAAAATGCTGAGAGAAGAAAAGGAGCCACTTTTGTGATTTTAAGTATTTTCTTCTGATGTTTTAAGTTTTACTGCTTTGCCACCTACTTTTTGGCATTTTCCAGCTTGCTAAAGTTTATATCTGTAACAGTAACAGTACTTGGAACACATCTAGAGCCTGTTTACTGAATTTCCTGTGTTGCACTTAATTTTAAATTGTTTTTGTTAAATGAAAAAATAATGTAATAAAAAGATCAATACACAGGAGGTTCAGGTTCAGGTTCTTTACTAGTGTACACCAGGAGGCAAAAAACGTACAAGTACAGAATTTTGTCTGAATGAAACAAGAAGAACACAACTTTTATAGTATTTCTTACTAGTATTAACCCACCAGGCTGACGTAGTCAGTCACAAGGTGTTTTACATCACTTTAGCTTACAATATTCTATTCATCTAAATGTTGATACTACATTTTGCTTAAAAAGTTTTTCTGGTAAACAACGTGGCCTTGCTAGCCACCTGGTTAGTTACAATATCCCTTTACAAAAGTTTCCACTCAAGGTTCTAAATTAATTCGAACATAGTAGTAGATACAGTTCTCAATACATTTCTCTTGTTACATGTTATCACTTCCTCCTTGCAGCTGGTGCGTTATCTAGCAACATATACAAGGTCGATTGTTCAAGCAGAAAAGAGCAGAAGATTCTCATTATTTCACACATTTAATTTCCTGACCCAGCAGATAATCACTTGTGAGCAGCATAAACATTAATTCTTGCTGAGCTAGCAGCTGCTGGGTTCAGAGGCCAACTTGCAAAAAGGCACACTGCAGTTTCCAAAAGCTTCTTGCAGTTTCATATGAATTCATTTTCTTGTCATAACATTAATAGAATAAAATGCATTATATCTTTCTTATTTCTTAATAAGCACTAAACATATACATTAATACATATTTTTCTAACATTTCCCCCCTGTTAATACTTTTTATTCTATTCTCAGAAGTTTAAATGATTTTTATTTCTTCTTCTAAACTCTTCCACTTGGGACTTGCAGTTAAGAGAGTCATTCAGTTTAGACTTCAAGGAGAATTTCATTTAGAACCAATTACTCAAGTTCAATGTCTTGATACAAGGTTTCAGAGACAGACATATCTATAAAATCTTTAATTAATCTTTTCATGCAGGGGATTCCACAACAAACACATGCTCCTCATAGGAGTAAACCAACACAAATGGCAATCAGAATATTCATTAGGATGGAACCCCACCCCCCAAACAGATTCTGGAAAAAATCCATCAGAAGGTTTGGGCCTGGTTTGGTCATGGCCGACACTTTCTGAATCACCTCCAGGTGGTCGTTGATTTCATGTCTATTATCTGGTATGTACACACAGCATTCTTCTTTGATAAGCGCGCACGTACCACCTCTCGCAGCTAGGGTGAAGTCAAGAGCTTCCAATTTTGCAACACAATAGTTTTCATGGCATTCAGTTCATCAGTCACTAATTCAAGAGCAGAAAAAGTTGCATTACTCATTACTTCGAGAAGTTTCAACAGTTTTCTCAGCTCCCAAATCGATTTGACTGCACCATGCACCATATGCTGGGAGTATACCTGCCCAAGATATAACACTGTCACTCAAGTCCATATGAGTCAATTTGTCTTTGTCCTTCACGGAATTATGGTTTTTCCAACCTGCTTCAACTCACCCTACTGGATTCACAGGTTTCTCGATTGGATCTTTGGTTTTCTTGGAAACATCTCTCACGTTCCGTATTTTACCAAGAGGTAATTCCTCAGTGTGTCGTATGGCCGGAACCAGGTAGCCCAAAAAACAACTGCCGGACCAATTCTCAGGTAGCCATTTATATGCCTTTTTCCCACACACAAAATAACAGTTTTCAACTTTAGTGCTAATACGCACTAGCCCTGCATGAAACATTTTCTTATCTATGATTGACAATTGTTTAATCAAAACAGGATTTCTTTGCATCTCATTCAACATTGCTTTCATTAAATTCAAGTATGAATCATAGTTAGTATTGCAAACAGTACCCCCACTTTTAGTCTTAATATAACATTTATAAGATATTGTTATGTTACAGTTACTCCAGCCCACCTGGAGAGTATCATTCTTGAAAAAACACACAATCCCTTTTTGTGTAACAGGTAAATACAATGCTATTTTATCCTGTGATCTCACAGTTCCTGTGTCAAAAAGCAAATTCTCCCAAGTCTCATTGATCCCTAAAGGAACAGTGGACATTAGTAGTCCTCCATATGCTGTTGGTATAGCTGTACAAACCCAGCAGTTTGAAATGTTCATAGTCTCAGCATATACATGTTTAATTGCTAGGTATGTGTTAAAGTTTGGATGCCAGTCTATGGATGTCTCATCACGTTTATCCAGTTTTACTTGGGTGGTTGAGAAATGAAAAAAAACACAACAAAAAGAAAATTGTCAAAAGTACAGTCAACAAGTGTACGCTCAATAATATGATTATGCAACATTTTTGAGGTTGGTCTGCATTCTTATCTTTGGCCATTTTATTCTTGTTGCGTAACAGTTACAATGTTTTTATCAAGCTGAAAGTTCTTTACCGGTTTACAGTGCGTCAAATGGATCCAAGATGACCTTTCGGCTATTTTGACTGCAGTAGGCGTGGCCAGCTGTACCTGGTACAGTCCTTCCCACTTCGGGCTTGCCCAATTCTTCCTCTTTGTTACTTTCATTATGAATATACAAAAAACACTAATAGATACTAGTAGTATGATACTCCAGAATGCAACACAAGTACACTGTAGTTGGTGAAGCAGACTTCTTTTATTGCATTCTGGTACCTCGGCCTTCGCCTTCTCAAGGAATACATTCATCTTGCATATCACCACACCTTTTATACCCTTAACCATGTGAAATTAACATAATTAA
Source organism: Protopterus annectens (assembly GCF_019279795.1). Taxonomy (NCBI): domain Eukaryota; kingdom Metazoa; phylum Chordata; order Ceratodontiformes; family Protopteridae; genus Protopterus; species Protopterus annectens. The sequence goes on from NC_056743.1 coordinate 1,454,254,757, forward strand.
ATGCAATCAAACAATTAATTGTTTGATTGCATTTAATTATGTTAATTTCACATGGTTAAGGGTATAAAAGGTGTGGTGATATGCAAGATGAATGTATTCCTTGAGAAGGCGAAGGCCGAGGTACCAGAATACAATTAAAGAAGTCTGCTTCACCAACTACAGTGTACTTGTGTTGCGTTCTGGAGTATCATACTACTCTTTGTTACTTTCACCCAGATCCAGGACCCCGGGGCTAGAATCACTTCCAATGGTCTGGTCTGTTCTTTATCTGAAAAAGAGTTAAACTGCAAGAGAGATTTATTTGTTAACAGTTTCCTCATATAACTAGCCAGTGAACTATCAGCCTCCTGGTCTGCAGGCATGAGAGCTTTCCACTGAGGTACATAATATGCCCTCCCAAAAACCATTTCAAAAGGAGTTAAACCCTTTGCATTTGGAACTGTTCGCATACTCAGCAGTACCAGAGGCAGACAGTTCACCCAGTTATTTTGGGTTTCATTGACTAACTTTCTAAGTTTGTTCTTGAGGGCTCCATTGTGCCTCTCCACCAGTCCTGCAGACTGAGGGTGATAAGCACAATGGTTCTTAAGGGAAATCCCAAAGAATCGTCCCAACTGTTGTATGGTTTGATTCACAAAATGTGTACCATTGTCACTATAAATTCGTTCCGGTATGCCAAATCTAGGAATAATCTCCTTTATGCGGGCTTTTGCCACTGCTGTTTCATCCGGATTCTTGGTCGGAAAAGCTTCCACCCATCTAGAAAACATATCTATAATGACAAGGCAGTACTTTTTGTTATCACATTTGTTCAGTTCTATAAAATCCATACAAATAGTATGGAACCCAGTACAATAAACAGCTGCAAGGTTTACATTCTTAAGAACTCCATCAGAGTACATTTTAGTGTTCTATAAATAGCTGTATAAAATGCCTTCTCTCTGTATTACATTATCAAGGTGTCCCCCCTACTGGTCGCTACTGCTGTCCCCTCCCCTACTTCCACTGAGAAATTGCCCTTTTGAGTTCATTAGTCTCTCCTATTGTAGGAAACAAAACTTCCCCTGGTCATTAATCAATACATGCTAATTTACAGATTTTTACTTCAGTGAAGCCAGACTGAACCCCACTATTTTGATCCTGTGATGACATTCTTGTACTGACCTGGTTCAGAGTCTTGACTGATTGTTTATCTTGAACTTGTTGCATGATCTGCATTGTGACTCTTCCCACTCTGTTCACCCTCACTATGCTCGGGCTTACTTTGCTCCCCTACCCTATCCCCATTCCCACACACCCCACTTCAGTTACATTTATAGATAACCATTTCTGGACACAGCCCTTCCACCCTCCCACTACATTCCAACCCTTCACATCCCCTTTCTCATTCCACAACTTCTCCCCCAACAATTACCTCACTCTATTACTCCACACCTCCTCCCCCAAACCTATTTACCCAAACAACCACTCCTCTATTACTTCCTCATTTAATAGTACACATCCACCTCTACCTCTCTACTACTTCCTTAAGTAATATTACTCCTTAAACACTCTATTTCCTCTGCTTATACTCTAAGCATAATGCTCTATCTACTCCTATCTATACCACTCCTTTATATCCTCATTATATCACATCCTTCCATAGTCCCCCACCCTATTTATATCCCAGTCCCACCCTTCCACTCTCTCAAACCCTACACCATAAACCCTTCTCCTTCCAAATAGCACCCTCACTTTTCTCACATCACTTTACTCACTAACTCTTCTCCCACTGTCACACCCCTAGCATCATGCTTTACCCAGTCCTCCTCACTATCACATACCACCTCATCTACCAGACACTTCAAACTCTTTGTACTCAGTATTCATAGTACCCTAAACAAAGTCCCTAATTTATACTTCTGGATAGACCTACACACTCTGGATATCCTCTGCATCTCTGAAACATGGCTAAAACCCCACATACCAAATAAAGAAATCCTACCCCTTGGCTACAATCATTTCTGCCAAGACAGACCAATTAAAAAAGGTGGTGGGGTAGCTATCCTTTACTCAGAACATTTCTCAGTCCATCCCCTTCCCTACTCAACCCCAGCTTTCACCCTGATGAGATTCTCATAGTCAACTGTAACCTAAACAAGCACAAAAATACCCATTGCTGCCATATATGTATACTTCCTGGCAATAATATCCCAATAATCAAACACTTCCTTGCCTGGCTCTCTCAAACCATCTCCTATGAAACAATTATTCTAGGGGATATTAATATCAATTGAAATACTCTAACCTCTAACTGCCTCAGTGTCGCCATTAACCTATATTGCTTCTCTCAACTTATCACCTCCCCCACTCACTCTAATCATCAATCCAATACTAGCTCCACTCTTGACTGGATACTTACCTCTCACCACAACCACTATCATAATGCCACAATTCTCCCTGACACTCTAAGTGATCATCACCCAACCTCCACCCAACGTCTCCTGTCTCAACCTCCTAAACCTCACAAATATACAAATATAAGGACTGTCAAAATCTATCTAATTTTAACCCTAATCTGTTTAACCAAATACTCTCATCTATAAATTGGTCTTTTCTATTCAGCTTCCCACTCAAAGACGCCATCCTTAAATTCAATCCTTAACACCCTCAACTCTCTGGCCCCTATCAGAAAGATTTGGGTTAAATCCAATTATGCTCCTTGGATACGTAAAGAAACTCTCACCATCATGCAAAAGAGAGACAATGCAAGGAAAATCTGGAACAAACTCAAAACCCCCTCTAGTCTCCAAAACTATACGGAACTACAAAACTTTGTAAAAAAAAAGTGTCACCCTTGAAAAAAAATCCTTTATCTTGGCACACAAAAAAGTTCCTAATCAAACCCCTAAAAATTCTGGAGTACTATCAACAAACTCTTAGATCCAGGGAACCCAGCCCGTCCTAACCCATCCCCTAACAGCTCTCCACTAGAAACTGCCACTCTTCTGATCTCCTTCTTGATTAACTCCATACAAAACCTAATTAAACCTAACACATATACATGCCTTGATGTTCCTCACCCCTCTCTCACAAAACTCCTTTCTCTATCAAGCCTGTCCCCAATCCCATCATCAGATCTCTACTCTACAAACTAAAACCCTGCTCCTCTCTGTTGATGACCTATCTCCTCTAGACCTTAGACTCATTGCCCCTTCTATCACCTATCCAGTCTCTATATTTATACATAGGTCAGTTCAGGAAAATGATGTCCCTAATATCTGGAAAAATTCCTATATCATACCCTTACATAAAGGAGGCAACTCCACTGACCCTTCCAATTTCAGGCCTATCACTATTCTATCTCCTCTTTCTAAGATTCTGGAAAAGTGTGTACACAAGCAATTCATCTCATACCTCATTCAGGAAAATCTCTTTACCACAACACAACACGATTTCCAACCACATCATAGCACAACTATAGCATTACTATCCTTCACTCACTCTATTGCTTCATCTCTTAATAATAACAAACTAGTATCATGCCTCTTCCTTGACCTCTCTAAAGCTTTTGACACTGTGTCCCACAGCCTCCTTCTCTCCAAGCTTTCCTCCTTCAATCTCTCTACCTCTACTCTATCCGGGTTCTCTTCATACCTATCAAATAGAGTTCAGTCAGTCAAATGGCTGTCTGCAACCTCACCTTTCCTCCCTGTCTAAACTGGTGTGCCCCAAGGCTCCATCCTGGGACCACTACTATTTAACATCTTTACTAACAATCACTACCAATCTTGCCCACTCCCAACACTTATACAATACGCTGACAACTCCACCCTCATCACTATATCTGACAGTCTACCCCACCTACTCTCTCTCATTCAGGACACCCTCCACTCAAATTGAAAGATGGCTCACAACTAACCAAATCCTACTTAACCCATATAAAACAAAACTTCCACTCTTTCTACCCAAATCCCTCTAGCACCTCAAAGCCTCCTTCTCAGTCTCTTCTCTAAACAACACTACTATTAAGGTTGAATCTCACACTAAACTTCTCGGGGGGGTTTATAGATGATGAACTTAAATTTGACATCCACTTCAATAACTGCATCAAGAAGACACACCAAAAAGTAGGACTGATCTACAGAAATAAAAAAATTCTTAACCAAAGAATCTAAATTGTCCCTAGCTGAAGCCTGCTAACCCTACACTATGCTGCCCCTATCTTCACTAACCTCCAAAGAAATTTGTCAACCAAACTCGAGCTTACCTACAACAAAATTGCTAGATTCACCACAAATATCCCCTATCACTCACATCACTGCCTCTCCTTACAAAAACTCCACTGATATAATCAGCTGTTTCTGACATACTATCCTCTATCAACCCACAGCCTGTCCATCTCTAGCAATCCTCATCTCTCCTTACGTCCCCAACCAGGAACTTCCTAGCTCTGACCAACACCTCCTTCAAATAACAAAAACAAATAAATCTATAGGAAAAATGCTATATAGCCACTCAGTTAGCTCCTCTTGGAACCAACTTACTCTAAGTATCATAACCATCCAAAACCCTTGCAACTTCAAACTTACTATAAAGGAATATCTGCTTAACTCCTGGAACTTCCCCTATAAGAATCCTACTTGAACTCTCCCCACTCTGCCTTATCCCCCCTTCCTTTCTACCACTATGTCTTTACAGATACCCACTTCCACCTGTATTCTAGGTTTTCCCTGCTCTTTGACTTTTTCCTTCCACTATACTCCTATCTTCACTTTTTCCTCTTCCTCCTATCTCTCCCTCCTCATAAACTCTATACCCCTCCTTTTTCATTTACCTAGTATCTGGACTTCTCTTTTCTGGCAACTATATGTCTCACTACACTTACACTTAGGTTAGCAAATTACCCATCCTAATGATTATTCTCATGTTGAATATATGTTTATATGGCTCATAACAGCTTATATCTATCCTTAATTTCTCTTTTCATACACTAAATAAAATTAACCAATTTTTCTGTATGAATGTTTGATTAAATACTTAGTTTGATTGTATGAAAAAATTATTGTTGTAATAGAGCTTTTTTGCTCGGGTCTCTGCTGAGAAATGTTATCTGCCCAGCCAGACCAACCCGATTAACAAATGGCAAATTAATAAATAAGACTGGAAAAACTCCCTTATTAGCCTCAACAAAAAGGTGAGATCCCTCATCAAAACCTCTAAAGCCAGCTATGATAGCAGAATTGTGGCAGACACTAAAAAGAACCACAAAGCCTTCTATAGTTATATCAAGAATGTCCATGGCAATACCCAGGTTTGCTCTGAGTTACTGCACAATGGTACCTCCTATACTGAGCCAAAAGATATTGCCAACATACTGGCTGACAGATTCAGTGCCAACTTTACCCCTCTCTCCCCTGCTAAAGGACAAGTCACAATACTGGAGGAATGCCAGGCACCCAGCATTACTGAAGCACAGGTTAAAACGGCATTGTCCAAGGCCAAGAATACAGCTTCCATGGGACCTGACAATATCCCTGGATGTGTTTTATATGAACTACAAAGTGAACTGGCACTGTATCTGTGGGCCCTGTTCATTCACAGCCTCACCTCAGGGTTTGTCCCTACCGAATAACGCACTGCTACCGTCATCCCTCTCCATAAAGGGGGAGCGACTAAAGACCCTGTGAATTATCGCCCCATTAGCCCGATGAGTCTGATATGTAAGGCTATGGAGCGCATCATCATGGACCTAATTAACAAGGATATAGGTAATTTCCAAATCTAGATACCACTCAATTTGGTTTTGGAAAGATAGATCATGTCTGCTCAACCTGGTTGACTTCTTTGAGTCAGTCACCAGAGCTGTGGATGAGGGCAAGGCAGTTAATAGAGCCTACCTCGATCTGGCTAAGGCCTTTGATACCATTTCCCACTCAGGAATTATTGATAAACTCACCAAACTAGGCATCAACCCCTATTAGGTGGGTTGCAATTTGGCTCACAGATAGAACCCACAGTGTTAAAGTAGCGGACTCCAAGTCAGACAGCTGATCAGTCACGAGTGGAGTTCCACAGGGATTGGTCCTGGGTCCTCTCCTGTTTGGCATCTACTTCTCAGAAGATGAGGCTAACATGGAGGGACTCTGGCTGACCAAGTTCACAGATGAGTGCAAGCTGGGAGCCATTATTAACTCCCCAATTGATGGAGATATCCTACAGAAAGGCCTCACTGAGACCAATGACTGGTGTCAAAACCATGACCTTAAGCTTAATGCCAAAAAATGTGTTGTCATTCCCTTTGGGAAAAATTCAGCTCCCACTAATTACCACATCGATGGGAGCCCACTGAACACAGAAGGCGTTATAAGAGATCTGGGAACACAGGTTGACAGCAACCTCTCTTTTAATCACCACATTCCCACTGTGGTCAGAAAGCCCTTCTATGTGGTACATCTCATTACCAAGAGTTTTGCATCCCGGAAGAAAGAGGTCATCATCTGTCTCTACTCTTCTCTCATTAGGCCAATCATTGAGTATAATGCCCCATTTGGCATGTACCTCACTAGGCACATGCAACAGCTGGAAAGGTTACAAAAGTACCTCACGAAGAGGATCCTAGACCTTAAACACATGTCCTACATGGACAGACTCAAAAAACTCCAGCTATTCTCTGTCTCATATCATCTACTAAGAGGCGATATCTGCAAGACATACAAAGCCATGTCTGACCCAGCTCTGTTAGAAATGCTACATCTAAAGAAATCCCAACCCCTCTGCATCACATGCTCCAGAGACCTCAACCTCATTACCACAGTCGACAGAACATGCTGGAGGGACAGGTTTATAACCCAGAGACTGCCCATGCTCTGGAATAGACTTCCCATACATGTCAAGCAGATCACCTCATTTGCCCTCTTCAAGAGAAATTTTGATGAGTGGATGGAAAATGGAAAGTTCACCCTGGGGATCACTCCAGTGGCTCTACTTGATAGAAGCACTGGGAACTAACATCGGGTGACACGATACCAGGGCAATTCTATGGGCTAGACTTGCAAATGCTCTAGGGACTTTAGCCTAGTGCAAACCTATGAACCTTGGAACCTATAAATAAACAAATAAGTTGTTGTCAGAACTGGATAGGTTGGGACTTGAAACCATATATCAGCATGCATATGTTGAAAACAGATCTATTACCACCTGTAACATGATGCTCTATAACAATATAATAACAGCTATGAATGAAAAAGTGTTCTGTGATGTAATTTATATATATTTTACTTCAGTATTTGACAGGGTCATACACAAAATACTGATCAATAAATTAGTACAACTAAATATACTGATGTACTCCTGATAAGATGGATAGCTGCATGGCTTACAAATAGGACATGGCAAGTATTATACAGGAACTGGACAAGTGAAATCCTTGGTCAGTCAGGATGTCCCACATGGCTTTGCCTTAGCCCTTTACTTGTTTAGATTGTATCTTTCAGATCTAACTTTTTCATCTGAGGTGTTCTTCAGTCTATATGCAGATGACCTGGAAATGGGTAAACTGATTACATGTGTTACAGATAAGGCATGTCTGCAAAATAACTTGACTAGATTGACCATTTGGGCACAGGAGAATAATATGCTGATAAATATATAAAAAACTAAGCATATAAGATTTGGGAGAAATAAACTGAAATGTGAATATTTAATACAGGACATGGTGATTGAAACTGCAGGCTCATTTAAGAACCTGGATATATGGTAGATTCAGCTATGAGTTTTTCTAATCATATCAACCAGTCGGTTAATAATAGTTACAGAACTATAGGTTGTATAAAAAGATGTATAAAGTCTAGCCCCCGGATTCATGAAGCTCGGCGCAAGGCCGGCATAAGGCTTGCGCCGGCCATGCAGCGTATAACTGGCGTAGCAGCGCCACATGCATAGTAATGAGTGTGCGCTGCAACCACAACCATGTGCATAGGACACGTGCGCGAGTCCAGGGAGCCCAAGTAGGGCGCGCCCGTAGGCGTGGCCAAGCCGGCAGGCGATGAGCAACCTAAAGTGCTGACTCTCACAGGCCGCCTGCAATAGTAACCGCACCAACCAGTGTCCGTGGATAATGAAACGTATGCAGAGTATGCAACATAGTACCCGTCCACACAAAATGGAGAACCAAACATAAATCCATGAAGTACAACATGTTCCCGTCCACGGAACAAAGGATACTCGGAATACCATGTCCGTCATGCAATGCACTGTCAGCAGGCATACCCAGTGGAGGTGTACTGCATCATGTCAGCGCGCCGCAACTACACACGACTAGCCCCATGGGCATGGTCACCAGCAGTCCCACAGTGGTAGTGAGAGTACACAGCTGGGCAGTCGTGGCCATATAACAACCAGAAAGAAACCAGATATCCCAAACACAGACAAACATGTGTATAGTAAAATGTGCTAGACACAGCAACGTAACCGTCACATACACATAGGATGGTGTATGCCGAATCGGAGTATCCAGAAGCAGAACCCATGCATGCAAATGTAATACACAACAACCCCATCATACCACGTAACCTGCACCCATGTCCGACTGTCCACCCAATCCAGCTAGCAGCCTTGCGCAGCTGCACACCTACACACAGTGGGTATACCCCATATGTAGTAGGAAGTATTGTCCTAGGCAGTGACACGTGTGCAAATATGTACCCCACATGTCAACATCCCATCCCAGGTACTGATATCCAAATGGCTGCATGTGAATGTGTCGGCAGAATGTGTACATCCCGCGTGTGGTTACGGACCTGTCGAAACCCCATAGGTGTTCACACGCCAAGGTGTCCATAACTGTACACATCTGGACAAAGCAGTATGTGCAGCCACTGTACCATTGATTAGCTATGCAGACATGTCAAACACAATACACAGGGCGGAACAGCCGTCCACCAAGCAGGTCACCCCAGCAGGGTTGCCACATGCACAGAATGTCAAGGTGGGACATCACTCGTAGATATGTGTGGTTCCATATGGCAAAACACCCACGGCCAATGCAAAGGATAGAATAACACGTATATGCCCGGATGAATGGTTATGTCATAGTATGGGAATAGCTTAAGCTATCCAACATAATAGTCATGCGTACCAGATACAAAATGCCTGTAACACGCAAGTAGTAATTCAGGAAGACATACACGACTGTGTCAATATCACAGGACATATGGCACGTGTCAAGTGTCGACGCAGGACACAAATGTCCATAATGGGGCCCCCTGCAAAGAGGAACACATGCCAACCCCACCCCCCGCTGATGGATCGGCAGTATAAATACAGCCCAAACACACACCAACACCACCGTCCAACCCATGATAGCAACGAAGGCCGGACAAAGACCAACACGATGCGTGCACAAATAGGGACACATGTACCCGGTGCTCCGACAACCTCCCACAGGCCACCGAATAATAGTATGTACATACGCATGTAATGCTGTGAAGGATGTGTGGTAGTCCCCAGTATCACAGAGGTAGGTACACAGATACACTGTAATCAACCATCACGTATGTGCACTGTACACAGCATACCTGCAGGTAATACATAGTTCAGTCATGTGCCACATAAATATCCACGTATGAATGTGGACAGGGGATAGACAAGTGTGAATGGGAAAAACACAGAACATGGCATATGTATGATAACCGGCACCACCCACAGCATTGTATGCCAATAGCAGATGCTATTGTTGGTTGTCCAAACACTCGTGTCTGTACACACGGAATGAATATCATAGCAATAACCCACGCCTGGGTGTGGGTAATGCTGGATATACCCACGGTAGACGTGGTGCGGTCCCGAGGCGATGCCCAAGGGACCAAACAAAGGCAACCGTGGGGAAATACAGCAGTACCCACACCCAGATGTGGGTTATTGCTATTATTCCATATCATCTAGGAAAATAAACTATTAATCCCCAGACATAATGGCACAGCATAATGCCTCTCTGCTGCCCATCCGCAGATGTCTGGCATCCGCGGCGGTGCTGACGTACTGAGCAAGATGTCCATTGCTAATGTCGAAACTGTCTCGCTATGTAAAACACAGTCAACATAGCAAATCAATACAAAACAGCAACGGAGAGCTCGATGTCCGCGTTGCTGTGTTGTACAACCTGTCCCGCTATGTTAAATGTGTGTAGCAGAGCGAGACTGCCCCAAAGTAAGCAATGGACATCTCCGTGGCTCAGTTAAAGCTGTCACGCTATGTTAAACCCATGTAACATAGCGAGACAGGTTATAAATACTGAGGTATACTAATGGAAATAGGTTCGGGCGACCGGACCATGTGCCATTACTATAACCCGATCTACAATGGGCATGCTGGCCAATCAGCGTGCACGGTTAGGAATAATGGGCCTCGTCTGACATTCGTACATGGTCAGGGCAGTTCCATACACTAGGCGGACAAGACCAAACCCAGAGCACCACAGGAACACCCTGACAATCAAAGACCTGTATGCGTTGGGGCTATAAGCCCCTGTGATCTGAATATCCCTGCGGTCACGCCATATGCATCCTGGGTCAAGAGCAGTAGGGAATAGGGAATGTGTAACATGTATTACCGCACTTTTCCCAGGAGGAGAATGGATGCCTGTGACGTAAGTGAGTGAGGGGGGGTATGTTAATGTAGCTATGTACCATGGGTATGCATATAAATGAGACAGAACAGCAAACGTGTAGTGGTCACAGCAACCGGCCAACGTGAATGCAGTCCCATTTGAATTACGGCTATAGAACATATAAATGTGAACATGTACGTAATGCGTCTGTGCCGCAAAGACACTTACATGTGTAAAGGTGAAAGTGTGTTCCGCACACGTCCGTTAACCGGATCAGAGATATGTTACTGGAACAGTCACAACAGTCACAACTAATACAGGCCACGTAATCACACAGACTCAGTAAACATATGTAACCCAGAATACGGATATGCATGTGCGCCTGCGCGTAACCCACAATTAGGAAATGCAAGTGCGCCTGTGCATGTGTGATCCGCTCACAGCAGGGTAACTTAATGCTGTGTCCTCCACGTTAGTTATACATGTCTCAAAACTGTCAGCCTCTGAAAGTATGGAACCGGACAATGCCATGCAAAGTACTGGTACAAATAGTGAGAAACACATGATATGTGATAAGACAAACATAGAATGTGGATAGAATAACGGGTGTGTTAGTAGCAGGGATTGACGAAGGGTATGCATCTGTAACCCGACCTACTTGTCAGAAGGTGCCACAGTACGTTTATGTAAGTTTTATGTTGGTTTACATTTGTTGACCGGGCTAGGCTAGCTGGATATATGTCCAGTGTCAGTAGAGGCCCGGGTAGAAATGCTCCACACACAATAATAGCACAACATACCAACGTAGTCATATATGTAAACAAAAATGAACAACAATAGAAAGTGTCCAAAAAGGACTGGTTACATAAAGATTCCAGAAGACAAAGAAAAATATAGTCAGTGGAAGCACGTCATAATTATAGAATCAAGTCTCTATAGAATCAAGTAAGTCTCATATGAAATGCCAGCAAATTGCCAGATAGACACAGGTCAATGTAACACACACCTAAGATAAAGGGCCAACCATCCATACACTCTGCCAGAACCTGTACAGTGGAAAGGTATGGTATGGTTATAGATGTGTGTACACAGGTAATCCACAGACAGTAACAAAGCAAGGTATGAAGCGAGGGGTTCACATGTATATATGTACACACAACAGACCTACGTCCCGTATATATGACACATGGATATAAATATGCCAAGTAATAGATAATATGGGTAGTCAAACAGACATCCGCGAACGGGGAACATACAGCAGCAGTCAAAACCACTGGCCAGAAGGTGACAGTCCAGAAAGTTCTACACTTTACACATGCACACTGGTGTCCATTGTAGGACTCCAAAAATTGCTCCATTCACAACCCCTGCTGCGATTGACACAAAAGAAGTGACAGCCGCAACTACGGAACAGCTATACATGCACTAAAAGCTTGTTCAAGGTTGATGACACATGTGTCCATGAAATGCAGGACATATTGACAGATATCCCCAGATTGGCGAGTCCATAGAAGTGCGTCCACATCCCAGTACCGCACACATTAACCATGTGTAATGTGTACCGTCGAGGGTTGCAGGCATGGGAACCTGGGTATGCAGAAATGGGCCTAGGTGTTGTTTGGCAGAGAATCCGTAGGCCCGCCCCATGGGAGGGATGTGGGTATAGCACATGCCTTAATCCCCACTAATGGTGCAAAGCATCCACCGGATAATGCGGAAAGCAGGTGTGAAATATGTACAGCCCTATATCAGTGTCCTGTAGGCGATTCACATGGATGGACATGCGTACGACCAAGATGGCACCCATAACTGGAAATCTGTCGGAATAACACAGCTGCAGTAAGGCATAGCACAGGAAATACAGATAGGGACTACATTAAAAATACCCCATACAAAGTCAGACCATTGTGCGAATACTGGTGTAAATAGCTCTCAGCCTTCCATCACCAAAATGAGGAACACTCGCCTTCATAATGTGGAACAAATGGGCAAAATGTGGAACACATACTAATGACTTACTAACAACTTCAACTAGGAAGATCATAGGATGGTTAAAATACGCTGTTTGCACGTATAAAGAAGATCCTTTAATGAATTAATATGATTAATGTCAATTTACCATGGATTTCACCTAAAACATTCCTAACACTGAATGTGTAACAGACCCTTTCAATGTGGAACTTTGAAAAATTTCGAGGAGCATGACCCTTTTAAGACCCCAAATGAGGTACGTCCCCCATAACGAGGTACACTTGAGAGGTATGCTGGCGTAGCCATGAATACGGATGTTATGAGTGTCACTAATCATGCAATGGAAATAGCGCTCCCTATCATCCACCGCACAGTCCGGAATGCCTAGGCAGCAATCAGCTAGGAAGGCACAGCACTATGCGAAATGTAACAAGGGCAATGGCTGAACGTCAGGGCGTGTACACATAATGACAACAGGTCAGGGTATGAAGGACCTACCTCTCCAGAATACATGTACTGAACCGGTGATACTAGGCGGACAGGTGGGAAGAAAGACAGCAGGACAAATGTGCAAACATGTATATGTCCCACCCCGGAAATTGTGAATGACAACGTATGCCCCGCGAAGGTCAATGTGGAAGGTAATCAGACACAAAGGTGAAGTGTCCCCCAGGGTGCCATGAAGTGTCAACATAACAATTACCAGGCCCCCATAGTCATACGTGAGCCCCGCCACTGACGGGAAGCGCAAATACGATGCACACATATGGTACAGGAAAGAACAAGTAGTGTGGATAAGCAGATGTAGACCTGTGTGAGGAATACAACTGTCTGCGTGGGTGTGCCGTGCAAATACACAGTAATGTCATGTGGTCTGTCATTCCGCCACACACTGTGTGTGTATTGTAGTCAGACAGTAGGTATGTTGTATTAGACACATACCCTGCAACTGCACAGATGTACGCAGACTGTGTAGAAGTCTGCCTCATATGTTTGCTGTGTTCCACGTAACAGTAACAGTCTGGCACCCTCATGATAACTGACGACAGGAAACAACGACAAACACGTGAGGAAGACACCAAATCAGACAGAAATGCCATACGCATGCATAACATATCACTGTGCCCACTATCAATGTTTCTAAGAGCAACATGACATGACTGGCCCCGAGTGTCCCACTATCACATAAGGCCGTATCCAGATATACACTCCCTGAGGTGGAGTGTTATGAACAGACACAGATACATGTGTGTGGAAACACTAGTATCCACTGCAAGATGATGGAATGTGCTGCTGTAGGAGGGGTAGTACTGTCCGCAGGTATGTGCTGAAATGCACATGAAACAGCTGTCTACATGGATTACCCATAGTGGCGACACCTGCACAGATGATTATAGTGGGACATACACACGACCATGCACACAGCTCAGATAGACATACATACACCATAAACAGGCAATGATACACAAGGTCTATGGCATGTACGAGTACAGTGACAGTACAGCAAGGATAGCTGTCTGCCAAGATATACAGCAGATGTCTCTAGGGAGTGCAACACCTCCCAGAACACGGACGTTGCATGGACAATGTTTGGATATGCATCGTACCACATGTCTATGTGTCAGCCGTGCAAATATGCAATACATGGGACAGACAGCTGTCCATGCAAGAGCAGCGCTAAGGGCATAACATATGTATGTATATATACATCGAGAGAGATACAGACAGACACATGTGGCAAGGCCGGTAGTGGAACCTACACATCACTACCCTATCACACCACAGCAGGACGCACGTGGAGAACACGCTACAGAGGTCGCTAACCACAGCAGGCACACAGGCAGTCCACTAGCTGCGTCTCAACATCCGGAAACACAGAGATGTCAGCAGGATATATGTGTGCTGCGGAGCATCTAAAACCATAACCTACGAACCCATGCGGCTGTGAGAATAGACACAAACACACACACACACACAGCTGGCAGGCATGGGAATTGACCTTACCCCTACCTACCCAACCGCACGACAGTATGACACAGGTACAGAATGCGCTACTCAGAGCACTGAACACAGCACTGTCAGAGGCATATGTCTAGGTGAGTGACATCATCCGCAAAGGAATAGATGCCGATAGCAAATGTATGTGTTGTGAAGTGTCTAAAAGCATTACTATCTCCAGAGGCAGCTGGAAATACACACACCACATACACACACGGGGAAGGGCCGGGAGTTGAATCTACGCCTACCTACATGAACACACTACAGCATGATGCATTTACAGAACGCGCTACCGAGATTACTGAGCACAGCACTGTCAGAGGCATACTTCTAGGTGGGTGACATCATCCATAAAGGAATAGATGCTCTATAGCCAAGATATGTGTTGTGAAGCATCTAAAAGCATTACTATCTCCAGAGGCAGCTGGAAACACACACACACACACACACACACACACACACACACACACACACACACACACACACACGGGGAAAGGCTGGGAGTTGAACCTACGCCTACCTACATGAACACACTACAGCATGATGCATTTACAGAACACGCTACCAAGATTACTGAGCACAGCACTGTCAGAGGCATACTTCTAGGTGGGTGACATCATCCGTAAAGGAATAGACGCTGATAGCCAAGGTATGTGTTGTGAAGCGTCTAAAAGCATTACTATCTCCAGAGGCAGCTGGAAACACACATACACACACACACACACACACACACACACACACACACACACACACACACACACACACACACACACGGGGAAGGGCAGGGAGTTGAACCTACGCCTACCTACATGAACACACTACAGCATGATGCATTTACAGAACGCGCTACCAAGATTACTGAGCACAGCACTGTCAAGAGGCATACTCCTATGTGGGTGATATCATCTGCAGAGGCAAGGCAGCCGATAGGAAATGAAGACAGAGTGCGCAGTCACACAGCATGCTACTATCCCAAGGTGGGCATACAGTAACACGGCAGTGCTGCCCTCGGGAATACTAACTAACTATGGAGCACAACATCACAACATGGATACGGGATGCACCACAGACAGTACACCCTAACAGAGAGCAACCAGCATGCATGATGTAGGCAGCCATTGTAGCATAGCAACTACATATAACTCGCCTGGTCGGCCACCATGGCTATGCAGGATGTCATTGGCCATGGCTACACGCCTAGTATCAGACGTCAGTGCCAACTGTACTGTGTCTCCACGCATGGCGTACTGGGCATGCCCACACACCTAGCGGTCGCAAAGGGGAAACATACATGCACACGGGGTATACTCACAGAAGGGTGCAGTGTGCACTGTACTGTGTGTCCATCTACACAACTGCTTACTGGGCATGCTCACACACTTAGCATTTGCAGAGTGCAGACATGCATACACATGGGGTTGAATCATGAAAGAGCAGAGTGTGGAACATCGTGTGTGTCAACCTACACAACAGCAAACCGGGCATGCTCACACACTTAGCATGTGCTACGCACCATCCGGCATGCAGACGGAGTGTACACACCGCAGGTCACGGTCAGGTAAACCCGTCCACACGCACATGGTGGTCACACATGCAGTTACTCGTACACACACAGATGACATCACAGGCATCACGGGTGCAGGTCAAACATGTACACACTGCAGTGAACACTGTAGTTGCCATGCCAGCACCATGTCATCGGTGCAGCAGTATGCCTCACGGTCCAACAACAGCATGTGACATATGTCCACAGGTCTGTATAGCGGTGTACACCAGTCGTGCAGAGTACACATGTACTAACAATGATCCCACATGTGTGATGTAGTCCACCCATATCAGTATACATAGACAGGTCAGCTCCACACATACCACAGCCCTGACACAGCTATGACACAAGACTGCTGCTGTACCAGAGTGAACCAATGTCCGGATATGTCATACATGTGATTGTCTGGCTGTGTGCATGGACTGCACACAGGACACATACAAAGCCTGTGATGTACCACATGCATAACACTGGCGTACGCGGTACTACACATATGAATGGAAGGTGGACACATGTCTGTGGTATGCTCCCACTACAGGGTGTAGTGGTGTTGACTGGGACACATACCCTTGTATTGTTCGCCTGTGACAGCTGTGATACCATACCACAGTCCATGTTCTATGTATGTCAACACACATGTCAAAATGTAGCAATGCATACACACATGGCAACAGGGGACAAATATGACACATGTACTGTGCATGGTGCAGCCATGCATGAGCAGTGGCCGATGTCCATAACATAGTTGCAACTCCCTACCACATGCATACCCATCATGGGGGCCATTATATGGTGGCATAGTAACAGCACGTATGGCGGTATGTGTGTACATCATGTGTTGAAACACCTGTCCACATGCATGTGTGCAGGTGGTGGCTCACAGGTGTGTCACATACCATCCTACCCTGCCATGTGCATACAGTATGCTATGTCGCTGTTACATGACAGTGCTGCCATAATGCATACCCATCGGTCAGGTGTCATCGACTGTATGTCACATGGCTACTGTAACACCTACCACCTCCCAAGTGCATATATCGGCACATCTGCCAGATACAGTGTTGGTACGCATAATGAACTACATACCGCTGCATGCCTGCACATGTCTCATATGGCGGGTGTGGCATTCCCAGCACCGAAGTGTGTGCAGGAATGTGTGCCCATGTATGCCACATATTGGGGGGACTATGTCCCACGTGCCACACATCCCTGTACACCATAGTAGAGATCTGTACATACCTCAGTGTGGGGTGCATGGATGTGGATGGTGCAGTACATGCAACACGTCATCTCTCTGTGTATACATGTGTGGTCACCACCATGTGTGTGTGAACATGTTTGTATGTCTGCTGCCTGGTGTGAGGGTGTATGCAGATATACTGTTGTGAACGGACACTAACCACACAGGGTGACCATCCCATACTGGTGCTGCATTGCACAACCCTGTCGATGCCATAGGTGTGAGCCATACTGGCCACCTGTGCAAGTCCACCCCCTGTGACATGGCGTGTGTGTGCATTGTATTGTGAGGGTGCTGACACACAGGCAGGTGTCCCTATCTGCACACTACGGGGTGTGCACCATAGTGGTGTACACCCCGCGATTGCGGCCATATTCCTATACTGGTACAGCATCCTACTGCTGCACAATGTGCACCACAGCTGACAGGTGACACCTGAGGTCAGTGGCCAGCACGCTGTGTATGATACCTGCACAATGTCACCATACCTGTACTGTGTCCTGCCATGTATGTGATGTCTCTGTCCACTGTAGCCTGTGGCACCGACCACAGGCGTCAGGTGCAGTATATGTGTGGACATGTGTGTGTCATGTACTGTGTAAACAACGTTAAACTATGTCTGGCTCCATGCATTCTGCTCTTCAAGTTTTCCCTTAGAACTTCTCTACTTGCAATCTAAACTGTCTATTCTCTATCACAAAAGCTCAGCACTTGCTCCTAAAGCATTCTTATATAGGTAAAGTACATATATACTAAACAAAGTACTACATTAGCCTAGAATCCCCTTGAGTACCCATTTCCCTATAGGTCCCTTTTGACTCAGTTACACAGCAAACGCTTTCACGTTTTCTAGCATGTTGAAGGGTCAATTGCTAGCGTCCTCTCCTGTTCAGCTGGTGAATCTGGGCATCCTGAGGCAATGTTACAATTGCCTCATGTACACAGACAACCCACACCTTCCCCCGCAAAACACAAATACATGTGAGAGATGCAACTATATAGCCAAACTGGAGGCTGAGCTCTCTCAACTCAGGACCGGCACGAGCAGACAGGAGGAGAAGGACACTACACACACCACAAACCCAGTTTCACATAGAACTATCACAACTGCAAAACAAACACATAAACACACAAAGACATACTCGGAGGCACTGTTCAAACATATACCAAAACTACAGAGGCCTCCAAAGCAGACACCCAAGCAACTGCCTCCTCAAGATATAGGACATGCAACACATAGTTTTCAAAGTCAGTGTGCTAAACAGTCACAGCCCTTAAGGCCACACACAATGCCAGACACACTTGTTATAGGTGATGCCATAGTCAGACACACTGATGTCCCACCCACCAGACTGAACAAGGAAATGATCACAGTAGGCTGCCTGTCAGGTGCTAGAATCCACCACATAACACAAGCACTCAGGTCACTCCGCAGCATGTACAAGTATGACGCAGTCATTGTCCATGCCGGTGTGAACGACCTGAGACATACCTCCCTGGACTACATGAAAAGAGACATAGAGGGGCTCTCAGATTATGCAGCCCAGGCCAGTATGGCCCTGACCCTGAGCAGTATCCTACCCTCACCAAGAATGATGCCACAATACCGAGTCAAAATGATCAGCTTTAATAATTGGCTTAATTACCGGTGTCAGTCTAAGGGGGTCCAATGTCTGTTTGCCTGGGATGACATGCTTGACAAGCCACGCTGCTTCGCAAGGGACGGCTTCCACCGGTCACCCCTGGGCTTCCGGATATTGGCAAAGGCTCCTGCCACCCCCATGGTGCCTTTTTCAGACAAGGCTCAAATGATAAACCTACCGCCCTAGACAACAATCCTGGAAAGAACTAAGGGTAATACTGCTCAATGCCAGAAGTCTAAACCTCAAGTTGCACGCCCTCAAAGCCCTCCTCAGTATGGAGAACATTGATGTCTGTGCTGTGACTGAAACCTGGTTCAAGGCTCCTGAAAGCACCCCAGCACTATCAGGTTATACCTCATATCATGCGTTCCGGCCCCAAATCTGGACCGAACCACAAAAGGAGGGGGAGTCTCCATATGCATAAAGGATACCCACACCTCCAGGTTAGTGGCAACACACGTACCAGCGGAGACCATCCAGGTGCAATTAAACATAGGTAGAACTGCCCTACAGTTTGTAGCATGCTACAGACCACCCTCTCAAACTCAGGATACCCACACAGCCTTCCTGAAGACACTGGAGAGTATGAATGTCTCTCCAAACACCATCATATTGGGTGACATCAACTACCCAAACATAGACCGGGAACATTACCCAAGACCCAACACCCTAGCACAAAGGTTCCTGGAGTTCATACACCCAAATGCTATGGAACAACTAGTCACCATACCCACAAGAGGAGGAACTATACTAGACCTGATCATCACACATGGGGACGACATGCTCCACACTGGATGCATATCCCTCATCGGTGAGATCAGACCATAAATTTATCTCACTGGAGATCCACATCCCGCCCCCAACCCCAGCAAAGGAGACCACGGTGAAGAACTTCTCAAAAGCAAACTTCACACTTCCTAAGACTGGAGTGGTACCCTTCAAGGCCTCCGAGCCAGTGGACAACACAACCCACGCTGCTGAAACCCTTACAAATGCCTTCTACGAGCACCTTCAGGAATGTATGGATCAAGCAATCCCTAATAACATCAGGACACTTTCCACCAAAGGCAGGCACAAGGTCTGGTGGACCCCAGCCAGAAACAAACTCTACAACAAGAGGAGAAAGCTACTACATAACAGAGCAAAATCCCTAACAGGGAAGGCATCTCTGATCAATACTAGCAGTAAAATACGATCACTCATACAATCATCCAAGGCCACCTGTGGGAGAGGACTCGCAAAAGACACAAAAGACAACCATAAGGCCTTCTTTAGCTATGGTAGAAACATGGGTGGAAGCTCACAGTTATGCTCGGAATTAGTCCAGAATGGTACAATGATCACTGAACCCACAGACATTGCCAACATACTGGCAGACAGGTTCCGTGCATATTTCTCCCCTCCGCCCCCCCAAGAGGAGAGATATCTATCCCACCAGAGTCTAGCCTCCCAAACATCTCAGATGTCCAGGTGAGAGCTGCTCTCTCTAAAGCGGAAAACACAGCATCAATGGGACCGGACAGTGTCCCCGGCTGTGTGCTACACGACCTCAATGAGGACCTAAACCCGCACATAAGGCTGCTGTTTAATCTTAGCCTTACTACAGGATACGTACGCAGAGAATGGAGTACGGCAACTGTGGTCCCACTCCACAAAGGCAGTGCTTCTACGGACCCTGGACATTACCGGCCTATAAGCTTGACGAGCCTTGTCTGCAAAGCTATGGAGGGGATCAAAATGGAGCTCATAAATGAAGACATTGGGGACCTACATACACTGGATCATACCCAAGTCGGCTTTGTCAAGGGCAGATCCTGCCTCTTGAACCTGGTCGACCTTTTGGGAAGAGTCACTAAGGCCATTGATGAGGGTAAGGCAGTTCACACAGCCTACCGTGACCTAGCAAAAGCGTTCGACACAATACCCCACGCGGGCATCATAGAAAAGCTCACCAGCGTAGATATAGACCCATATGTCACAAGATGGGTTGCAAAATGGCTCAAGGACAGAACCCACAGGGTTAGAGTTCCTGGTAACATGTCAGACTCTAAGCCGGTCACGAGCGGTGTCTCACAGGGCTCAGTCCTGGGCCCCCTCTTGTTCGGCATTTATTTTTCGGACATGCAGGCAAACATAGGGGGATTGTGGCTGACAAAGTATGCAGATGACTGCAAACTGGGAACCATAATAGACACCCCATCAGACACAGACATCCACCAGAGGTCTCATAGAAATGGATAACTGGTGCCAGAGCCATGGCCTTAAGCTACATGCCAGGAAAGGTATAGTCATACCCTTTGAGAAAAACAAGGTAACCCCTAATTACCACATAGGTGGTAATCCATTAAACACGGAAGATGTTATCAGGGACCTGGGGACCCAACTTGTCAGTAACCTCTCTTTTGACACTCACATTGCCAATGTGGTTAGGAAGACTTTCTACATTGCCCACCTGATCATGAAGAGATTCACATCCAGATCAGGGGAGGTCATTGTACCCCTGTACTCTTCACCTATCAGACCAATGAGTGAGTACAACGCCCCTTTCAGAATGTACCTAACTCGACACCTGCAGCAGTTGGAAGGACCCCAAACGGCATCAGAACCATGTGCGGGGATGAGGGGGACATAGGTGGGATGGTAACCAATGGCACAGCTTCTGCCTCTGGCAACCCTGCCTGTACCTCATGCATATGGTCATCACCGCTAGTATCTGTGGGGACACTAACATCAGATGGACCGCAGGAGGGGAACGCACCTACACCACCTGTGAATACAAAGACATACTGTAAGGTACATTACACACATGCAGACACACACAGACACGCAGACACACACACACACGCAGACACACACACACGCAGACACACACACACACACACACACACACACACACACACACACACACACACACACACACACACACACACACGCAGACACACACACACACGCAGACACACCATGCATGTGATATTGCAGATGGCATGCAGCATTCCCACACTACAGCACAAGGAATGCAGCCCAGACATTAATAGTGTTAGTATGCATACCACCCTGGGGTGCACACTACATCAAGCAGGTGTCATATCAGTAGGCATGCAGTACACACAATCATGGTAGTTTGCATGCATCACTGTGATACACCATGTGGCCACAGACAGGTTAACAGTACACATGGCTGACGTTACCTTGACATGTAATCTGCCGACATGTGCGGTAACACGTGGACAGGTGTGACAATGGTGTCCCGCCACATGCACCGCATCATAATGGGCTTCACAGGGCAGTGTTGTGTGTACAGCCTACAGATAGAATGCATGTTTAGCAAATATGTATGTGCAGGTGTGGTTAGTGTGAGCCGTGTACATAGCTATACAGTGGGGAGTACAGGCACTGTGCCACTGCATGGTAACAGGATGCATGTATGTTGCTGTGCGATGCATAACATGGATGCATTGCATTGCCATGACTGCAACACAGTCATGCTGTTCCACAGCACGTATATGGTAGACATCGGTGGCACCTCCGGTGGCTGCAGACAGGCATTCCGGTTGTCTGGTGTACCACATCAAATGTACAGGTGGTCCACTACGGCTATGATTGCACTATGTGTGGGCAATGTGCAACGCTGTCTATCCACATCAGACGTACTGTGTAGCAACATGCCTGTGGCTATCACCCATGGCCATGTGTGACTGGGTCTTGGACAATTGTGTGTGATGGGCATCGTGTACCCATTCCTGTGGTGTCCCATGTGACATACACCCATACATGTGGGAGGTGTCACAATCCAGAGGGCTATGCAGACAACAGTGTGGGTGTTTGCTATGTCAGGTGTAGGTCATATGATGGTGTGACAATATTGCAGGCTGAACACCACGGGCGTGGGACATGTCGGGTGGCGTGTCACAACGTGTGCACACAATGCAGGGGCATATGTCACATTGGTGACACCTGTGTGCTGCCCAGATCACTGCTCAGTGTGTGGTACTGTGTTCGTACCACAAATGGTGTTCCAATGCATACTACATATGCATCCATTGTAGAACACCTCCACCGTTGTATGCATAGCTGACTGCACATATCACACTGACAGGTACTGTGGTTTCATGCCGGTGTATAATAACGGTTGTATCTACTGCACATGGGTGGCATGTGTGTGTCTGGTGGTGCAACCTGTATATCGTGACTGGAAAAAAACCCAGGTATGCATGTTATACCTGGCCACATGGTGAATAACTCTACACTGTAACATGCCTGTTACTAACAACAGTCTCACCTGCGACGGACCCATGTCTGTGCGACACGCCAGAGGTACCTGTATAGGGGCGACACAACAGTATAAACATTATCCATGACTGTATGACAGCCACAGTTTGCACTGTGCATGTCACATCATGTACCTGTGTGATAGCATGTAGTATGCACACATCTGCAAACACAATGTAGCATACTGTAGTATGCGGCTTGTGTGCCCATATACCTGGTATGTGTTGTTACTTTACATGATGTACAGTGACACCTACACATACAGTGGATATCATACTCATATGCAAGACTGACTTACCAGGCAGCTCCAGGCTCATTGGTTGGGAGACACCCACCTCCATGATGGCGGCTAGTGTTTCTGCATGCTGTTCCCTGGGTGTCCCCAGACTGGCCAGGAGCTCCTCCGTGTGTGTGAGTGGGAGCTGGGTTGGTGGCCCACCACCTGTTCCACCTTGCTCTCTGGCGATTGCGGCGGCATGCTGTTTCGCGTGCCGTATGAGGTCCGTGCAGTGTCGGCGTACCTGCTGGTAGGTGTGGTTGTTGCCACCCATGTCATTCACCCTCCTGCGCATATCCTGCCACAGGTCATCCCGCTGCTGCGCTTGCTGTGGAACATGGCTGAATAGCAAGTCATAGTTGTCATGGAGCAACGGTATGATTACTTCATCCTCCTGGCGGCTGAAGGCTGGCAGTCATGAACGAGGCATTATCTGTAAGACATAATGATGGTGACAGGTCACATTCACACTGATGTACTGGCATACCGCTGAACATACATTGCTATGACATGTATGACATCTGCACAGTAATCTCTGAGATGCATCATGACACTGACACAGCTGACATGTTGCTGTCACACCGTTATGCAGTGGGTATCATATCATATCTCTGTGTCAACTCATCACACTGTACATACCCCATGTAGATGGTAACCTGCTGTGGACATGTGTACCTGCCTGCACCTGTGTTCATACCAATCAACACGTGGCCCGATGTGTGCACAGTTCTACTGTTCACCTGGATGCTGTGTATATGTCACATAGCATCACAGATGCAGCCGTTATGGACATCAGCAGTGGCACTGCACACATACACATGGACACCTGTACATGCATGTGTTGTGCCATATACATCTACTCAGCACTGTATGGGTGTTGGACAACCTGCCACGGCTCACCTGTATTGCACATATGATACACATGGGACAATGTCTAATCATATGACATTAGCAGGGACGGTCATACATAGCATGTGCACGCGCACGTTGTACACGCTGACACACAGCACTTGTGACACCACAAGGTGCATCAGTGCCACATTACTGATCTGGTCAGTTGATAGTGCAAGTGCCATGTGGCCATTGCACCATGTATGACTGTGATGGCACGTGCAGCCTTGCTGGACAGGGCTGCATGGTATGGCAGGGTATATCACATACATGGCACAGGGATGTGTCCCGCCTGTGGGATACCAGTATTGGGAGGGTGGCTGTCCATTCCATATGTCATTTCTCTGGGTATATGGACATGCCGCATGTCCATCATCGTGGTGTGGACAATGGCCTTCTGCAAGGTAGGCAGCATGCTGCTTGGTGGGGGTGTGTATGGTGCATGCTGGCATCGCACATCCATGCATACACATTACCCCTGACAGGTGCTATGTGCTGTGATATTGTTCAACACAGTGCTGTATGTGCCCGCACGGTGATATCCCGTGCACATGGATGGTACCCTGGCCTGACATGGATACCACATATGTCTACATCCAGTGCCTGCTGTCACCACCATGTTGGCGGGTGCACCGCACAGCACCTTCCC
Source organism: Protopterus annectens (assembly GCF_019279795.1). Taxonomy (NCBI): domain Eukaryota; kingdom Metazoa; phylum Chordata; order Ceratodontiformes; family Protopteridae; genus Protopterus; species Protopterus annectens. The sequence continues at coordinate 1,454,279,829 of NC_056743.1, forward strand.
TTCCATAGTGACCATGGTGTTGAGCACAGCCTAGGTATTCATTTATGGGGACGGGGATGTTCACATAGCAGGGGCACTGCTGGTATCATCCATCAGACCATACATGTATGATGCACACCTCACACACACAGCCCATTCAGTGTGTTGTTCGCAACACTGACACAGCTATACTGCTAGGCCAAGGCCATTCCCAGCCATACATACACAGATGCATAAAACGTCTGTCTGTGGCATGGGCTACAATGACGGTGGGGTTCAACACATACCGTGTTCGACTGTGGCTGGTGCTGATGTTCTGTGCACATGTCAACACAGTAACCCTGTTCTACTGTAGCCAGCGGTGATGTGCTGTGCACATGTCAATGCTGCACATTGTGTTGGTGTCTGTCTGTCAACAGGCCAGTGGAGGAACACGCAAGGGTATTTGTAATCAAATATGCATGCCGCCCTGTACAGCTGTACTGCTAACATCTCAGGTGCTAATGTGTCATGGACATGCACACCTTACCCAGAAAGGTGATAGTGGATTGCCACCCGTACCCATCACCTCTTGTGGGTTGCTATTATCCAACACCCTATTTGTATTGTATGTTCAGGCTATGCACCTGTGCAGGACATGTGGGCATGTAATGCGCTACTGCACCTTTGCACCCATTGCACAACATGTCACACAGGTACACTGGCAGCCATACACTTCACAGCTTGATGAAGGTACGACAGGTGTTGTACACACGTAACACATATCCTGTGGGACATGGTCGTATGTACAGGCATGTCCGACAGTCACGTACCAGTGCTACCCCTATATGACGGATATGCCGTACATGTGGCAATACAGCAACTGTCACATGTACTCGTGCAATGCCCCCCTACCAACATGGAGAGGTACTGCCTGTGGGGGATGTGCTTCTGCATCCATGCTGTGCCCATAGCTGTCAGTTGTGCATCATTACGTGCAACGTACCTCATTTGGTGTTCTAACGGGTGCATGTTCATCACGGCTCCACATTGGTTAGGTCTGTCACACAGTCATTGTTGTACACGGTTTACATGCCAGCTATGTCTTACTATATGTGAATCAATGTAATTCATTGGGATACCATATTTATACATTAGAGCAGCGTATTCCAGCCATCATATAGCCTTCCTAGATGACACTGTTAGCCAGCCAGTAGTAGGTGTTCCGCCATCTGCACATTAGTCACACAGTATGAGGGCTACTGTTACCCATTCTGGGGACAGGGTGCTGACAGCTGTGGATGGGTGTGATGCTGTCGACAACTATGACTGCACCTGATGGTCACATCTGGATGGGTAACATTCACAACACACACCTACCTTCACGTAGTACCACATCATCTACAACAATGGACATTCTTGCCAGAACAATGTATGCAGTATGTCTGTATGACCCCTGTAGGCACCACTGGTGGCCCCCAGCATGGCAGCCAACAGCACCAGTGTATATCCCGCAGACCCATGGGTTAGACCATTCACAATGCACCACTCACGGATGACCCTGTTGTGGATCACATTGCAGTTCCCCACATCATGTTACACAAGGCATCATGCACTGAGATGTTGCGGACGGGTGAACAGCTCTGCAACTCAACATACGCACACATGACACATCACCTGGTACAATATATCTCTCATACAACATGTTATTGTGACTGCCCTGTGATGGCAATACACAGACTATGTGTACTGGGACATGCAATGGCTCACCGGTGTTATAGCTCTCTGGGTGTGTGTCTAGCCAAGTGTACAGTAGGCAGTGGTCTGGACACAGGGACACTGTACATTGACCTACTGTGTCACTGCAACTGTTGCCTATGCTCCTACTGTTATTGTACAGGCATGTGGTATCTGACCGCTATGACAGTCCTGGTCGACCACAATGCTGTGGCACTCATGACCTGCAGCCATCGGCCTGGGGTGTGTAGCACACATGTACATCTTCACATGCTATGCTGCCTCTGTGGCAGTTTCACATAATTGTCTCCGGCAGGGCTGCAACAGGCAGGCACGGCATGGGGTCATGTGGGACAATGCTTGCATCTTCCACTGTGCTGCACACAAGCGAGGCACACATACTATTGCACCACTCACATATCTCTGCAGTGACTGGGACCTGCCTCCATGCTCTGCACAGCACACCTGCAAGTACGGATTGTACACGGATCGTACCTCCCAGGCACATACCTGGACTGGAACACCCACAGGTGAGGGGTTCACACATCACACAGTGTTTTGCACACATCCTGGATAGTTGCCTAACACAATGCATCATAGGTGCTCCATGTGCAGATACCCGTGTTTGTGACCGCTATACACATTGTAACACGCGACAGAGTCGACATTGTACACCACAGGTTACATACTGTCTGTGTTGTTATACTGTACATTGGGCGTCAGACAGCTAATACTGCCATGTGCTGACAGCAACCCACACTTCCCTGGAATAGACACCCATGTACCTACACATGCTTGAGTCATGCGCTCCACTCAGCAGGATGACACATTACACAACACATACCATACCTACACTACCCTTAGCATGCACAATACCTCCATGTGACTGGTGTGACGCACCTGGGGTTATCCCCTCTTTGGTGGATTTAACACATATGCTACACGGCCCTGCTAGCCACACCCTGGAAACACACCCATCGCAGCATACACGGAACATGTGGACTACAACCAGTACTACTGACGTCTTCTGACAGCAGTTGTTAACGGCATGACACCCCAGCAGATGGACAGTGCACATACATATGCTGACACATACCACAGTGCGCTTCCGTAGCATGTACACAATTGCAGAAACCATGCTATTCCACACAGAGACATGGCGGTACTGACCTGTTCTCAGACGCCACTGTGGTGGTCATGTTCCATGCACATATGATGTACAACCACATGTGCAGGCTGTTGCACAGTGGTGTACATTCACATGTGTGGGGTGCATCACTTGTCAGCCATGGTGGGTCCTCAAGGTGGCACCTTGGTGCGCCTTGTTTGCTGTGGCATAGACTGGATTCGGGCCTGCTGGATCTAGCTTTGTTTGTGTAACTTGAGCACTAATCCAGACATTCTCTAAAGTATTCAATGGTATTTATTACTGCTTGGTTGTAACTTGATTAAAGTGTAGCTATCATTCAAGTCTTTTGGATTAAGCACTTGGGCTTCAGACCAGTTGTTTTACATTAGGAAGGTTTGTGGCAAGCACTGTGGTGGCAGGACAGGTAGCTTTCATCCTTCTAAGTTGGGAACTGCTGATTGAGAGCCCAGTGTCCAAGTGTATTAGTTCTGGTTTAGGCACTTGGACTTCAGGCCAGTTATTTTACATTAAGAAGGTTCGTGGTCTGCACTCTTGTGGGAGAAGAGGCTGGACTCTGCCCTTCTGAGCTGGGAATTTTCTGGTTAAAGGTTTATAGTGCCTGAATATTTGAACTGTATCTTACTGAAATTGGTTCACCTTGTTTGCTCTAGCATAGACTAGATCCAGGCCTACTGAATCTAGCTTTGTTTATATGCTTGTTGTTTGTTTGCTTGTTATTTCCTGGAAGCTAATTCCACCTAATACGCAACTTCTCAGCGCTTCTGTGGATCACTAGTGATATCTGCATTGCTTACTGTACTTATTTCCTTGTTTCACTTGAAAGAAAGTTACTGTTTGTCGTTTTGCATTTAGTTACTTGTAACACATTGCACTCAAGCTACCTGGCACTTGCTCACTAAAGCAATTATATAAGTCAGCACTAAAAATTAAAAGCACTACACCCTCACTCCCCACTGGCCCTTGTTTTCAATTAAGGATTTCCCAATATTATTCTAGCATGTCCAAAGGTCAGTTGTCAATCTCCTCTCCGGTCCAGCTGGTGAATCTGGGAATCTTGAGGCAATGTTATAACTGCCTCATGTACACAGACAACCCTCTCCTCCTCCCACATAACACAAATACTTGCGAGATGCAGCTATTTAGCCAAACTGGAGGCTGAGCTCTCTCAACTCAGGACTGGCAAGACCAGACAGGAGGAGAAGGCAACTACACACACCACAAAACCAGCCTCACATAATGCTACCACTCCACTGAATCAAACACATAAACACACAAAGACATACTCGGAGGCTCTGAGTAAAATTTACCTAAACAGCAGAGGCCTCCAAAGCAGACACCCAAACAACTGCTACCTCAAGACACCCCACAAGCAACACATAAACCACAAAAGCAGTGTGCAAAGCAGTCACAGCCCTTAAGGCCAAATACAACACCAAACATACTTGTCATAGGTGACTCCATAGTCAGACACACTGACGTCCCACTCACCAGGCTGAACAAGGAGAGGGTCACAGTAAGCTGCCTATCGGGCGCTAGAATCGGGTCACTCCACGGCAAGTACAAATATGACACAGTCATTGTCCTTGCTGGTGTGAACGTCCTGAGGCCTACCTCCCTGGACTACATGAAAAGAGACATAGAGGAGCTCTCTGATTATGTAGCCCAGGCAGGTATGACCCTAACCCTGAGCAGTATCCTTCCTTCACCAAGAATGATGCCACAATATAGAGACAAGATGATCAGCTTTAACAATTGGCTTAATGTCTGGTGTCATTCAAAGGGGATCCAGTGTCTGTCTGCCTGGGATGACATGCTTGACAAGCCACGCTGCTTCGCAAGGGACGGCTTGCACCTGTCACCCCTGGGATTCCGGATATTGGCTAAGGCTCTTGCCACCCCATAGTGCCTTTTTTAGGCAAGGCTCAAATTCTAAACCTACCACCCTAGAAAACAAAAATGGGAAGAGGTAATGCTGCTCAATGCCAGAAGTCTAAATCTCAAAATGCACGCACTCGAGGCCCTTCTCAGTATGGAGAACATCGATGTCTGTGCTGTAACTGAAACCTGGTTCAAGGCTCCTGAGAGCACCCCGGCACTATTAGGTTTTACCTCATATCATGCCCGCCCCAAAACCCGGACCACGGCACAAAAGGAGGGGGTGTATCCATATTCATAAAGGATACACACACCTCCAGGTTGGTGGCAACGCATGAAGCTAGGGAAACCATCCAGGTGCAACTAACCATAGGCAAAACTGCTCTACAAATTTTAGCATGCTACAGGCCACCCTCTCAAACTCAGGAACCCCACACAGCCTTCCTGAAGACACTGGAGGGTATAAATGTATCTCCAAACACCATCATATTGGGAGACTTCAACTACCCGAATATAGACTGGGAACATTACTCAAGCCCTAACTTTCTAGCCCAACGGTTCCTGGAGTTCATAAATTCAAATGCCATGGAACAGCTAGTTACTGTTCCCATGAGAGGAGAAAATATACTAGATCTCATTGTCACAAACATGGGGACAAAATGCTCCACACCGGAAGTATATCCCTCATTGGTGAGATCTGATCATAAACTAATCTCACTGGAAATCCACATCCCGGCCCCCCCCCAAACAAAAGACCATAGTGAAGAACTTCTAAAGCAAACTTCACACTACTCAAGACTGGTGTGGTATCCTTCAAGGCCCCTGAGTCAGAGGAAACCACAACCCAAGCTGCGGAAGCCCTTACAAATGCCTTCTATGAACACCTCCAGGACTGCATGGATCAGGCAATCCCAAATAAAACCAAGACTCTTTCCACAAAGGGCAAACGTCCAGTCTGGTGGACCCCAGCCATTAACAAACTTTACAATAAGAGGAGAAAGCTATTACATGATAGAACAAAATCCATAAAAGGGAAGTCACCCCTGATCATTATTAGTAAAAAATACGAGCACTCATAAAATCAACTAAGGCCAATTTTGAGAGAAAAATTGCCATGGATTCAAAGGACAATCATAAGGCCTTTTTCAGCTATGTTAGGAACCTGGGTGGAAACTCACAGATATGCTCAGAATTAGTCCAAAATGATACAAAAATCACTGAACCCACAGACATTGCCAACATACTGGCAGACAGGTTCAGTGCAAACTTCACCCTCTCCCCTAAAGGAGAGATAACTATCCCAGCCGAGTGTAGCCTCCCGGACATCTCAAATGCAGGTGAAAGCTGCTCTCTCTAAAGCTAAAAACACAGCATCAATGGGACCGGATGGTGTCCCCGGCTGTGTGCTACACGAGCTAAATGAGGAATTAAACCCGCACATAAGGCAGCTGTTTAATCTCAGCCTTACCACAGGATACGTGCCCAAGGAGTGGCGTGGCGTACGGCAACTGTGGTCCCACTCCACAAAGGTGGCCTCACGCACCCTGGTAATTACCCGCCTATAAGCTTAACAAGTCTAGTCTGCAAAGCTATGGAGAGGATCATAATGGAGCTCATAAACAAAGATATAGGGGACTTGCAGACATTGGACCCGACCCAGTTTGGCTTTGTCAAGGGAAGATCATGCCTTTTGAACTTGGTCGACTTCTTCGAAATAGTCACCAAGGCCATTGATGAGGGAAAGGCAGTCCATACAGCCTACCTTGACCTTGCAAAGGCTTTCGACACAATACCCCACTCGGGTATTGTAGAAAAACTTACCAGCTTAAATGTAAACCCATATGTCACAAGATGGGTTGCAAACTGGCTTAAGGACAGAACCCACAGGGTTAGAGTTGCTGGCGCTGTGTCAGACTCCAAGCCGGTCACAAGTGGTGTCCCACAGGGCTCGGTCCTTGGCCCCTATTGTTTGGCATCTACTTCTCAGAAGTACAGGCCAACATGGGAGGACTTTGGCTGACAAAGTTTGCAGATGACTGCAAACTGGGCGCCATAGTGGAAAGTGCATCGGACACGGATATCCTTCAGAAGGGACTCACGGAAACAGATAGCTGGTGCCAGAGCCATGGCCTGAAGTTAAACGCCAAAAATGTATAGTCATACCTTCGGGAAAAACAAGGTAACCCCAAGCTACCATATAGGTGGCAATCCACTAAGCACAGAAGAGGTTATCAGGGACCTGGGGACCCAGGTTGACAGTGGCCTTTCTTTTGACACTCACATTGCTAAAGTGGTTAGAAAGACCTTCTACATTGCCCACCTGATCATGAAGGGATTCACATCCAGATCTAGTGAGGTCATTGTTCCCTGTACTCTTCACTTATCAGACCAATGATCGAGTACAATGCCCCATTCGGGATGTATCTCACCCGACATCTGCAGCAATTGAGAGACCCCAAAGTTCCTCACCAAAAGGATAAAGGACACCAAAATCTGTCATATGCTGCCAGATTGAAGAAACTCCAGCTCTATTCAGTCGCATACCGACTGCTCAGAGGTGACATGTGCCTGACATACAAGGCCATGTCCAACCCGAATTAATGGACATGCTCCACCTCAAAAAATCCAAATCCACCAAAACCACTAGAGCAAGCGACTTAAACCTTAGCACGGATATAAATAGGACATGCTGGAGGGATAGATTTATCACTCAGAGACTCCCTATGCTGTGGAATAAAATCCCGGTCCATGTGAGGCAGAGCACCTCGCTGACTCTGTTCAAGAGAAATCTAGACCTGTGGATGGGAGATCGTAGGTTTACCCCGGGAATCATCTCTGGGTCACTGCTGGACAGAGGCACAACAAACTAATGGGCACAGTATTTTTTCATATAAGGGGTGGCGTAAGCCACAATAATTTGGGCTAGGCTTATAAATGCCTTAGGGCAGATAGCCTAGTATAAACCTATGAACCTATGAACCTAATCATCACATATTCCAAGGCTAGCTACCTAAACATGACTGCCACACATTGTGGTGTCGGGCCTCAGGCATTGTGGTGGTATGTCTGTATTGTTTGGCTACATCCACATCTGGTGTCACATACAATAGTCACCCAGGCATTGAAGACCGAGCTAGTGTTGGCAACGTGCCAGTCGATGGCGTACTTACTGACCATACACCCTCTCACTCACTACAGAGTCACAATCCGTACATGGACATCGTAGTGTCCTTGTGGACACACACACGGTACTGACATGCACACGATATGTCCTGGGACGCTGGCCCGATGTCAACTTCTGATGTCCCTGGCTGTAATGTCCCACCAACCTGTTCGGTATATGTCTCTGCACCAGGCCACTATATTCACTGCTAGCCTGTTGTTGGACATTGTGTACCCTGACCGCTGCACAGCGGCATTTCTCGCACTAACCATGGGTGGCACTGCATTGCACGTGTGGGACTGTAGTCATACACCCATGACTGGACCATTCTGAATGGCAATGGGGCACATCCTCACGAACGTGATTTCCACACACATTGATGGCTTCCAGGCCTTTCCTAGCACCCGTGTTGGGCTTGTGTATGCCACAGCACGGCACATACACATGCTGGCCACCTGTCATACCGTTGCATGGGCGGTTGGGGTGGTACGGAGGCCGACACATCAGATTTTGTCCTCACATTGCCCTTCAGCACCATTCCACGTTCTGGTATTGGCAGCTTACACATCCACCTGCACATCATACCTGGTGTCTCAGGATGTTAAGCTATGTGGCTCATGGACAGGACACACAGTGGTGTGTGCATACCATAGTACCTACTACATGTCAGGTACATATGGCATTACACAGTCCTCAGCCATGGGTCCCCTCATGTTCACTATATGCTTACATACAGAACATGCTGTCACAGAGTACTGTCCATGCTTAGATATCCCACGCCTACATACCAAGCGCCATTATTGCTCCACCAGCTCATACCGATACCAACCATATGGGTGTCAGTGTGGCGGATACATCATATGAGTATCATGGCATCAGGATGCATGACACATGGTGCATGCACATCACCTTTGCATAACAACATTCACCCACTGACTATCACATGGATACTGGTCCCATACATACATATCACATTGTACATGGTTGCTGTACACACATATGCCACACACAGTCCTGTGGTTACCGTATTCCACTGTGGCATGGATACCCTTCTGCAAGGCCACACCTATCTGTACTGTGTGTGATGCTGGTACATAGGTAGCCATTGTACCTGTGAAATACACACATCTACACACAGTCAAGAATACAATAACACATTTATGGTGTACCTTCAACAACAGCTACAGCTTTACATGGCACAACATTGTCATGCCACAATGTTTACCAGGCTCAGACGGTTTACATATGCGGCTGACATACGGACAACACATCTGTACACATCTGCATACCACATACTCAGGGGTGTCTTCTGCTCTGACACGGCCCATGTCCTCCACATTACTGATGCATATACCCCTCATACATGACATCTGCGGTGGGCAGTGTGAACGGACTGCTCCTGGATGTGTGCACACATGCCACACTTCATGGGCTGGGCTTCTGTGTTACTTCCACAAACACAACACACACCATGCTGTGGAACATAGGTCCTGTGCACATCCCGCAGGGACACACAGTAGCACTGTTCATGTGATACCTCCCTTGCTGTTTGAGTGACACATAGTCCTGGTACCACCACAGCAGCGGTACTGTGTAGATGTGCAGTTGACACCCACCTCTGCTGTTCACAGGACACTACCATGGGGAGGTGACACTACTGTGTACACTGCACATGTGTTTACACATGGACCTGCCAGACTGCATTGTTGCCCACTGTGCACCTGTGCAGCTGCTACAGGTCCTTTGGGCATGGTTACTTGTTGTCCCTTCCATTTCAGCTAGCTATCATGCTACTACTCTGTCCCATACCTACAGGCCATATGTATCCTGTTATTGCCCTTCTCTCACCCCTAGCAAAAATCATGGAAAAATGTATTCATCAGCAACTTGTGCACTATCTCTCTCTTCACAACATAATAGCAAACTGTCAGGATGGTTTTAGACCTCACCGCAGTACCACCACTGCCCTTCTTTCCTTTGTAGATACTATCAACAAAAATCGAAACAACAATACTCTCTCTTCCGCTCTTTTCATTGATCTCTCTAAAGCTTTCGACATGGTCAACCACTCTCTCTTAATTAACATTCTTGAATCTCTCTCTTGTGATAAATTTGCCATTAATTGGTTTAGATCTTATCTTGACAACAGACAACAAGCAGTAATATGGGAAAACCATATCTCATCACTCTTGCCCATTTCCATCGGAGTTCCCCAGGGCTCCATTCTTGGTCCACTTCTGTTCTCCCTCTTTATTAACGATCTTCAGACTGCAATCTCACAAGCAACCTGCATACAATACGCAGATGATTCAACCCTTATCTGCACGGCACCATCCTCAACTGAACTGATCTCAGTGACCCAAAATACCTTTAATACTGTAGAAACTTGGTTTTCTAGACGGTTTCTCCTACTAAATGCCAAAAAAACAAAACTCCTCCTCTTCTCCCCCACCACTCGGTCCCCCCCTTTAAACTTTACCATTTCCTCAAATAATGGTACTATCATCTCACCTGATCCAACTACAAAACTTTTAGGAATAACCATTGACAATAATCTCTCCTTCGATCAGCACATCAACAACAACATCAGGTTAGTTAACAGAAAAATAGGATCCCTATATCGCATCAAACCTTTTCTAACCCCAGCAACTAGAACCAAGATTGCACAATCTCATCTTTTATCAACTCTCCTATATGCTTCCCCTATTTATACAAACCTTAAGAAAATTAATCTTAACAAACTTGCTACTTGCTATAACAACATAGCTCGCTCGCCACTAGTAACCCCTTTAGGACCCACCATTGTATAAACCTAAAACAACTAGGCTGGCTTGAATTTCAAAACTACCTTATAATTCCTCAACTCACTATTGCCCACAACATATTACACCTACCTGACAACACCCCAATACTCTCTCAACTTCTAATCCCTTACAACAATCTTAACTCACTTCGCTCCTCTAGTAAACTCATGACAAAATCTATAAAGGCAAACAACACAGCAGGTGATTCTCTATTCACTAACACAATAGGTAGAAGTTGGAATCTCTTACCTTGTGACATAACTCTGACTACATCCCTGCCACTTTTCAAACAGAAAATTAAACTGTACTTCCAAAATCATTGGCTTTGTTCCTGCAGTACACCTGACTAACCTTTTTCTCTTACTCTGTTTCTCCTCCACTCTTTTTATCTCTACCCTATTCAGTTCTGTTCTTTTTACTGTTGAGATTTAAGTATGTACATTTTGTACAATTGCTGATATTTAATGAACTGCATATTGTAAACTTGTTTCTCTTTGAAATTATTCTTTCATTCTTTTTGTTTTTGTAATTTCTGATTTAGCTATATCTTAGAGCAGTCAATTTTTTATGTAATGTACTTAGTATATAGTGGAGCTTTTCTCCTCGGGCCTCTGCTGAAAATGGACATGTATCCAGCCAGACTAGCCCGGTCAACAAATGTAAAATAAAAAATAAAAATATTGTACATACCAATAGGCGATACCAGTGTAATGCATGCTATGCCTGTGATACTGTGTATGATATCTGTCATATCTACCTAGACAGCTTTACATTACACATATTTCACATAGTATCCCCTAGTGCAGGGCATACTTGCACGTCGGCCGCACCTTACGTATGACATCAACGGTATATGCCCATACACATGCGTGCTGTGACAGTATACATACATGTCCTATCCCCTGCTATGGCACTTCCTTGTTGGACATCCACTGCCAGCAACGGCATGTGGTATGGCATTGTTCTCTCTAATGCCCCCCTGTGGCATCCCTTGTGGTGTCTCCGCTGTGTACATGATGTCCCACTGCTGTACACACGGTGTCCACAAGCGTTGGTATGCTCAGCAGGATATCACTACATAACTACCTTTCACCACTTTCTGCATTACGGACAAGTGTAATTAATTACAACCACCATTCACATACAGTACAGCTATGTCATACACATCATGCGTTACACAACCGTACATATCATGTGTTCTACATACCTTGTCGGTGTTTCGTTCTGTGTTTCGTTCCGTGTATCGTTTTTCCGTTTTCTTTCGCTTTCGGTTGTACACTGCTGGTTCGGTATGAGCATACGGTTTGAATATCCTGAGAGTCATCCTTATATCCGTCGATACCTGCAACATGTGAATTCATCCCACCAATTGCTGTTCCTCAGTGAGTAATTACGTGCATATCACCTGTGCATCTACTCCATTCGGAAATTACGCGTCGATACTGGGGTATAATTGGATTCCTCACCTGGGCGTTGGCTATTTGCCCTACCTTCGTGGAGATGGTCTCTGTTGTGTTATGTTATGTGTAACTGCAACCACTATGTGTGGCGACAGGTATATTTCGAAGTAATGTTCCCCATGGATTGTGTGTGTAGGGTGTAGTATTTGGTTCGACATGTGGGTGTCCCTGTCCTGACGACGAATGATAATGGAGTATTGCATTCAAAACTGTAACATGGCTGTTGTATTCCTTTATACAATGCATGCAAGTATGCATCCGCCTTTAATTGTGTCTCCCACGCGAGATGTTGTGGTTATGCAGATGTCATTGACTGACTGTATGTTTGTGCTGCTATTACGGTTTGTATTCCTTTAATATCTATGGTGGGGGATATCGGTGGTTGTACGTGACGGATACGGGTTGTGGGCCTTGCATCTCTACATAGACAGTATAGTTGTCTGTGTGCTCCATCCCTACCTGGAGAGTTAACAGTTAATAGTCTTTTGTTATGGGAGTGTAGCTTGGGCTGTTGTTAATTGGTTCCAATATCGTTTGCAGGTGGCCTTGCTGCATGTATATCCCCATAACTTCTGTGGTATATCAGCGGCTATGTCTATGTGAGTAATTACGTGCATATCACCTGTGCATCTACTCCATTCGGTAATTACGCATCGATACTGGGGTATAATTGGATTCTCCGCCTGGGCGTTGGATATTCGCCCTACCTTCGTGGGGATGGTCTGTATTGTCTTATGTTATGTGTGACTGCATCTGCTATGCATGGGAACTAGTATGGTCTGCATTCATGTCACCCATGGATTGTGTGTGACAGGTGTAGTATTTGTTTCAACAAGTGGGTGTACCTGTTCTGCCGACGTATAATAATGGAGTATTGCATTCAAAACTGTAACTAGGCTATTGTTTGCATTTCTACAATGCATGCAATTATGCAGCCGCCTTTAATTGTGTCCCCCACGCGATATGTTGTGGTTATGCAGATGTCATTGACCGACTGTATGTTTGTGCTGCTGTTACGGTTTGGATTCCTTTATTATGTACAGTGGAGGATGTCGGTGGTTGTACGTCACGGATACGGTTTGTGGGCCTTGCATCTCTACATAACCAGTATAGTTGTCTGTGTGCTCCGTCCCTACTTGGAGAATTGACAGTTAATTGTCTTATGTTATGGGATTGTAGGTTGGGCTGTTGTCATGTGGTGTCGGTATCGCCTGCGGGTGAGCTTGATGCATGTATACCTCCGTAACATCTGTGGTATAACAGCAGTTGTGTGTACGTGACAACTATCCCTTGTCATTCTGTCCCAGATATTTGCAGTCATTGTGGTCCTGTTGTTGGGATAGCCTGTTTGCCAGTGGTTGCCACATATTCAGATGGGAATTGATTGTTTGATACTTGTAGAACACACAGCGGTGTTTACGGGCCGACACGTGGCCACGGTCAGTACTGGGGTAGCACATACGTATTTCCGCGGTACATACCTATTGGTGTGTGACTTTGCCGACGTATCTTATTGCAATTAACATATCGGTGTCGTACATATAGGCATGACTATTACATACGTCCTTTCCATTTCATATGGGGTATATTCCTGTGCTACCATCTGGGACATATTCACTTTGTATCGTTCTATGTTGCGACACACCTAGCCAGGGTGGGGCTGTCACTACTACTTTGGGTCTAGTAGTGTACAAATGCCTGAGGCTAGTTTACTGTATGCCTACACCTAATATTCCGCTCTGCCTCTAACATGGCACCAACATACACATGTTGCAGACACACACACATTACACTCACACAGCGACGCACACGGCACCCTCACTGCACATGTACACATACTACGGCACTCACGGGGACGGTTGCACACAGTACCTACGTGGACCGCAACACCGGTGGCGGTGTCTACCTCTCCCTTCATATCATCATACTATTACACGCACATGTACTGTTACAGTACTGTGGTCTGGCGATCTTTCTGCCTCGTGGTTATGCATATCGGTATGTTACCCGTTCCATGGTTGGCGGTATCCTCTTATGTTGAACCTCCCGGATGTTCAGGTTGTCGTTTCACTATGTATACTATGTACACATATTGCGGGTTACATCTCAGTCACCTTATATCCCTCTAATTCCCTGTCTTAACTTAACTGTAGTATATATATGTATATGTGTACATATATTTCTATATAGATATAATGATATCTATCTACATATATATATATATATATATATATATATCTATATACATATATATATATATACACATATATATATATATATATATATATATATACACACATATATATATATATATATATATATATATATATATTTATATGTATACATCTTGCGGCAAACGTGGCAGGCATACAGCAATGCCATATGCTGTAGGACCCGCGTACTGTTCAGGTGTTGGCATTACATGCTCCACTGGCTGTTGGGTGTACAGTGTTTGGGGGCTGCCTATGTTGGAGTCACACATGAGGCCACCCATACAGTATACTTTACAGGTGGTCATGTTTGTGTGCCGTCCATTTCACTGTGTGTGCAGGTAGGGAGGTGTCAGTCTATGGGGCCTATGCTGTCAGAGTATGTGCTATACGTTCCCTCTTTGCCAAGTCATAGGCATATTGGGTACACCTCCGTCTGCCTACTGGGGCTGGCACAGTGTGTTTCTGGTCTGGAACCCTCTGTGTCTGGACTGGCCTTGGCAGTTGTGGTGGGCTTTGTGGCCCTTCACCATTATGTCCCTGCAGCAGCTGCTTCTGCAGGATCATATTATGTAGCATGGCACATACTATGAATATGTGGACACATGTGCCTGGAGAGTACTGCAAGGCTCCACCAGATGTATCCAAGCACCGGAACCGTGATTTCAGCATACGGAACACATGCTCTATGATTATTCTGGTTTGTGCGTGTGCCTCATTATGGCGTTCTTGCATGTGTGTGTGTGCATTTCTGATGGGAGTCATCATCCACGGCTCCAGTGCATAGCCAGCATCCCCCATGAGATGGCCTTGTGGGATGTCCCCCCTGGCAAATACCTGATACAGCTGTGAGGCATGCCAGATATGGGAGTCGTGGTAGCTTCCAGGGCTGCCAGCACACACATCCATGATAATGCCCTGAGCATTGCACACGACCTGGCAATTGATGGAGGGGAATCCCTTGCGGTTTATGTAGTGTCTACCCTGCTCGCCAGGTGGTGACTTGATTTGTATGTGCGTACAGTCTATTGCACCCAGTACCTCCGGGTATTGTGCCACACGGTGGAAGTGGTGCATATTGCTAGCTAAATCCTCCTGAGATCTGGGGAAGTATATATGCTCATTGGCATGTGGTAACATGGCATCCAGGAACTGGTGTAGTACCCTGGATGCTGATGCCTGTGAGATGCCCATTATATCTCCAGTTGGCCTTTGAAAGGTACCTGTGGCCAGTATTCACAAGCTTACACATACCTTTGTGTCCACTGGGATGGGTTCCTCTCTGTTGTTTCTTGTTCTCAGGCGTGGCCGGCACAGCTCCACTATTTGCGGTAACATGTCCCTGTCCACCCTGTAACACTCTACTATCTCCAGGTCTTGTAGCCCCTGATAGGTTACCCTTGGTCTGAACACTCTCCTTCTCTTCCGAGGCCTACGGTGGTTGTTGGCACCCTCCTCAACAACACCGTCTGTCTCTAACACATGCTGATGGATCACAGCCACGGCAGCACCCAACATGTACATTTTAAAAGTTCCCCGTGTGTTTACACCTATGGTGCGGCATTTGGGAATACACGGCTGTGTGTTGTGTGCATTCACACTTTATACTATTGTGCTGTGCACACCGATGATGTCATAGGGTGTGTTTGTATGGCCATATCTGGGAGTTATCTTCCATGTTTTACCGATGGAACTACAACGCTGTTGCCTTTGGTGTTGCATTACTCTTGCCTGCCATGGATTACCTTTCGACCTTCCCTTACTATTTCTGCACGTTGCACCTACTATTTTCTAGCATGCATCCTGCAGAGCACTGTCATGTGTACTTTCTGGGACATGGCATATCATGCGTTTTGTGTGCTGCCGCCGTTGTGCTGCCTGTCTGCTTTGCTCTGCTGTGTCAGGTCTTCTATCTTTGCAATCTGCTACCTCCCCTACTTTCTTTGCATTCATATGCCTCCCCTATCCCGTTTTGCAGGTTTCTGCATGCAGAGTTGTCAGCTGCCGATTGGCCTTCGTGGGTTGATTAGTGTTGATTGCTCATTAGTACTCCAATTACACTTCTTCCACATTTCCTCATATTCTTACCATCACCTTCCTGTTTCCGATGTTGTTTGTGGGGCGAGCGTCACATGACTAGGTTAAGGGAACGTAGACATCCTCGTACACATGCACTTCTGCGCACATTGTGTGCTCTCAGCTGAACTATTACCCCACACCCCGGTCCTGCAGCTGTGATTTGCGATGTACAGCCCAGGTTTGCTGTGCTCCAATGTGCTTCCTGCTACGGTGGCACACCCCTCTGCAGATGACATGTATTCCCTCTGAGCCACTCCTCGGTGTATTACCACTGCGCCGTTTGGTACAGCCTTACACCGGTGGGGGATTTGCAATTCAGTATTATCTGCCTCATTTGCATGGCACTGACTACTAATTCATAGTTACCACGCCGAACACTGCCGCAAGTCCTTGGCAACCCTTGCACCATGGTTGTGGCATTCCATGCATACCATGGTGTATTATGCTGTGAACCTGCTGTGTATTACACTGCTGTTTTATAACATTGTTATATTATTTCATTGTATTGCACCTTCCGCAAACATGTCCTAGGGTTCTGATGTGAGTTGCTGTGGACATGCCATGTAAGTTGTTATTTACATGTTGTGCATGTTTTCTTTTGACATTGTCTGTGTATTTTGCCATTGGCATATGGTACCAGTGTGATACCTGGGTCTGACACTCTTCCGTTACTCCTGTGTTATGTTTGGGAAAATGTAAACCGTTTTTTTTGGTTTACATTGCCGTGGGCTTATGCTACACCTGCGCCACTTCGTGAATCGCTATATGCCTTCATTTGCATGGTGCAACACCGCACATGGGGTGTTTAGCATACCTATGCCGGGGGCTGCGCAGATCCGGCGCACGCTGGTAGTGCACGTGGAATTGGATCGTACATGAATCGCTCGGCGGCCATATTTGGCCTTGTAACGCCTACGCTATGCGTGTGCCTGGCGCAAGGTTCATGAATCCCGGGGAAGGAAATAAAAAATAATGAAGTCATTGTTTGTTAGTTACATTAGACCCAAACTTGAATATGGAATAACAATATGGAAACTGTATAAGAAAACAAGCATGAGTAAACTGGAATACTACAGTGGAAATATACCAAGGGTATCCATGAATGTGAAAATTTAAGTTATTATGAAAGATTAAAATATCTGAACTAGTACAGTGTTTCTTACAGAAATTTAAGAGGAGATCTTATTCAGGTATATTGGGCATTTAGTGACAACTACCTCTGGGAATGTTTGGGGTTATCAAAAAGTACTAGAGAATCATCAGACAACCTCTGTAGAAGATTCTATAGGAATGAGGTGTACTAATTGGTTCTCTGACAGAGTAGCTGATGAATGGAACAGACTACCAAATTACATTAAAACAAGTGCTAGTCTAGATATTTTTAAGAACAGCCTTGGACACTTATGGGAACAAGTTGTTTGATATATTGGCAAGCTAGAAGGCATTAATGCCCATGCTTGAAATATCTGTATGTATGTATATATGTACTACTAACCTGTTTTGTTGCATGACTGAAAGAACAAAAAATATCTGAATATAAGAGCCTTAATGCAGTACAGGTACCATTACATGAACAAAATGGTCTGCTTTATAACTATGTTTTGCCATGTTTCAGATTGCATAATGAATGTAGCATAAAGCATACCTCATTCTAATTCCTGCAACTAAGCTAAACTCATTTTGATCAGAGCTACATGATGGCCTTGCAAGATTTATCTATGCCCTTCAAAGATAAATCCAGTTAACATCTGCTGATTAACAAGACACCTTCTTAAAATGCACATGAAAAAAGCCATCTAACACTAGATGATTCCTATATCAGCAAAATTTACTTAAAATTGTTGAGGTAACTGCAAACCTGACCCATGGGCTCCTCTGACTAATTCCTTGTCTTATGTGACACCTCCTTGTAATTATTAAACGCGTGCAGTGTGATCTTAAGACATAAGAGGTTTGTGATTTATTTGTTCTGAACATGTCTCTTCTGTTTCCAGTAATCATAACCTAGCAATAAGCTGTTTCACTTCAGTGAGTTATTTTTCCAAGGTGAAATTGGTAAATTAATTAAAAACTACAGAACTGTGCTTTTGTGTTGTTGATCTTTATAAAGCTTTACATCTATATACCCAGTGCTATGTTTAGAGGAAATTAATTTTTTTTCTCTAAATGCCTTCTTTTCACATATAACAATCAGAAAGTATGCATTTTTATTTCATATTTTAATTTAATTTATTTTTTTATCCCTATGAAATGTTGGATGTATAACGTAGTTTGTGTTTCGGCTTCCAAAGTATCAGTTAAGAATATTTGTACCATGATAAAAAAAAAAAAAAAAAAAAAAAAAAATCTGACTGAATTCAAGAATCCTAGATATAACAAACAGTAAGTATGTTTGCTTTAAAGCAGTAGTGTTAGTCAAAGTTTTTGTAAGAATGCAGCTCTGATGCTCACGTTATAGATAATACATGGGAGTTTTATTAACAATCTTTAAATTGGCCTATAACGTGAATTTGTCCAGTATAATGGCAATGTTGTTTGCTCTGTTCATACTTAAATTGAAATTTTGCTTAAACTATCCACTCAAACTAGGGAAACAATGAATGCAATTCGATAGTGTCATCGTATATTTTCTAACAAACAATGGATCTTATGCCAGTTTATCTAGAATTAAGATATTCAAGTGCATGATGTGCATTCAGTCTATTTATTTATCTTCATTTATAGCTACATCTATATCTACATCTAGTCTGTCTATATTTAGATATAGTTCCATTTCCCATCAAATGTTTGCTCAGCGACAAAAACTGAGTGATGCAGATGACTGCGAGGTATGGGACATTATGAGGCTGCAGAATACTAGCAGTAGGGAGTCTTCCCTTTTCTCCTTCCTGAGGAGACTGGGAATGCATTGGAGGCGTGTTCCCTATTAAGAAAAAAAAAAGGGCTGGAGGGTTTTATTTAAAAGTGATGCCATCGTTGATGACTTTTGACCAACTAAATGTTTCTCTGTGGTAAGTTTGCCAATGAGTCAACAGAGAAACAGACAGACACACAGACACAACGTGTGTATGTGTGTGTGTGTGTGTGTGTGTGTGTGTGTGTGTGTTTATGTATGCCCCTGTGCAGTGTATATTGTTGACCTATTGTCAAGTGACCTAAGTAGCAGCTTTTGTACATAAATGTTAGATTTTGCAGAACAAACCATGCACACAATCATTGCAAAGGACAATGGTCAGGATTCTTAGAGATGCACTACACTTTTGTACAAACATGCAACTAAGCAGACCTTTGTGGCAACATATGTAGGTCAAGACAGGCACCATTTCTATGTAACCAGCTGCATTTTGGAGTGGAAAAGAAGGCAGAGCTGCATTAACACAAATAAAACAGTGTAAAGAAATATATATCTATATACACATGCAGAAGTATTAGATGGTGTTCCGTTGCCTTAAGATGGTGCAGCTTAGCTTGCACCCCCATACAATGTTCCAGCAGACACCCTCATCAAATGGAGTCTGTGTATGCCATTCAATGTTATGACCAGTGGTGGATAGAGGTGATTCACTTGGCCACCCAGGTCCCTTGTGTCCATGGGGGCCCATAGCTGGCTAGCTCCAGTTTGTCTCAAGCTGTTTTAACATGATGTTCATCACGCATGTGCAGTAATGGAAAGTCATAGGGTGTATCTGTACAGCTGATGCACCAAGCTGTTTTTGTTTTTAAGTGCTTTTTCTTTTAGCTTAAGCACTTTTGACCTAAAGGGTATAAATGGAATAATGGAATGCCCTGTGGGTGTAAAGAAGACTTGTATTCAGAATCTGGTGCAGTCAATGAAGCAGAGTGTGTTTATGTGTGTGTGTGTGTGTGTGTGTGTGTGTGTGTGTGTGTGTGTGTGTGTGTGTGTGTGTGTGTGTTTGTGTGTGTGTGTGCGTGTGTGTGCGTGTGTGTGCGTGTATGTGTGTGTTGGTTTCTGCATCCCACAGCTGTTATCATATAAAGAGAGGAATCAATTGTAATAAATAGGAGTGCCATCATCAGCCATGTTCTTTTGGTGTGATCCTTGGTTTCCTTGTTTGTTAACAGCTGAAGGTGTGTTTACTATTTGGTTATAAAGAAACTAGACAGCATAAAGTTTATGAGTTTATTCTTAATATTTTACCTATGAATATATGTTTAATTTAACTTGTTTTTTGCAATCACATATTGTGAAATGTACTTTGTTTGGATATAGCAGTTTGTCAGATGTTTATTGAAGATGAGTAAGGCTATGTGCTGCTTTCTGTAGTGCAGGGTTTGATCCCCTCTGCATTTATCAACTGTGTGGCTCTGACCAAATCACTTTGCCAGTCAGTGCTGCTGGACTGCCACAGAAAAGGGACACATGGGTCCACTGGGCTGTACCAGGCTGTGAGAAAATGCATTCCACATTTGTCTTTTGAAGTCATGCACCCTTCACATAGCAGCTAATTAGTGCTTCACTAAATGCTGTTTGACTGCAAATCCTAGAATTTCTCTTGTACTTTAATGGTTTGCTAGATGTGTTCTCACTAAATATGTGTTTCAAGGAAAAAGACATTTACTGTTTCACATGCTAAGTTTATTTTCAATGTGAGAGTGTTTTGTTTTGTTTAGAAAATGGCTGCCAGCATTTTACTCGTAAAATACAAAATACAAATTTTGAATGAAATCCAAATCTCTGATAATTGTAAAGGTAAAGAAACAAATTGTTTCAACAGTATTTTATGGTAATGGGGAGAGTCAGCCGGGTAACAGGATATTGGTATGGCTGACAGGGACCTGGTTCTTTACCCAGCATATAGACCCATTTGACCATGATCCAGGTGTGTTGACTCTGGAGGTGTGTGCTGCAGCAATTCAACATTATCAGCCGTTCAGGTAGGTCATACCTCTGCTGAGTGATGCCAAAGGGGCAGCTATTCTTAATGATAGGGAAGACATGGGAAGGTCAAAATGAGATGTAGATGTCCTGCAAACATGTAAGCCCCCACCAAAAAAACAGTATGTCATGTGCAGTAATATTTCTAATTTTTGTATGACCTGTGGGTTTTTGAACAAAAAATGCTACAACATATAATTTAGTCTTTAGTGGTTTAGCTTTATTCATTGCATTGAATAATGAATTAATTCATTAGTAGGCCTAGATTGTGTAATACAGACTAAACATGTTACATTTTATTGATATATTTTTGTAGTACTTTCTTTACAGCCTCCAGCAACTCTGAAGGGGTTGACATTTGTCAGGTCAGTGTAGTCTGTCTTATTTTGGGAGGGATGATCAAAAGCCTCTGATATTTAGCAATCATTATGCAGTCATTGTTAGATAGTACTGTGATATAAACCTTTCTACAATATTGAACGGTAAAGGAGTTCTGCAATTAGTTAGGTATTACTTTCTCTTTCTCTTGCAGTTGGCGCTGAAGACTATAGCTCTGACTTGTTAATGAGCTGCCTCCTGTGCAGGGTTTGAACTTTTCAACCTTCATTTACTTCACTGTGTGAAATTTGAACAATTCACTTAACCAGGCAGTGCTTTGGGGCATCTGATAATTCAGGATAGGCTACTTAATGGTTTCCTGGGCTGCATTCCTAGTAACGAACTATGAACCTCTGTTGGTTTTTGCTAGTCATTTCCTATTGCATGGCTGATCTATTTCAGGAAATGTTTTGGCAATATCATAAACATACCATATTTTTAATGCAACATAGGCCATTTTTTCTTCAATGGCTGCTGATATTGTATTTGTAGATGAATCATTGAAATGCAAAGTTGTTTGCCAACAGCAACATATTCAATAGTAGTACTGTCCTTGTGGAATTATTTAAATATTTTTTTCTTTTGTAGACATTCTGTATATTGACTTAGCATACTTTATCAGGTGGTTAATATGTTTATGCCCTCAGTATAAACACCCTTCTATTTAAGCCATTTTACACATGGCTGGGTCTCAAGATGTGATGCTAGTAATCATTATACGATTTCATGTAGTTCATTCAAGTTACCAATAAAGTACATGTAATTTATTTCTTCATAACAATATGGGGTGAGCACAAGGTGGTTAATTAAAAATGCTGGTGAGGTGGGGGGCTATCTGTGAATGATGGTACCATATGCTCTTATCATATGTTCATTTTATATGGTCTTTAATCTGGTTTGCATGGCTATCATGCATATCTGTAAAGTGGGAATACTTTACTATGGCTGTTGTGTATTTATGTGAAACAAACTTGAAATATGTCACTTTGGTCATTATTATTGTTATTATTTTTTTTAAAATAGACATTTGGAAATTTTGCAGTCAACAATGTAGTTATAATTACTGGGACTAGGAATGTCTGTGGATCCAGTGACTAACCCGCTGAGTTGATAAAGTTGAACAGTCATTAGTCTGTCTTTGTAGGACTAGTGTGTACTTGTGTAAAGCAAATTGGAATACTCTACTGTGGTCATTTTATCACAATCAGACATGTGATGTAATATGTACACAGCCAACAAAATGGTGATAATTGATGTGTACAGATATCAATGTTGTATAATTACAGAAGACTGAGTGGTCTTTTATAGTTGAAATGTTCGGATATTTGTATTTTTGCCAGTATTGGTTAATGAATTTTGTTTTACTGCATAGTAGAAACATGTTCAAAGCTACAAATTTAAAACATACTCTAACAAATGTCATTATAGTAATCAAGAAATATAATTTAAAACAATCATGAAAGTGAGTTCAAAAGAGCATGTACCTTTATGCCTGGTCTGTAAAATGTGTGGTTTGAAAACAATCCAGAGTCCAATGTACACTTAATCTGCCACTAGCCATAACCTCCTCCACCATTCAGTTAGACACCACACAGTAGCTTATATAGACCTAAGCTGACCTTGACAAATAATTGTTAGTACAAATGACATTGTGAGAAATAAAGCATAAAAGGAAAAATACACTTAAAATACCATTCAAGGTGTGTTGCCTATCATCTACTTCCAAGGCACTGAGATATCCATGCTTTTGACAGCAAAGGACACAATGATGCTACACTGTTCCACTGTCCTGGAACTGTCCATTAGTGAGGACAGCTAGGTCATACCAGGCTTTGACTTTTTTGATAGCACTATCTCTGGGGTCCAGTAACCACTCCCTGAACTGCCCATGAAGAAAAAAAAATCTACTTTTCTCATGCAAGCACTCTGCAGCAGTTATCAGCAGGAGCTGTCATTCTCTCTAAAAATTCCATGAAAGTGGTGTCATTTTCATAAGGAATAAAATTATGGCTGTGAATTGCAGTTAAAACATGACTTCTGAATTCCAAGTAATACATCACTGAGTTGTGAAGTTGCATGATGTGTGCATTTCCTCACATCTCTGCATGAACCTGTGGCTATGAGTTTTCAGATGCATGCAGAGCTGGATCTGGTCCTAGGTGACCTAGGCAGTTGCCTTGGGCCTGTTGGTCTTGGGTGGAGGAGGGTACTGGAAGCTGCCACAGCATTTAACTTTTCAATAAACAGTTAAAAATAAAGATGCGAGATTTAAATACACCTTACAATTTCTTGGATTGCTTGCTTACGTCTATACTTTTGGAACAGACACTGTATGCTGGCTGGAATAGAAGGGACAACTTGGAATGTCTGCTTTGCTTCACACATTGGACCATAATGAAAAACTGCTGCTACATTACAGCACATGATATGTTGCACTATTTCCTTCACATATGTCTCATGACTCCATTCATTTTGAATATATTAACATATCATTAGGACATCATTTCCATACTTGGTTTTAATTGCATGTCATTATGCAGTCATTTGCATATTTATTTTCCAGTGTATGTCATTGCTGCACAGTAGGACTATGTTGGACTATAACATTTTGCCAGTTTGTGCCTATCTACATTTTGGTATTTCCAGTGCAAGTATATGTGGCATACTATGCAATTCATCTATAAATCCCATTTCTGGTTTCATTTTATAAAATAAGTGATTTTATTGAAAATTTGCATTGTTTCTCTTATGTTATACCATATCATACCATTTTAGATACAGAATTGTGGTTTTCTACTATAAAAAGGAAAACAAATTGGAAAACATATCTTCCTTTAAATCAAAGGGGTTTTACTATTTTCCTATATTTTGCAGGATGCAACTGCCCAAGTAGGGCTATTCCATCAAAAGAAGCAGAGCTTATAATACCATCTGTGTAGCCGAAACAGTTTTGATAGTACCAACACACAAAGAAAAAGGAATTTAGAATCAAGCTGAGGCTGCTGTTGAGACTAAGATGATCTCTGATGGTAAATAATGCTAATACTGCATAGCATAGCCTGAGAAGTTATCTTATCCATGAATTTGCTGAATATTCTGCTTGAAATTTTTGTTTGAATGCACATTTCGTCTAAAAAGGAAGAATTGTTTTTTTTTTTTTGGGGGGGGGGGTAGTTTCACTTCAAAATCTCGAATTACTGAAAGCTTGAAATTCAGTAACCCGAGACTATGAAGTCAAACCATTCACAACACCAAAACCACAATCCTGAATCACACAATCACTAACATACATACACCATACACCACTTAACATACACAACATTCCACTCACAGCACACAAACCACACAGCTCTACACTACATATAAGCAGGGGGGCAAGCCCCCCTGTACCCCACACAACCCCCTACTTATATATACCAACTTAACATAAAAAAAAAAAACACTCACAACACGCCATCCTCCACTCGTTCACACACAAATACACATCACACATACACAAACACCAACAAATGCAGCACTCACACTCACACCTCCCTACCCTTACCCACACAAACAACATATGCAGACACACACAAACACTCACTTACCTGCCATTTCAGGCACCAAAACACTACACTCAATGTACTGGAAATGCATAAGAGCAGATTTGAGATATTCAAATTCACTCTTCTGCACTTTCGGCATTCTGGTTTTAAGCTTCATGGTCTCAGGTTACTGAATTTTGAGCTTCCAGTTATTTGAGATTATGAAGTGAAACTATGCCCTAGTTTATACTTTTAATAAACAGAAAAAAATGTCCTTCACAGTTACTCCTGTCAGGAAATTTAGGAACAGAAAGATAAACAGATAGATGGATAAATAGATAGACAGATAGATATTTAGATAGATAGATAGATAGATAGATAGATAGATAGATAGATAGATAGATAGGCAGATAGCTATCTAGGTAGATAGAGACAGATAGATAGCAAGAGAGACAAACAGACAGACCAATTGGAAGGCAAACACAATGAGACAGACAAACAGACAGACAGAAAGACAGATAGAAAAATAATAGCCTATTTATATATAGCAAGCTACAAGCACACTTAAAAGAGAAGCTTTCTACTTTAATTGTTCCATTATGGTCAGAGGAGAAACACAATTGTTTCAGCTTTCTAAAAACCTTACCTAGCTGTGTGTGTTGGACCTCATTAAAAAATGTGTACTTCAGCACACTACTGATATGTACATGCATGCATATGTGTGTGTGTGTGTGTGCGCGTGTGTGCGCGTGTGTGTGTGTGTGTGTGTGTGTGTGTGTGTGTGTGTGTGTGTGTACCATTCAGAAGCCAGTCATCCTGTGATCCTTCAATATGATACTTAAATTAACACACTTAATGGAAGATGTTGCAATGATGTTGTCATTATTTAAAATTGACTGTCAGTCCAGTACCCAAAGGAAACTTTTAACAAGTGATCAAACATACATCTCATTCCAATGCATGTAGCCAAAGAACCCTCTCTAAAATATGAAGCTCAGATATTCTTTCCTCCCTGTCTTATGTCTTAAAATCATTACGTTCATGCTTTTCTGTGGATAGCTTTTAACTAATGCTTTGGAATTAATTCCATCAGTCATTGATACATTTTTCACAATGGCTAATTCTTCCCTCACCGCCATGATTTATCATCATAATACCCCACCATTATTACAGTTTCACACAGCGACTAACTGCCTTTGTCTGCTGTGTGAGATAGCTGTAGATATATCATTTGGAGCCATTAATTATTCTTAGTGTAATGGCCAGTGTGACGGAATGATGCCCACTGGCCTTTACAGATGATCCTAGTATCTGGATGAGACTCAATTAACAAAGTGTAAGAGTGTTTCCTTCATATGGTTTACTTGCAGTACTAGCACATTATTGACAATATAATGTATACATATCTTTTTTTTTCTGGTCTATGAAATTAACTTAAGATTATGTATACTCTGTTATATTATACTACACAATACATAAGTATGGATACACACACACACACACACACACACACTCACATATAGCTAGATACAGCTAGATACATGTAGCGAACAGATTATATTAGAAATAATTAGAATATTTATATTGAATTATTATAGTATTATGTTACCTTATTTATAATATTATTCTATTATATTATAACCTTGCATTTTCAATTGAACTTCACTCCTCTTGATAAAGTCAGCTTCATCTTTTATCATCTCACTACTTAGAAATCTTTTTTTTTATTGTTCACTTGTTACATTTATTATTTAAATGCTGAAATGAAAAAAACTATAGTAAAAACAATTACCCATCAAGGCTTATAATTGCTCATTTTTTAAATTAACACTGCATTAATCACTTTCTAAGGCGGGTGCATCTAGAAAGCTTTACTTTAAGTAAACCCATGGAGAGTTGTGGTCTTATGTGACATATGTGAAACGAAATATTGTTTCACTGCAGGAGTACATGAAGATCTTTAATGATTTTGGACTTAAAGCAAGTTTAACCTCTTACTTACACAAACATACAACACACATGCACAGGTACACTCAAAATGTGCACAACAGAATAAAAGATTACCTGGTCAATGCAAAGAATGTGAATGGGTACTACATTGTACTTGGAGGTGTTACACACATAAGGAATTCCATATTTGTCAATAAAGTCTGAGTGGGGTTTTGGGTCATATGCCATATATCTATATCTATCTATCTATCTATCTATCTATCTATCTATCTATCTATCTATCTATCTATCTATATGGGTCCCTATCATAAGATTGAAGTTTTAAAACTTCACTTCATTAATGGTTGATCCCTAATGATCTAAGTTTTAAAACCTTGAATCTTATAACGGAGATTTCCCTTTTCTGCACTGTAGTGCGATCTTGGAGTTGGTATATTTAAATAACGGGGAATGTGGGAGGTGCAGGGGTCTTGCCTCTCTGCTTAGAGTATTTTTTTCAACTTTTTTTCGTTTTATTTTTGAAGTTTCAAGACTTCGATCATTAAAGTTTGACCTTTAATGATTCGAAGTTTTGGAACTTTGATCTTATGATAGTGACCCATCTACCTCTCTTTCTTTCTCTCTCTCTCTCTCTATATATATATATATGCAAAGGCACACATATCTGGTGAATATTACAAAAAGAAAATAATGGTACAGAAGTGGAATGTATTGAAAAGTAAGGTATTCAGAGAGGAAGAGAACTAAAATTAAGTGCTAGACTATCTATGAAGCTAAAGCTTTAAACTAGTACCCCAGATGCAAATAGTGCTTCTGCTTCTATATAGGCTAAGGTTCATTGGCAGTTACTAGGATTGCAGTCAAGTAGAGCACTGGAGAGCTAAATCCTATTTCCCAGTTGTCCCAGATCAGTGCTTGATTAAGTCAATTGCTCAGAGTCTCACATTAAGCAAATGGGGGCTGAGGGGATCACACAGTGAACTACAGAAAGCAGATACAGCTAATGAGTATCTCCTGGCATTAATCCTCCTAGTTAACTTCTAGACTAAATCAATAAAGACAGTAGCATTAATTCGGAATTAACCCCCTAGACCATGGAGTTCTGGGGCAAAGATTTTTACCAATGAGTTGCAATGTTGCCCATAAGTCACAATGTTGTCCATTTGTCATGTTGTGTATGACAGTGCATTACAACAACTACTTGATAGCCATCACCATGTTGTAGAACAATAACTTTCTAACTATGGCCAGCATGATCTGTGTCTGACTAGCAGCTCAGGTATCTGTTGTACTGGCACTAAATTATGGGAATGTCATCCTTCCTGGGGGAGGATGGCAGTGCACATGCTCAGGGTACACTGTCATTTTCTATTTCTCTGGCAATGAGTGGAAAAACAATTGCAAGGTGTTTCTGAAGGCAGGCACTGCATCCTAATAACAGCCTCTTGTCTTGCATAAGGTAAGGGTGGTTCACCACTGATGCCCATTGCACAGTTTACTGATGGGGTGGTAGTGGGTACATGTAGGGTGGGGAGATAGGTGAGAAAACACAACCCTGTAGCAGTATGATGCTGACTGTGTGTCTTCAGTCCCCTCACCATTCCTAAACACGGGTCAAGTATAACTCAGTGGGGGACAAGTCTGGTCCAGAAGATCCAGTGGAAAAGGGAAGAATTGGGAGAAACTGATGGCCAACTGTAGTGAGGCAAAAACTGACCGAAAAAGAGAATATTACACATACACATTCAGGAAGTGACAATGTAGATAAAGCAGTTTTATCAGTGGTTCTTTAAAACAGTTCCATACTCAAGAAGTAAGAGGGGGATTAAAGCAAGTTATTAGTAACAAAGATGTCTCACAAAAAATGTTTCAGACACTCCGTTTGGAGAATCACTGGTGCAGAGGGAGAAAGTGTAGGAAATGCAGATTGCAGAAGAAAATATTAAAACTGGATATAATGGTTTAAAGGAAGACTTGCTGGATTTAATAAATATGGATAAATACATACATGACACTAGTAGTGTAGCTAGGGAGGAGTGTGAGGGGCAACTACCTGTTGTACAAAGTGTTGGGGAGAGTCACTGTCAGCTGATACCGATATCTAACACAATGCTTGCTTTTCAAACCTGAGCACTGTAGAGCTATGAGTGTGGTAAAATTGTAGCAAACAGTTTACTAGAGTTTAAAAATTAGAATTCTTTTAACTAAAATCTGAATGCTATAGCACTACATAAAGGCAAGGTATAAACTGAGGCAAGCAGTTTGATACAGTTTGTAAGAAGAAATCTTTTCTTCCCTTATTTATTTTTTAACAAATGTGAGGAGGGTCAGAAGCAGGGCACAATAACAAGACCTGAATGGCTGGGCAGGAGGGAGGGGGCTGTCTTGTAAATGTGACCAGTTGTGGCAACAGAAGGAATGTCTTTTTTTTTTTGGTCTTCAGTGGATGAGTGTGGTGTGGGAGCATGGATAGGCTTACTACAGATACAGTAAAGCATTTTTTTTTTTTTGCTGTTCACCCTGAAGAGCTGAGGGGGTTGGATGGTGTTTCACAATACCGGCACAGGGCATGGGCTAAGCCAGCTATACTTCTGCATGGCAGAAACAGTCAACCAAAACTGAATTAGACAAACTGTTAGAAGATTAATAAAAGTAAATAAATAGATTAATTTCAATGATCAAGAGACATTCAAGCTGTCATAAGCAAAGTTAATAGAATACATTAATGTGCAGCAACACTTGTAAGAGACATTATAAAGCAGTAAAGGAAAACAAATAAATAACCACCATGGAAATGTTAATAAGAGACAACAGTAAAACACGTAATTTGGAAGCATCACTATTGGAGGAATAAGAAATCTAGCCATAAAATATTCACAAAGTGAGCATGTGATAAAACAAAGACACAGTGTAAAGGTTTGTGTTATACTGTTTCTAACAAATTAAAAATATCTACAGACTGAAAAATTTAGAAGATATATAGAGAAATACAATGAAAAGAAACAAATCAAATAATTTAGGGATAATATAAAAAAGCTCTACAGGCTGTTGGGAAGGAAAACAGAAACAATTGAGATACACATTTTGACAGTGAAGGCAGAGTAGCTGAGGAAGCTTGAGGTGATAGACATGAACTCCCTGAGATGGGTAGTAGGATATGTTGTGGTACAGACTGTGGACATAAACAGCCAAAGTAGCCCCATTTGTAGGAGAGGTCAAGGAGTTTGGCCATGCAAAGAGAAAACAGAGGGTAGTTTTGTAACGCAGACTTGGGAGAGACTGGAAGAAGGCAAGTAGAGGCAGAGGTATACAGTCAAGAGAGGCTTGGATTGTGATAGAGAAGACATATGATAGGCAAGCAGATCTGTCAAATAAAGGAGAATGTCTGCAAGTTGAGACGGGTGAGAATATCTCATGCAAAAACCTGACTCCTTGTAAAATGGGGAAACAAGGGTTGACAATGACTTTAAAAGCAGTCTACATTTCTAAAGTCATTTTGTATTCCTTCTTCTGGACTTTATCAATACATTATTTTGTCCAAAACCTTTTTCTCCAGTGTTTCAGTAAGACATATTTTGCTGACTTAATCATATCCACATATCTTTTACTTTTTTGTTTAACTTTAAGCTAATATTGCACATTTTTTTCTGTAGTAATATGATGCCTTCCGTCACTCATATTTTATTATTTGCCATTATTATTGTACTGTGTTCATATGTATACATGATTGGTAATTTTATTTTTCTTGTTATTTCACATCATCCTTCACCTATTCTCTCACTTACCAGTATCATCACTACATTCATTAGTAACACAAACAGCTGTTTATTTGGTGAACATCTTTGTTTCAGTCCAAACCTAATTTGTATTTCTTTATCATGTACTCATGGGATTACTTTTGTTCCTCTGCATGCTGCCCTGTAAACTTACTTACAAACCCATGCATTCCCAAACCTCCCATAACTTTTCATGACATACATTATCCAATACTTTACTGATGTTACTCCATAGTATTTTCTTATTTTAAACTGTATACATTGTTCTTGTGGCAAACCCTTTAGCACATGCCTAATTCATAGTTGATTACAAAATATTAATGAAAAATTTACAGCTATGAATTAGGTATGTGCTTGAGCGACTGGTCTCTATATCTTTTCAATATGTTAATTAGTGCCTTTCTTCAATATACATTTCAGCACTGTTTTAATCATTCCAAATCATGTAATCCTTTACTCGTTCTTAACATTAACAAAGACTTCCTCCTGTTTTGCTGTTAATACTTTTATTTTTTAATACTTTTAATTTCAAATCTCAGCTATTCTCTCATCTATCAGACAAATAGGAATGCCCATGTCACGCACCAACATAAACCCCTCTCCACCCCATGTCTTTCTACCCTGCTCTGAAATCATTACCATTTATCAATTCTCTTGCTTCATCTCAACCTAAAACAGTCTTGCCCTACCAGGGACTGATATTCTTTCTGCTATCTAATGTATTATACTTTCCATAATCCAATTGTCTTGTATTCTCTCCATGCAAAATGGTCCACCTAACCTGCAAAGGGCTAGTAGCTACTTGTTTAATGTTTACTTACAAAGAGATTATTTGACAAAAATGTCTTTTTCTGCAAATGTCCAGTTTACCCAACCTCCAAAAGGGCTAGTAACCTTCTGTTTAAATGTTAACTCACTAAAAGCTTATTACATAATGTATTATAGTTCTGTAAAAGTTTTAATTGTTCTGTACAAATCTCTGTTATTCTTTTGTAACATGTAATATGTAACTTGACATATTTGGAGCTTTTCTCCCCGACCCGCCACTGAAAATGGGTTCTTTATGGCCCAGTGGACTTCCCCAGTCACCAAACTTAAATAAATAAATAAAATAAATAAATATAGTAATCATACCCAAGCTCATACAACTAAGTAACAGTAGCTTTGTCATTCTTTAGTTTA
The DNA here is from genome assembly GCF_019279795.1 of Protopterus annectens. Lineage (NCBI taxonomy): Eukaryota > Metazoa > Chordata > Ceratodontiformes > Protopteridae > Protopterus > Protopterus annectens. The sequence goes on from NC_056743.1 coordinate 1,454,311,972, forward strand.
CTTGAGGCCTCATTTAACCCATAGTAATTTCCTTATCATTAAATTACTTTCTTTGTCTCTTAAGATATTTAGCTTACAATATGTCACAATTTCCTGTATCTTTCCATGCACATCTTGAATATATTCATTCATTCACACGTTCCATAAAATTTCACTGGGAATTCTATGCTCTGCCTTGTTTATCCAGCAAACTATTTTTCTTGACTTATCTTTTTTACTTTTATTTTTAATAAAGAGTTTCTTTCTTTACTTGGTCTGCACATAAAGCCTCTTCTTACTTTTTCTTTGTTTTCCCTGTCTCTCTCACTTTCTTTGTCCTCATCGACTTCTACTATGTTCCAATTATACAGTTTTCAAATTTGGTTCCTTATACGCCGTTTTCTGTTTCCTTTGCTTCAGCTGACCACATTGAATGCATAACATCTTAAACATTTTCTACTTGTGACACCGCTCACACCATGATTTACAGACTTGTTTTGAAATTAAATGCTTATTCCCTGTTATGGAAATTTACTTCTGAACTCATCCTTGATTTATCAGTTGTCTATTCATTCTTCTTATTCTTTTGCTTATTCTAATAATGTTTATATCCTCTCCAAATTCACTACATGCAACTACATGGTCTAAAACCAGCAATTCTGTACTTTTGCAGTTTGGTACTTTACACAAGGTTCATAGGTTCATAGGTTCATAGATTAGTACTAAGCTAACTGCCCTTGTGAGCCATTTTAAGCCTAGCCAATTATCCCTTGTGAGACTCAAACCCTGCACCTTGTGTTTGTAAGGCAAACACCTTAACCATTCGGCCACCCTCCTATCAAACTCTTTGGTTTTTGCTGCTGCTACAATACAAATTTAATTTCTTTACCTAGATATAAGTTTCATACCTTGAAAATTTCAAAACATTATTTTACAGCTAAAGGCAAATTCTGTTTTCTCTTTTTTAAATTCATATTTAAATTCTCCTGTCCAAATGATAGCCATGTTTACCATTAAAGAAATGTTTAATAATTCTAATAACTCTTTCCTATTAGATGGAATTGTTTGAGCATACACTTGTGCTATACTTACTGTTTTCCATTTGATGACCATATCAACTATTAAACATGTCCCTGGTCACATTACAACAACTTTTATTTTTGCCATTTTTTTCATTAATTATTACTGTGATCCCCAAAGGAGTGGCCACGGTGGTGCAGCAGTTAGCATTGCCACCTCACAGCAAAAGGTTCTCTGGTTTGATTCTCGGCTGGGGTGCCTTTTGTGCAGAGTCTGCATGTCCTTCCTGTGGTCGTGTGGGTTTCCACCAGGTGTTCCGGTTTCCTCCCACATCCCAAAGACATGCAGTAGGTGGGTTGGACACTATAAATTGACCCTAGGTGTGAGTGTGTGCATGTGTGTGCTTTCTGTGGAAGGTTGGGCACCAGGCTGGCAACTCAACACTGTAAAACTCCACTGCCAATCATGAGTGGACAGATGATCCGCTGTGGCGACCCCTAACCGGAAAAAAGCTGAAAGAAGAAGAAGATTACTGTGATCCCCAAACATCTGTCTTCCTTCAATTGTACTACTTCCTGCTTTAGCATATCTTCTGACTTTGCTTTCTGTCTAATTCCAAACTCTTCCAAATCTAGCATTTCATATACAGTGGTGTTAATATCCTTCCCAATGAATGTCATCCTTTACTGTGACTTGATGCGCTGTTTACATTTAAACAACACACAATAAATCAGTCAATCCTTTGTAGTTTTCATTTTCTTTTTTTTTATTATTTATTTTTGCGCTTACTTTCTCATGTACACTTACTGTATTAATAATATGTATTTATTTTCTGATATAAATGCATACTCTGAATGCCTACCATCAATTCTCCTTCTTCTGGTCACCTTTACATTTTGCAGTATCATCACTTATAACATTTGTTGAAACCACTTCTAGTTTAATTTCTGTTTCTTTTACACCTAATGCTTTATTTTAATTTTATGTGCTTTTCTTGTACTCATCCTCAAAATCACAATCAAACCAGATTTGGCTCTGACTGCCACTTTTTCTGTACCTTCATTTACATGTTTATTTAATGTGCGCCTTCCCACTACACTCTTCACACCTTCTCATTTCTCATTTCTTATTGTTGAATTAAGTGTTCCTATTTAATATAATGTTAAAGATACTTCTATTGGAGGTACAAAGTATCGCTTCAACAAATAATGCTCACCATAATTTTTCAAATTAATTACTTTATTGTTTTCTACTGTTCATGATATCCTATCTGCTAGTCTATAATCCTGTTACATCAAACACATGTTAACTCCTACAATATTTTCTGCAGTATCATACAAGAAAGAGTTAGTGTACGTAGAGGTCAACATATCCATTCTGAATCCTAAGAACAATCTTTTATGTTTTAAATAGTTATGATAGTCCCAGATTTATTGGCCAAATCTGAGTTCAGAAATGTATTATTTATAAATGCTTCTGACCCTATGTGAATAAGATAATTATATGAGCAGAAATGAGGCTTAATGGAGTCACCAGAGTGGTCCAAACAGTCTATCAATGACAACTCCAGACTCCTGAAGCTATTTTCAGCACCTTCTTTCATGGTATTATATCAAACCTAGTTCCTTCAGACTGACGCCTGCAGTAATAGTTTCTCGTGTAGCAGCAGCAGCCATTTTGGCACAAGGATGCTTTTTCTCTTTTCCTTCCTGGTGCTGAGTTGCAGCATGTATTTGCTGCTCACACTCTGTATCATACTTTCAGAGCATTGTATTGGCTCTATTACTATTTCTTCACAATCATCCTTTCACATTCTTAGTGAAGAGATTGATGCATTATCCACAACTCTTCAGTATCCTCAACTCCATCAGCCCACACCTTAATATTATTACTGTGCCCATCAGATTCAGCTGTCATTGCCACTAATTACTTTTCAGGTAAACATTGGTTGTTGAATTCTGTAATTTATATTCCATGTTTTATGTTCGAGTGATTTGGCACTATTCACTGTCACCAGCTCTTCCTCTATTATTGGAAAGTTCTTCATCTTCCATTCTCTGACTAGACAACACTCTCTATGGAACAGAACAGAAGTGCTTAATTAAAAACTAGTAAAATTACAAAATGAAAAAAGTAATTCAAATAATCAAATGTCACTTTTGCCACGTAGCATGATGTAAAACTACAGTCACATTGGCATTTTAAGTTTTTTTTCCCTGAAATCCTTACAGTCTGTATAAAACTTGCTTCACGTGTTTGAGTCCTGATACATTATTCCACGTTTGTTGAGTAACTTTCTATTTTATCCCTTGCCATAATGTCCATATTGCCAGAACTACCACTTTATCAGGACTTCCCTTGTTTATTTCTGGCAGATTTTCTTAATAACCAAAAAATACATGTTCTTCTCATAACTTAATGAGTTGTAGATACCCCATACACTGTTAATTAGGTTTACTCCAAAACCTTCAAATCCCATTCATCAACTAAGTAAACACAATGTAAAATGTTTTCATCAAACTTATTATGAGATAATCACTAAAAAATCTTTTTCTCTCAAGCTTTAAAAATTTCCTGTGCATTATTCCAGCTCTGAATTTTATAATACTATATTATATATTATATATTGTTATACCGTACATTTCTTTCCACAGTGTGAGTTTTCAATAATATTCTAATGGAAAAATTGCCTATTTCTTTCTTTTTGACTTTCTTCTAACAATTCTTCTCATAATAAATTATAGTTTCTTAGCAATAATTTCCTTAATAAAGCATCTCGTACTGGCACCACATTCAGTACTATCCTAAGGTATATTTATCCCCTTACTCAGCCTGATGAATCATGCAAAACCACCTTCTAAATATTTAATATATAGTACCCCTCCTTAATAGTATTTAATCTAGTACCTCAATTATCCGAAAAAAAAAACTACCATATCTTCTATTTTTATACTTTCAGGTAAAGGAAACTCTGAAATAGTGAATCAAAACAAATCCACTTCACCAGTTAAAAAAAAAAAAAACATGTATTTTAATGACATTAACTGAAAGCATGGGCAAATGACTTTCCAGTGAATGAGTTTTCTTCAACAGACAGGAACCTTCTAAATATGTGTTAGAGTCAGGCCCCTACTGTTGAAGTGAACAGTGTGATATAACAGTTTGACTGCAATGGCTGAATAATTGAGATAAAAAAAGCACCAGAAACACAAAGAAAATAATGTAACATAGACATTCCGTAATCATGCAGACTATAGTCCATGGACACTGCCTCTAAGGAGGCAGGGTAGTTGAATGTCTAGATGTATGTGATAAGTGTGATGACAATCTTGTATAAGAGTATTTATTAACAAAATAGATACATTTTCTCATATTACTTCACTGGTATGTATGAGGAATAGTATTTCTTTGCAGGCATATCATCTAAACCACTGTGCACAGGCATTTGAGCAGTCAACACTTCTGACCAATTTAAAAGCACCAAATACCAAGAGCTCAATTGTAAATAAAACATATAGGGTACTTGTGAGTTAGCAAAGAAGACAAATGTGTTCACACTGATGTATGCTTGCTATTTTGCTAAACATTACATTTATTTTGCTAAACATTAAATTAAGTACTTCTTCTTTGATCGTTTTAGTATATAGGATCTTTAATTGCATGTTTAGGATGTATATAATCAAAAAAGATGATTATTTTGAAGGTTGCAACAGTATTTGCACTTGTTGTATACAAATCAAAATTTCTGGTTACATCTCTGTCTTTGGAGCTCACAATGCCCAGAAAATGTAATTTAAAATTTCAAGTCAAATTTATTTCTTCCAAACCAAATCCACGAGACTTCACATCTGTATTAGTAGTCAGTTGAAAACAGCATACAATAAGTTTGAGAATAACTATTCCCCAAGGAAGTAATAAGAACAGATGGTGATAAATCAATGCTGGAGACAGAGAGAGAGAGAGAGAGAGAGACAGAGAGAGAGAGTCTTAGCCATTCCTAGATTAAAAAAAAGAAAGAAAGAAAATAAAAAAATACATTCCTTTTTAGAAACAAAAGCAAATCTTTCATGAATTATTCCTTAGAAATCTTTATGGTAGTTCTGAAATGTCAGACACCTGGACTGAAGTCTGTTGCATATTTATAATGCATATACTGAAGTTAAAGCTGGAAAGTAAAAGGATATATGCAATCTAGTAGCTCTGAAGGTAAGAAAACTGCACAAGAATATGAAATAAGAGATATACTAGATCAAATTGGGGATAGCATACAAATTAGTCCTTCCAAATGGACAACAAAGGGAAGACAAAAATACAGAAATGAAATCCTGTACAGAAAGTCTTGAATTACTTTTCAGCCGTATGAGCTACAATATGTATTATGAAATGTATTTTTTCACTTTTGGCTACAACTATGATAATCACATTAGGTATGTACTGCCTACTTTCACGAATAACTAAGAGAGTGCACAAAAATTGTAAAGCAAAACTAAGTTTAAAAAGCAAACTAAAAATTCAATTATACTGAAAAAAATAGCCAGATTAATATAATAAATGCAGAGGTAAAGTCCACAAATGTATTAACAAAACATCCACAGAAGAGCACAGATAATAAAAATAAGTAAATAATCACAATACTATGACAACTACAACAAATACATTCAACAAAGGTAACTTTTACATACATACATACATACTAGAATAAAACATTACCAGATTTGCTTTTTCTACTACCACAACTAGTAGAAAACTACAGTTGTAGAAAACCATAATAGATAAAGAAGAGATTCTATTCTATTCTATTCTATTCTAAATAGCAAAAACATATTTTACTAAATAGTCTGCCACAAGACCCTTTACCTCTTTTATTATTTTGCCTTTCTGTCTATTGCTTCTTTGATAATTGCATGTAAGAGCTGCATTCAACAAAAAAGCTGCTAATACCTCATAACTTATAAATGGTACTCCTCGTCAGACAGAGATGTCATTAGAGACCTAGGTTATTTATGTAGATAACTCTTTTTCAATCATTATATTTCTACCAAAAAAAGGAAATCCTATCTGCCCAATTAATTACCAAGTGATATTTTTAAGAGCCAAGTAAGTCATTCTACCCCTGTATTCTTCCCTTATATGACCCATCATCGACTGCAGTATAATTCCAAGTATATCAATCAACTGGAAAGGCCCCAAATATTTCCAAAGGAGAAAAGTAATGGCCTTGATCCCTTAACTGTTACAAAAGATTAATACATCTCTCCTTATACTCAATGCATTAACGACTGTTCTGATGTGAATTTTTGACCCAGGAAACTTCCTTCAGACTGATATGACATCACTTTGATATGACATCACTTGTCTTCATACTTCTCAACTTCTAAGTTTAAAAAATCTGTGCAAAGCAAAAAATAATATGTCAGAAAATCACATATTTTATGAAGAACAGAACAAAAATATAATACAAATATCTGGACATTCTGTGAAAATCTGGACAGTTGAGAGGAATGGTTTTTTTGCAGGCCATCCCAGTACCCACTGCATTTTCTGGCAATTTGCAATTAATTAAATTACATAATTTTCTTCTATTTTTCATTAGTAACCCACACATATCATCTCTGTCTGTACTTACTATGTCTTTCTTGTCTCACTAGTTCCATGGCAGTGAGTATGACCCTATATGATATTCAATATCTCCTTTTTTCAAAGTACAGATGCAAAGAAACTGCAATATTTCTTTACGCTATAGATTTTAGATTTACATCTTAGCCCAAACTGAACTCTAACACAACAGCAGCTATATCTAAAACCCCACCTAATTTGGTCACACCACAATCAACATAGGACCAGTTATACCTAACTGTACACCGTAGTCAATCTGCATTACAACTGACACGACCTGCTACATTAATCTCAACTGTTAGTCAATGCACAATGTAATCAGCACTTGACCTACTACCCTTAGTCTCACTTATAAGTTAACCCATGCCACCACCAGCAGAAGACCTGCTACTCATAACCACACCTCTTTATGCAATCGCACTGGAACTGCTACATTTCAGCCCCCTCCAAACATGCAAAGTGCATCACTACACTTAAAAATCTCCTAATTAGAATTCACTGCAGTCAGCACCAGATCCAAGTACATGCAGTCCATTTCATAGCCATCAAAGAAGTCATCAAATAATGTGTCCTCCCCTAATCCATTTTTTAGGCAGCATAAACTGCAGTCAAACACAGAACCTACCTATCCTTCCTATACCTGCTAGTACACAGTCTTGATACATGTAGCATGCCTGCTATGATAGAACCTATCTATAATTAGTATCGTCTGTCGTAACACAGCTTAGGTCTACTTAGTATATCTGCTATGATAGAACCTAGCCATACAGAGCATGTTTGTCATGACAGAACCTAGTTACACCTGCTATATCTGGTAGTATGTACTCTCGATACACATAGCATGCCTGCTATGATAGAATCTATCTATACTTAGCATTGTCTATTGTAACACAGCTTAGCTCTGCTTAGTATGTCTGCTAGTTATAGCTACTACACCTGTTAGTACACAGCCTAGATACATGTAGCATGTCTGCTATAACAGAAACTAGCCATACAGACTATGTTTGTCATGACAGAATTTAGTTATACCTACTAACTATATTTGGCATATATTATCAACTCGCATGCTCAGAAGAGCAAATGACAGATGATCGACCCCATGTAAGTGAAAGCTTACAAAGTTGAAACTTCAGAACAGTGATTATTTTCCAATGGAAACAATCGCTGTTCCGAAGCAAAAAAAAAAAAAAAACAGTAAAACATGACTTAATGTGGGGGGGGCTTTACCCCCCACCCCCCCACACTTAAATATATCAACTCCGAGATCGCACTACAGTGCTGAAAAGGCAAAGTAGCGAAAGCGGCCAAACAAATTCTTTCCCAGGGAAAGAATTTGCTGAAAAGCCACTTCGCTATTTTGCCTTTTCGTGCTTTACTGTTCGACAAAGACGCATTCGACAACCTGCAACTATGACGGCATAATAGGGAAGCACTATATCTTTTAACTCACAGTATAGATACATGTAGCATGTCTGCTATGACAGAAGCATTCTATATCTTCAATACCTGTTAGTGCATAGTCTAGATACATGTAACATGTCTGCTATGGCAGAACCTTTCTATATCTTCGATATCTGTTACTGCATAGTCTAGATACATGTAACATGTCTACTATGATAGAACCTTTCTATATCTTCATACCTGTTAGTGCATAGTCCAGATACATGTAACATGTATGGTATGACAGAACTAGCTGTACTTAGTATGTCTCTCATGACAGATGTTATCTTTATTTAGTATGTCTGTTATGATGGAACTAAACTATACCTAGTGTTTCTGTCATGACAGACGTTAACTATGCCTAGTATGTCTGCTATGCAGTGGCGGCATATCTAGCAAATGTTTGAGCAGAATTTTTAACCCCCCCCCTTGTGAATCATGAAATGCAACAAAATAATGGCCAGTAAGGGGCAAGCTAGGAGTAGTGATGAAATCCGCAAAAGACTCAGCCATCCTAGAGAAAGTCTTGTCCCAAACAAATAACTAGTGCCAGAATCATGGACTAAAGCTAAATGTCAAAAATGCATTATCATCTCCTTTGGAAAGTTGAGTATGACATTGCACATCCTTAAGAGCTGGGTCTATATCAGAACATCAAATGATTAAAATCGTGAATGCTCTAAAGAGTGAAAATGCAGGACCTCAAACTCATTATTCCCCGCTAAATATATATCCCAACTCCAAGATCGCACTACAGTGGGGAAAGGGCAAATATTCCAATCTTTACTGTACTGCAGTCTCAAAAAAAGCACTTTGAGGTCCGGCATTTTCGCTCTTTAGAGTGTTCATGATTTCAGTCATTCGATGTTCTGATAGACCCTTAAGACCTGACCCAGTAGTTTGAGACTTGGTAATTTATGTGGATAGTTGACCCAAAATTGTATTAGGAACAGATGAAGATGAAGCAAACATAAGGGCATTCTGCAAAATCTGGAACAATTTCAACTTGGTTTGACAAATGCAGCACACAGATAGATAGAGAGAGAGAGAGAGAGAGAGAGAGAGAGAGTAAAGATTGCATTATACTTCAAACAAATGCACACTAGTTATGTAAAGGCAGACTATAAACTAAGCAAACAATAGGAGAGTAATTTGCAGACCAAGCAAATACAAGAACATTCTGTAAAATTGGGGATAGTTTCAACTGTGTTTCATATAATATTCCAATCTATTTCATACACATGCACACTAGCCATTAATGCCAGCCTTTAAACTGATCACCAGTTATTTCATCAACAACACAGCTAGCCAGCCCCCAAGAAATAAAAACATAAATATTTCAATTTATTTCTCACAAATGTGCACTAGCCAGCCCTTAATACCACACATTATGCTGGGCAAATAAAGAGGATAAGTTCTCATAACACAGCTAGCCACCCCCATACAAAAAAAAATGATTTTATTTCACACAAATGCACACTAGCTAGCCTTTACAAAATTATGAAAAAGAAAAAGTTAATACCACCCCCCCCCAAAAAAAAAAAAATGCATAAACATTCAGATTTATTCACACAAATACACCTTAATGGTGGAATTTTAACTGACTAAGTGAAAAGGACAAGTTATATTCATCCATAGCACAGCTGGCCAACCCCCAGGACAAAAAAGGATAAAAATATTCCAGTTTCTTAACAGAAATATTTACTTGTCAATCTTAATGGTATGATTTATGCTGAACAAATGAAAGGGCAAGTAACTTTAAGCCACAGCCCAGGTAGCTACCCCCACCCCACCCATTAAACAAATGTACACACACACACACACACACACACACACACACACACACACACACACACACACACACACACACACACACACACTAGCTTAGTAACCATTCCCCCTCCCCCTCTCTAAAAATAAGAAACAAAAGTTGGTTATCTCCACATTAAAAAATGCTTACCTTTAGTCCATTACTCCACAATGCCCTGGATGATTCACTTGCTGTGATTAATCCAGCTTGCTGGGTTCAATTAAACAAAAAAAAAAACTTTCCTACTGCCAAACTGTGTACTGCATTGTGTTACTGTACAACGAGAATGCTGTTATTAATTTTAAAAATAACCACAGTTAATTCCAGTCTAGTCTGTAATTCCTTCAGCGTGTCCTCCTATCTTGTACCATGTTTTCACGCACAGACACATGGGCACATGGATACTTGCAAGAAGAAGAAATAAAATGTTTACTTCAGAACTGGATTATAGTCAAATGGGGTCCTAGGCAGGCTAATGGATCAGGCCCTCTACACACACACACAAATACACACACACACACACACACACACACACACACACACACACACACACACACACACACACACACACATACACACACACACACACACACACACACACACACACAGCTCTATTACTTGCCTATTTCTTCCCACTTGTCATAAACACTGTCCAAACCTCTCAGTGTGCACACAATTTTCTTCTTTACTTCTACAAATTTTACAGATACTTGAATTTAATTTAAAACTTTTATTTCAAGTTTTATAGCACAAACACTAATAGACATTTGGTAAGCAAAACAATACAGTGTCACAATGAAAACAGACTTAGCTTTAATAGTAAAATTCTCTGCCATTGAAAAGCACAGCCATTGAAACAGCAATGAAACCCACATTCAAAGAAAATGTATCTGGCCAGTAGCAAATAATTTTACCTTTTGGGTGTTTTTAAACCATAGACCCCTTGCACACATTTTTTGGAGATTGCAACATGTATTTGTTCTTTGATTCACAATTTTGATTGTATTAAATTATATTCCTTCTATAATATAGAACCATTTGTTAGAGTGTGTTTTAAATTTGTAGTTTTGAACATTTTCCAGTAAGCAATGAAACAAAATCTATGACCCAATAATGACAGAACATTTCAACCATAAAAGGCCACTGGAATTTCTGTCATTACATCCACCAATATCAGTCAACATACACAATTTCTGCAGAAGTAAAAGTAATTTGAATAATTCCACATTAAAGAGATCTGTAACTAATGAAGAGGTTGCTACTAGCAAACAACTTTATATTTCCATGTTTCATCTACAAATTCAGTGTCTGCTGCCCTCGAAGAATAAATTGCATGTTACAGTAAAAAAAATGGTAAGCTGATAATATTGCAATAGAGAATGGATGGCAAACCGACAACAGGTTCATAGTTACAAAGGACTGTAGCATCCCCTCCCCCCTTAAACTACAACACAGTATCAGCAATCCATCTACGTGTTGTGGGAGTAGAACCCACAGCCTCCTGCATCAAAAAAGCAAGTATGCTACCTGTTATACCATGATCATTTGGTAAAAAAACAGATGCATATTGAAAACAAACATAGCATTAGCAGCAGTAAATCTCTTTTCCCCTGAAGCTCACTATTTCTTGAAAATGCACTGAAGCTTACAATTTCTTTCAAATGCACTAAAACTAAATTCCTTGAAAATGCATCAAAAACTCATTTGTTACAGTTGGAGAAAAGGACTCAGGCTTTTGTGTCCTTTAACAAAGGTACAGGGTTTGAGCATAAGGACATTTGTTAACCTGGATAGCTTTCAAATGTCTCACATTTCTGGTCTGTTCCTCACAAAATTTGGGATTTTCTGGTAAATCACTGAGTATTGAAGTTTCTAAATAATGGCATACATTTCAGTTTCATAGGTTCACAGGTTTACAAAAGGTTACTAGGCTAATGGTCCTAGAGCCCTTACAAGCCTAGCCATATTTATTCTGAGCTGCTCCAATTGACAGTGGTTAGGTGAGTGAAGTTCGTGGAGGCAAGGATTTATGGCAGTTAATAATTACTTCCTCTGTACAGGAGGGACATGGGCCCCACCCCATGAATGAATTTTACAGTCACCCATCCACTGATCTCGGTTGCATTTGAAGAGGGTCAGGGAGGGGCTCTGTTTCACATGAATTGGAAGCTTGTTCCAGTGAAGTGGCAGTCTCTAGGAGATGCATCTATCTCTCCAGCATGATCTGTTCATGTCACAGGCTAGATTAAGATCCCTGGAGTGAGTGACCCTCATTCAGTTTGATTTATGAATGTGAAACATTTCAATAAAGGCCAGGTCAGAGACTGCCCTGTAAGCCAGGCACAGGTCACCCCTTAGCAACCTGTAGAAGACAGAATACAGTGACAGGGTTTTCAGTCTTTCTGCATAAGGCTGTTTTGTGTACCCTGTAATTTCTTGGTGAGAAATCTCTGTGTTCTCTTCAATTGTTGCAGGTGTCTGGTGAGGAAAATTCAAAAAGGAGCATTGTACTCAATTACTGGTCAGATGAGGGCCACGTATTATGGAATTTTAACATTCTTAAATCTAGATGAGATGGCTTTACTTATAAGATGTACCACATAGAAGGATTTACTTACAACTGTTGGTACAAGGTGACCAAAGTTCATGTTGCTATCAAACTTTATACCCAGATCACATACCACTGCATCTACACTTAGAGAGGTGCTGTCCATAATGTAATTAGCAGGGATGTCAGCTTTACCAGATGGAATAATAAAGCATTTTTTGCATTTAGCTTTAATCTATGGCTTTGGCACCAAATATTTGTTTGTGTTAACCCTTGATGCAGTGTATTAACAGTGTTGGAACTCAGTGATTGCTCCCAATTTGCAATCATCGGCGAACTTGGTCTGCCACAGGCCATCCAAGTTTGCCTGAACTTCTGAGAAAAACATTTCAAACAGCAAGGGACTCAGCACAGAACCCTGTGGTACACCATGCATGTGTCCAGTAAGTGAGCCAGTTGGCTATCCATTTAGTAATGTAGGGGTTAATTCCCAATTGGGATAGTTTCTCTACAACACCTGAGTGGGGTATTGTGTCAGATGCCTTGGCTAGGTGAAGATAGGCAGTATGTACTGTCTTTACATTGTACAGGGCCTTAGTGACTTTCTCAAAGAAGTAAACCATGTTTAACAGGCATGATCTACCTTTAACAAATCCAAACTGGTTGGCTCCAGACTTTGTAGATTACATATATCCTTTTTAATAAGGTCCATAATGGTTCTTTCCATGGCCTTGCAGATGAGGCTAGTCAAGCTTACGGGACTATTATTCCCAGGGCCGGTTGATGGTCTCTCTTAATGCGAAGGGATTACTGTTGCTGCCCTCCATTCCACCATAACATAGTCAGTTCACAATCTGTGGTTAAGCAAGGATCCAAGTGAGGCTGCTAAGTCCTGTTTTAAGTTGTTTAAAAGGCAACCTGGGATGCTGTCTGTTCCCATTGATACCATCTTACTGGCCTTGGAGAGCACTGAGATGACCTGCTCTTTTGAGAAATAGGCCAAGGAATGATGTCAGGTATACTTTAGGGGATGACTGAAGGGGACATAGGGATGAAGTTTACTTCATATCTGTCAGTTAGCAGGTTGGCTATTACCTCCAGCTGAGCATGGGTAGTGTCATCCATAATCAGTTCAGCTCATAGCTGAGTATTTTCTTTTAGACTTTGGACATAATTTAAGAATGCCTTGTGGTTATCCTTAGCTAGGGAGGCTATTTTTGCTTTGTAATTAGCTTTGGAGGACTTGACGAGATCTCTCATTTTATTTACTTAAGCTAGAGAAGGGTTTCTTACTCTGCTGAGCAGGTTCCCTATTCTTCCTGCCCATTAGTTTCTTTCTCTTGTTGTATAGCTGGTTTATACCAGGGGTCCTCCAGGATGGTTTGTTTCTTGAAAGACCTGGTTGAATCCAGTCAGGTACTGATGATTCTATACAACTGTGTACATCATTATACCGGGCATCGGTGTACACCTCTTCATAGGACTTTGTGTGATCTGCACTCAATGGTGTTTTGAAACTTCTTACACCATCACTTAGTAGCAGAAAGTTTGTCTTTGAAAAATTCTTAAGCATTTTAGAGCTTGATGGGATATTCGGTCTCATAATTACATTAAATGAGACTGATTTATGGTCCAATCTTACCAGGGAGGACATCACGTGGGTGGGTGTAATGATCTCCCGGGTTAGTGAGTACTATGTCCAGAATATTTGAGCCTCTTGTGGGTGTGATGACTAGCTGTTCCAGACCATTTGCACTGACAAAGTCCAAGGATCTCTGAGCCTGCATGTTTGTGGTAGTGTATGTTTCCCCTTTGATGGTAGTATAATTAAAATCACCCACAACTGAGGTGTTGGACCACATGGCAAGTAACACCAGTAAGTCCAGGTATGTAGTATGCTTTTGCTGTTTTATGGTGGGAACCTATAGCTAGCTATGATGTTGTAGGAGGCTTTGCCTATAGTTAATTGGACATGGAGTAGCTCATGAGAGAGTTATACTGTTTGACCAGTCTTGAGGTGTACTTATCCTTAATGAAGATGGATACACCTTCTCCTTCGGTTCTTTCATGTTCAGGTTGTGGTTTGAACATATACCCAGGTTGTGGTTTGAACATATACCCAGTTACAGTTGTCTTGTTAAATACCACTGTCTTTCTAGTTGCCTGCCTCTTATATTAATCTGACCATATATCTCATTTCCTCTCTACTTTCACTGGCTTGTGTGAGTAATCACAAAATCATTATTTTTGAAATCCCCCCCCTTCAACTATTTAAATTTATTGGTCTACTGTATTCCATAGTACCAGAATACAAAAGTGACCACTCCTTTCAACCCATCTTGCTGTTTTACAAATAGTAACTCTCCACTAAACCTTAACTTTTTAAACAGGTAAAACTTAAGTTACCTACTTTCACATCTAACTTCTCTAGTGCACACTGCAGTGTGCATTTTTTTCATCTTACCTTTAAGCATCCCTGTTACTAGCACTTTCTCTAATACCTGCTGGAAAGTACTAGGAAGCCTTAAACTGATACAAGCACTCAACTCTCCTTGTTAATAAGGAGAAATTAATAGTAGGCACTAAACAGCCTATAATTGCAAAGTACCTTGCTAAGGTAAGGGAAAACAGCTTCTGTACCTTACAAAAAAAAAAAAAAAAAAAAAAAAGCACCAAACCAGGCATGTCCAAGGGTCAGCTTCCTGTGATTTCTCCTCTCCACCTGGTGAATCTGGGCATACTGGGGCAATGCAGCAATTGCCTCATGTACACAGACAACCCTCTCCTCCTACCACCCAACACTACAACCTGTGAGAGATGCACTTACATAGACAAAATGGAAGCAAAGCTCTCTCCACCCAAGATTGTGCTAAACAGTCAAGAGGAGAAGGTTAACACCCACACCACACCTCAAGCAACACATAGCCCTTCTAAACCAACACCACCAACACCCACATATAGCAACACTAAATCCACATATGCAGAGGCCCTTAACTGTAACCTGGCCAAGCAACAAGAACCTCTGAAGCTGAAACGCAAACAAACACCGATCACAACCAAAGTGTCACATAGTCCACAACACCAGTGTGCCACCCAGCAACAGCCCCTAAGGCAAGACAATGTACCTAACACTTTAGTCATAGGTGACTCTATAGTCCGGCACACTAATGTCCCTCTCACCAGGTTGAACAAGGAGAAAATTACAGTCAGCTGCCTGTCAGGTGCCAGGATCTGCCACATAATGCATGCACTCAAGTCACTCCATAACATATACAAATATAACTCTGTCATTGTCCATGTTGGAGTGAATGACTTGAGATGTACCTCCCTGGACTACATGAAAAGAGACATGGAAGAGCTCTCGGATCATGCTGCCCAGGGAAGTATGACCCTAGCCCTGAGTAGCATCCTGCCTTCGCCCAGAATTATACCACAATATAAGGACAAAACGATTGACTTCAACAATTGGCTAAGCTTCTGGTGTCATTCAAAGGGGATCCATTATCTGTCTGCCTGGGATGACATGATTGACAGACCACGATGCTTTCCAGAGATGGTCTGCACCTGTTGCCCCTGGGATTCAGGTTACTGGCTAAGGCTCTTGCCACCCCTATAGTGCCTTTTTTAGGCAAAAATGGAGAACATCGATATCTGTGCAGTATGTCAAAGGAAAAATATACTTTAAAAATGATCAAAACACGGTAGGTTCAGGTTAAGGCACTTTAATCTTGCAGCAAGGAGACAAAAACGTGCTAATACAGAGTTTGTCTAACTAGAAAGAGGAAATGCTTACATTTTTATACACTTTCTAATAAGACATTGCCTACCAAGCTGGCGTAGTGAATCACAAGTTCTGTCATCATCATTTAGTAATAATTGTTTTAACAATATTCTGCTGATTTATCAATTTTTGTGAGAAACTTCCTAAGGAAAACAACGTGGCCTTGGCTACCACTGGTTAGATATATGCAATGTTACCATTCAAGGTACTATGGCTAATTCAAGCACAAAGCAAGTAGTTCATTTCTTCAACAATCCTTTGTCTATATTATCTCTAAACTTCTGCAGCTGCACATGTTCTCATACTTCGAACAGAGCTGATTGTTTAAAATCATTACATTTACAAGATATAACATTGTTCATTCATTCTCTCCTGACCTAGCAGATAACCACCTGCTTCTCAAGTACATTTCCAAAAGGCATAAACATGAATATTGCTGTGCTAGTAATTATTAGGTCAGAGGGCATCTTGCAAGTTTCAGAAAGCACACTGCAGTTTCAAAAGCATCTTTTCAGTCTCATATGAAACTCAATTTATATATAAAACAGTGCATATAAAATAGAATGAAAAACGTGTTAACTTATTTAGCTTCTAATTAGCATTAAGCATACACACATTAATACATATTTTTCTGACATTTCCCCCCTGTTAATACTTTTTTAATTCTATTTTCAAAAGAATAAACAGTTTGCCTCTTTTCCTAACCTCTTCCATTCAGGATTTGCAGTTAAGAAAGTCATTCAGTTTAAACTTATGAAAGTGTTTCACATTCTAACAATTCTTCAAGCTCAGTACTTTGATACATAGTCTCAGAAACTGATATATCTATAAAGTCTTTGATTAACTTTTTCATGCATGGGATACCACAACAAATACAAGCTCCTATTAGGAGCAATCCCACACAAATGGCAATCAAGATGTTCATTAGGATGGAACCCCACCCCCCAAGCAAATTCTGGAAAAAGTCCGTCAGAGGGTTTGGGCCTGGCTTGGTCATGGCTGACACTTGCTGTATCACCTCAAGGTGGTCATTTATCTCATGTTGATGATCTGGTATATACGCACAGCACTCTTCTTTGATTAAAATGCATGTCCCACCC
Source organism: Protopterus annectens (assembly GCF_019279795.1). Classification (NCBI taxonomy): domain Eukaryota; kingdom Metazoa; phylum Chordata; order Ceratodontiformes; family Protopteridae; genus Protopterus; species Protopterus annectens. The sequence goes on from NC_056743.1 coordinate 1,454,329,266, forward strand.
CTCACCGCTAGGGTGAAATCAAGAGCCATTCGGTTCTGGAGCACTACAGTCCTCGTAGTATTCAGTTCATCAGTTATCAGTTCAACAGCAGAAAAAGTTGCATTACTCATTACTTTGAGAAGTTTGGACAGTTTTCACAGCTCCCAAATTGATTTCACTGTGCCATATGCAGGTAATATGCCTGCCCACGATATAACAGCATCACTCAAGTCCATATGCGTCAGTTTGGTACCCACAGTATGATGGTCTTTCCAGCCTGCCTCGATCTGTCCCACTGGATTTTCAGGCTTTTTGACAGCTTTCTTGGTCACATCTCGGGTATTTCGAATATTACCCTGAGGCAAAACTGCAGTGTGTCGTATGGCCGGGACCAGGTACCCCAAAAAACAACTACCGGACCAATTCTCAGATAACCATTTATATGCTTTTTTACCACATACAAAATAACAATCCTCTACCTTAGTAGTTACTTTGTTACAAAATGGCTGCCCTGCATGAAACATTTTCCTATTTATTACAGATAGTTGTTTAAAAAGTACAGGATTACATTGCACTTGGTCAATACTCTTATGCATGGACTCAAGAAATGAGTCATAATTTGAACTACAAGTTCCACCCATTTTGTTTGCTTTGGTATAACATTTATAATGTACAGCCACATAACACTTGCTCCAACCCACTTGAATTGTGTCATTCTTATAAAAACATACAATTCCCTTTTGTGTTACAGGCAAATACAGTGCTACCTTATCATATGTTTTAATAGCTACTGTGTCATAAACCAAATTTTCCCAGGTCTCATTGACCCCTAGGGGGACTGCAGTCATTAATAACCCCCCATATGCTGTTAGTATGGCTGTGCAAATCCAGCAGTTCAAAACATTGAAAGTCTCAGCATACACACGTGTAATTGCCTGATAAGTGTTAACGTTTGGGTGCCAGTCTATGTTCGGCTCATCACGTTTAATCAGTTCAACGTTTGTGGCAGGAAAAAGGAAAGGCCACAACAAAAAGAACAATGTTATCAGTATAGCTACCAGAATAATCATGCAAGTTTTCTGAGGTTGTTCTGTGTCTCTATTCGCTCTATACCTGGTCATTTTGTTCTCGTTGTACAACAGTAACAAGGTTTTTGTCCAGGTCAAAGTTCTTAACCAGTTACAGTGTGTCAAATGAATCCAGGATGCTCGCTCTGCGATCTTGACTGCAGTGGGTGTCGACAGTAGTACCTGGTACGGCCCTTCCCACTTTGGAGAACTCCAGTTTTTTCTCTTCACCACCTTCACCCAGACCCATGCGCCTGGGGCTACTGCTGCTTCCGATGGTTTTGTTTGCTCTTTATCTGAAACAGAATTTAACTGCAAAAGTTTGTTATTCAAAAATCGCCTCATATACCCTGCAAGTGAACTGTCAGCATCCTGCTCTGCAGACATGAGAGGTTTCCATTGAGGTGTATAATATGCCCTCCCAAACAGAACTTCAAAAGGAGTTAACCCTTTTGCATTCGGAACAGTTCTCATGCTGAACAGTGCCAGAGGTAAACAGTGCACCCAGTTCTTTTGTGTCTCACTAATCAATTTTCTAAGTTTATTCTTCAACACCCCATTATGCCTCTCTACTAATCCTGCAGATTGGGGGTGGTATGCACAATGGTTTTTCAGCGATATCCCGAAATAGCGACTAAGTTGTCACTATAAATTTTTTCCGGTATGCCAAATCTAGGAATAATTTCTTTAACAAGGACTTTTGCAACAGTAGCTGCATCTGGATTTTTAGTTGGAAAAGCTTCCACCCATTTGGAAAACATATCTATAATGACAAGGCAGTACTTCTTATTTTCGCATTTGTTCAGTTCTATAAAATCCATACAAATAGTATGAAATGGATACGGTGGTATAGGGAAACTCCCTTGCTTAGGTTTCAATGCCCCTTGTGCATGATGCTTGTTACAGACATGGCATGCTGCACAAAAATATTTTGTGTAATTTGTAAATCCATACATTGTAAACACTCGATTCACTAACTGTACCATCCCCCCTGTTGAGACATGGCTCTGCCCATGGCTCAACAAAGCTGCATATCTAAACAAGTTAGATGGTAAGATTGGTTTATTTTCTTTGGAGATGTACAGTCCCTTCTCAAGGATTGCTCATAGTTTTATCCACTTTTGTTTTTCTACATTTGTAGTAAGTGTCTGCATTGTTTTTAACATTTCTAAGTCTAGAATCTCAGATGGTTGTAATTCCTCACTCAAAAGAAAAACTTCTGAAGTTGAAGCTGCTTGTTTTGCAGCTGTATCAGCCCTTGCATTACCTTTTGAAATTCTATCATGTTGCTTGGTATGAGCTACGCATTTGCAAATAGCTACTTTTTGAGGTAACTGAATAGAGTCTAACAAATCTAAAATAAATTGCGCATGGTTAATTGGCTTACCAGTACATGTTATCATTCCTCTATTCTTCCACTGTTGTGCAAAAACATATACAGTAGAAAAAGCATACTGACTGTCAGTAAAAATGTTCACTTTCTTACCTTTTGCTAAGGTACTTGCCCTCGGCAAGGCAATCAATTCTGCTGCTTGTGCAGATAAGATGTGTGGTAAAGACTTTGCTTCTAAAATCTCGGTATCAGAAACTACTACATACCCCACTAGATTCTGTCCTGTAGTACCCCTCCTGCACGAGCCGTCCACATAGTATGTCACCTCGGCATCATCCAAGGGAACATCTGTAAGGTCTTTTCTAGGTAATGCCTTTTGCTCAATCTCCTGCAGGCAGTAGTGTGGTTTGCCATCTGCAGGGGTTGGGAGCAAGGTTGACGGATTCAAAGTAGTGCATCGTTCAATTGTCATATGAGGTTGGCTCAACAATATAGTCATACAGGAAATATGTCTAACAGGAGAAAGATGTGCTACTTTTTCTTGCAGTAAAATAATCGCGACTGCATGAAGCACTCTCAATGTGAGAGGGTGGAACAATACTACTGAGGCTGAAGCCTGCACTGCCATTGCAGCTGCGACTACTGCTTGTACACAGTGGGGCAAGGATCACGCCACTGGGTCTAGCTGTGATGAATAGTAAGCTATGGGGCGTTGTTTGTCCCCATGCTGTTATGTTAACACTGATGTCATATAACCTTGCTTACAGTCTACAGTTTGGAAAAATCGCTTATTATAGTTTGGTAATCCTAAAACTAAGGAAGAAGCTAGCAGTTGTTTCAGTTTGCAGAAAGCTGATTCTGCTTCTGGTGTCCACTGTAATAAATTCTGTGCTGCCATCGGCTTTTTGAATATCAAATTAGTCAGCGAAGCAGACTCCAAAGCATAGTTTGGTATCCAACTCCGACAAAAGTTAATAGTACTCAGGAAGGACATCATTTCCTTCTTGGTAGTTGGTCTAGGTGCTTGTAATATTGCTGTTTTTCTGTCTTCATCTAATATTCTACCTTCTTTGGATATTACATATCCCAGGTATTTAACCTGTTTTTTCCAAAGTTGCAGTTTGTTTTTGTTTACCTTGTGTCCTTGAGTAGCTAAAAATTGTAATAATGCTATGGTATCCTCTCTGCATTCTTGCTGGGTGGGGGCTGCCAGCAGAATGTCGTCTACATAAAGTAAAATCTGACTACCTTTCTGTGGGATAAATCCCCCAGGTTACTTGCCATTTCTTGTGCGAATATTGTTGGACTTTCACAATATCCCTGTGGTAGTCTCGTTTATGTATACCGTTTCCCCTGAAATGTAAATGCAAACCAATGTTGACTGTCTGGGTGTATCGGTATTGAGAAAAATGCATTGCTAATATCTACCACAGAAAAATACTTCTGTTGAGGTTTCAAATCATTCAATAAAGTGTGTGGATCTGGCACCGTTGGTGCCCTGGGTATAACTGCATCATTTACAGCTTGTAAATCTTGGACCGTATGCCATTCCCCGTTTGCTTTCCTAACAGGAAATAAGGGTGTATTACACGGTGAATCAGGAGATTCTATTAAGACTCCTTCCTTAAGTAAAGCTGCTATTATAGGTTTGATTCCTATTTCTGCATCCTTCCTTAAGGGATACTGTCTCTTTTGAGGTCTAAATGCTGAGTTTGGCGTAATAGTCACTGGTCCTGCTCTATGAATAAGTCCTACATCTGATTTTCCTGTTGACCAGAGAGTCTCTGGTATGTCTCGTAAGGCCTCTTCCTCTTCCTCTAGTAAGAGTGCTACTCAGCTGTCCTCACTTACCTGTGAGTGCACAGCTGGGTGTGTCTGTGTTATCCAATTTAATTTCTGCTTTTGTACCCCTTGTTCAGATAGTTCTAACTCTGTGTTTCCCACCTTGTGACTTTTTCTCCTAGGTCTGCCCTCTTCAAATTTCTATCTTTAGTTAAGCTTACATGTGGTTATCGATTAGATTTGTAAAGTGCTAGAAATTCCTAGGGCAATGAACAGCTTACTACACTGTTTCCTTCTGTGTCCCAGTACAAATTTCGTAATACTAACCTATTAGCATGGTTTCTAAACAGTTCTTGCTCATATTCTTTATCAGGTCCTGGCGCGTTACAGTAATATAAAGTGCAATGCAACAAATGCTGTTTATCAGTGTCAAGGGAGGGGGATTTACTGATGGCTACGTTCATCAGTTCTTTGGTTACTGCCCCTGGACCAGTCGTAACTAAGTCCTGGCTGTACCAGCAAAATGTTTCACCCTCCGGTCGCACTACAAAAGTATCCATTTGTCGCTGTGCTTCCATACCCTGCATAGCTGGAACTTTGGCTATGCCAAATATCTGCATTAAGTCTCTGCCCAAGAGATTCACTGGGCATTTTGCAGAAACAACAATTTTGCTTTTCTGGGTCATCCCTGAAACAAGGTCAGTTATTGCTATGTTGTGGGAGAGTGGCTCCCGATACAGCTGTCCATTAGCTGCTTTCACTAATATGTAGTCTAGTGATTCTGAATTTTCTGGTAGTTTGGAAGGATGTATCAGGGTCCGTGAAGCCCCTGAGTCACACAGAAATTTGACTTCCCTCCCCTCTACCAGAAGTGTAACTTCCGGTTTTGTGTCTGCTAAGTAGAGCTCTAAGCTCAATAAGGCTAAGTCCAAAATTTCATTTTCTTCATTATCTATGAATTCATGTACATCCTCTATTTCTTCTGTCACATCCTCTACTCTTGCTATCACATTTGCATTTGTCTTTTCTTGTTTATTTCTATCCAGTGATTCTTGACTATCATATACTCATTCCTCACCCTCCTTATCTTCCGTGATTACCTTCTTATTTAGCCTGCAATCCCTTGGCAAATGTCCCTTTTTCCCGCATTTGAAACATTCACCCCTTTTCTTTCTTTCTTCAAAGTCTTCTGATCGTTTATCAGATTGTTTGTTTCCCTGGATATTTTTCTTACCCTTCTTCCCAGTTTGTACTAGAAAGACTTCTGATCCATCTTCTACTGCAAATACTTGAGTTTTCTTTTTCTTTTTGCTATTAAAATGCCTCTCGGCATGTCTTGCATATTCAAGTAAAGACTGTAATCTACTTGTACGATGATCTACCATGTGCTTTGTAATAAAGCTGCTAATGGGTGCAATACTGCCTTTTAAGAATGCATTCTTTAGCTGTTGCTCATATGGGGAATCATGTGTTTGATCTTCAGGTACCTGCATTCCACAATGGTTATTAAAACATTCTAATAATCTGGCATAATATCTATCAACAGTTTCACCTTCTTATTGTATGCACTGATTAATGCAAGTCCAATCAGCCCTAGGCTTCCATTTCTCAGAGATTCGGTCTGTCAAACCTTTCACTCTGTTGTCCAGTTCTGCGTTACTATGTGGGAGTGGCCTAAGCTCTGCATCACGGGGATTCCAGTTGCCACTGATCATGTGCCAATCTGGACATACAATTTGTCTAACTACTTTCTCTACTTCTTCTCCTTTCAAATGGTAACTTAACCTCATGCCCTGTAAGTCTTCTAAGAATTTTCTAAAATTAACTTTTGGATGGGGGAATTCCCTCTGTGGCTTCCCAGATGTCTTCCGGTGTCCACGGTCTATATACTAGAAGAGTCGGATCCTGTCCTGCCTGTGGATTTGGTACTTCTATGAGTGGACATATTTCTTCCTCACTCATAGCTTGTGAATTTCTATTTATTTCATATAATTCAATATCCCCTCTCAAGTTGCGTGTTCGAGACCTGGTCTCGATAGGATCCCTGACAAACGGTTTTGATTTTGCAGGAACAGCTGGATATAGCGGAGGTGGATCAGCTTGTCCACTCGCTTAATATTCCGGTAAAGGATGCGGAGGGGGCAGAGGAGGGGCTGTCACTATTACCAAGTTATTGTCTTCTTTATCTAAGAACATTGCTTTTGAATTTTTAATCTTTTGTTCCCTGCGATTTGCTTCCTCAAGCTACCTGTGTGCCTGAGGGACTCCTAATTGTTGTTGCTTCTTTAGCTGACCTTTAGCGTCTGTTTTAAGTTGTCTAACAAGTTTAATAAGTGAAAATTTATCTAAGTTACCATCAAGTTTGTATTTATCAACCCATTTTGTATAATACTTAACATTATCGGCACGCTGTAATTGCATGTATTTCGCATCTTCGGTTAGGGGCGGGTCTCGGGAACTTTTTGTGCACTGATTTCCCATGTTGCCTTAACTAAGTTAAAAATTGTTACGTAACCCTTTTTATCACGTGGTACCACGATTTCACACTTTTTCACAGTTTATCTGGAATCTACCTATTCTGTTTCCCTGATCTATGACAAGACAGCAATCTTTTTTGTCCCTGATCTGCACATGCAAATCTCCCTGACAAAACAGTACTGTAACAAGTCCCTGATCTAAATCCGAAAAAAGGTAAATTCCTCCTTACCTGACCCTCCATGAGTTGATCCACCGGAACGTTGACTCGTCCTCCAATCCCAGATCAGAAACAGTGGCTGGCCTCTTTCGAACGACAGTTCAGTCGGAGGTCTTTCAAAACAGAAGAGCCCATGTGGCCACTTCTCCATACGGGTACATGCCACCGGGCCCAATTCTGACCTGGGCCTAGAGTGAGAGGTACTTTCCGGTCCGAAGGACCAAACCGTCAAAGGAAAAATATACTTTAAAAATTATCAAAACATGGTAGGTTCAGGTTAAGGCACTTTAATCTTGCAGCAAGGAGACAAAAACGTGCTAATACAGAGTTTGTCTAACTAGAAACAGGAAATACTTACATTTTTATACACTTTCTAATAAGGCATTGCCTACTAAGCTGACGTAGTGAATCACAAGTTCTGTCATCATCATTTAGTAATAATTGTTTTAACAATATTCTGCTGATTTATCAATTTTTGTGAGAAACTTCGTAAGGAAAACAACGTTGCCTTGACTACCACTGGTTAGATGTATGCAATGTTACCATTCAAGGTACTATGGCTAATTCAAGCACAAAGCAAGTAGTTAATTTCTCTAACAATCCTTTGTCTATATTATCTCTAAACTTCTGCAGCTGCACATGTTCTCATACTTCGAACAGAGCTGATTGTTTAAAATCATTACATTTACAGGATACAGCACTGTTCATTCATTCTCTCCTGACCTAGCAGATAACCACCTGCTTCTCAAGTACATTTCCAAAAGGCATAAACATGAACATTGCTGTGCTAGCAATTACTAGGTCAGAGGGCATCTTGCAAGTTTCAGAAAGCACACTGTAGTTTTAAAAGCATCTTTTCAGTCTCATATGAAACTCAATTTATATATAAAGCAGTGCATATAAAATAGAATGAAAAATGTGTTAACTTATTTAGCTTCTAATTAGCATTAAGCATACACACATTAATACATATTTTTCTGACACAGTAACTGAGACCTGGTTCAAGGCTCCAGAGAGCACCCCTGCAATACCAGGCTACAACTCTTCCCACACTTTTTGGCCACCAAACCAGGACTGAAACACTAAAGGTGGAGAAGTGTCAATATTCACCAAGGATATTCACACCACCAGGCTAGTTGCCCAACACAATGCGTCTGAAATTCTCCAGGTGCAACTAACACTAGGTAAGACTGCAATCCAAATTGTAGCTTGCTACAGATCCCCCACCATACCCCAAGATTCTCACTACACCTTTCTAAACATACTGGAAAATATTACGATAGAGCTAAACACCCTAATAACTGGGTGATTTTAACGACCCTGCCATTAACTGGGAAAACTACTCATGTACCAACACCTTTGCACAACGGTTCTTGGAATTCATAAATTCAAACACCCTGGATCAACTAATCCATAGTCCCACCAGGGGCTCTAATATCCTAGACCTGGTCATTACCAACATGTGAAATCGATGCTCCACACTTATGGTCACCCCCTCATTAGTCAGGTTTGACCATAAGCTAATCACCCTTAACATCCACATCCCACCCCCACTCCCCAGTAAGGCAACCTCCATAAAAAAGTCTCCAAACCCAACTTCATGCTACTCAAGACAGAAGTGACAAACTTCATGACACCCATGCAGACGGGAACTGAAAGTTCAACTGCTGAATCCTACACTAAGGTACTGTACAAGCACATCCACTCATGCATGAATCGTGCCATCCCAAATAGAACCAAGATGCTCTCATCTAAAAAATGGAAGCCAATCTGGTGGTCCCCTGCCATAAACAAACTTTACAACAAAAGGAAGAAACTGTTGCAGAAAAGAGGAAAATCCCAAGATGCAAAAAACTCCCTTACCAGCCTCAGTAAGAAAGTGAGATCCCTCATAAAATCCACCAAAGCTAGTTATGAAAATAAAATTGCCAAAGATTCCAAAGACAACCACAAGGCATTCTATAACTATGTCAAGAATCTAAATGGCAATGCTCATATCTCCTCTGAGCTAAAACAGAACGGCTATTAAATATACTGATCCCAAGGATATTGCCAATATCCTGGCAGATTGATTCAGTGCCAACTTCACCCCCTCTCACCCCCTAAATGGCCCATCTCAATACTGGAAGATTGCCAAATTCCAGTAATAACGGCCACACAGGTAAAAAACACACTCTCCAAAGCTAAGAATACAGCATCCATGGGACCAGATGACATCCTGGGCTGTGTACTACGTGAACTACAATATGAACTGGCACCTCACCTAAGTGTCATGTTTAATCATAGCCTCACCTCAGTTTTCGTGCCCACTGAGTGGCGCAGAGCTACAGTTATCCCACTCTACAAGGGGGGATCCACCTTGGATCCCAGAAACTACCTTCCCGTCAGTCTGACAAGCCTTATCTGCAAGGCCATGAAGAGTATTTTCATGGAACTTATAAACAAAGACATTGGCAACCTTCAAACACTGGATCCCACCCAGTTTGGGTTCGTGAAGGGCCGATCTTATCTCCTGAACCTGATTGACTTCTTCGAATCAGTCTCCAGAGCCAAGGACAAGGGTAAGGTGGTCCACACAGCCTATCTAGACCTTGCCAAGGCCTTTGACACCATCCCCCACTCTGGAATCATAGATAAACTTACTAAACTGGGCATTAATCCCTACATCACCCAATGGGTTGCTAACTGGCTTACTGACAGAACCCACACTGTAAAGGTAGCCGACTCCAAATCCAGCTCCAGACAGGTGACAAGTGGAGTACCTCAGGGTTCAGTCCTGGGACTGTTCTTGTTTGGCATCTACTTTTCTGAAGTACAGGCCAACACTAAGGGAGTCTGGCTAACAAAGTTCGCAGATGACTGCAAACTGAGAGCCACTATTGAATCCCCAAATGATGTGGATACTCTACAAAAGGGCCTTACAGAAACAGATGCTTGGTGCCAGAGCCATGGGCTCAAGCTCAATGCCAAGAAATGTATAGCTATCCCCTTTGGGAAAAAAACATGTATCCGTGAATTACCATATAGGTGGCAGTACACTAAACACCGAAAGTGTGATAAGAGACTTAGGGACACAGGTGGACAGTGGTCTCACCTTCGATAACCACATTGCCACAACAGTCAGGAAATCCTTCTATAGTGTGATATTCTGTGGAACAAAGGAAATCCTTCTATGAGGAACACCTCATCACTAAGGGCTTTTCATCCAGAAAAAAGGAGGTCATTGTCCCACTAAACTCATCCCTCATTAGACTCATTATAGAATACAACACCCCATTTGGTATCTACCTCTCAGGACATCTGCAACAACTGGAAAGGCCGCAGAAATACCTCACTAAAAGAATCACAGGCCTAAAGCAGATGCCCTACGCTGACCGCCTTAAAAAACTCCAGCTATACTCTGTTGCATATAATCTAGTCAGAGGCGATCTCTGCTTAACATACAAGGCCATGTCAAATCCAGAGCTGTGGGACATGCTAACTTAAAGAAATCCCAAACCCTCAGAGCCACATGCTCCAGGGATCTAAACCTTGTCATCACAAAAAGCAAAACATGCTGGAGGGATAGGTTCCTGACCCAGAGACTCTCCAGACTCGGGATCAGATTGCCCATACATGTCAAGCAGAGTGCCTCTTTGGCCCTCTTCAAAAGGAACCTTGACGATTGGATGGGAGAAAGGAAATTTACCCCAGGGATCACGTCAGTCACCCTGGTAGACAGGGGTCCAGGGAAGTAAATAGTGTGGGAAGAAATAGCCAAGGAATTGTTATGGCTAGGCTTGTATAGGCCCGAGGGCTGATAGCCTAGTACCAACCTATGAACCTATGAACCTATGGAAGACATTGTAGCCCTGCATGGGTGAGGTGCTTTCCACCCCTTTGAAACATGTCAAGGTGACTGCACAGATGTCAGTATCTTCCAAAGTGAAGAGCACTTCCAGGGAGTGCAATTTCTTGTTTAGACTCCTTGCAGATAGCAGCAGCACCTTTAGTTTATCTAGGGAGGATTTTGTTATATTGCGAGGTTGGTTATACTGACACTGCCTTAAATAGGCACAATAGGGGTGGCCTGCCTTTTCCACTTTCCAAAAGCCTAGAGAAAAGAGGTGCAGACCATCTCCAGCAAAGCAATATGGCCTGTTGACCATGTCTTCCCAGGCTGGCAGATATTGGATCCCCTTGGACTGACACCAGAAGTTAAGCCAATTGTTAAGGTCAATCGTTTTTTGTTTGTATTGTGGCATCATCCTTGTAGAAGGTAGAAGTCTTCTTAAGGCTAGGTTATACCAGGCTGTTACACATAATCTAAAAGCTTAGTCATATCTCTCTTCATATAGTCCAGTGAGGTATATCTGATCTGAAGTCATTCACCTCACATGGACTATGACGGACTCACATTGGTACTTGTTGTTGAGTGACTTGAGTGCTTGAATGACTTGATGGATCCTGGCACCTGACATACAGCTAACTGTAACCCGCTACTTATCCAGCCTGGTGAGGGGAACATCCATGTTTCTCACAATGGAGTCACTTATAACATATGTTAGGTTTTGTGGTGTTACACCTTATGGGCTTATTTGTTGAGACACGTGTGTGTGTGTGTGTGTGTGTGTGTGTGTGTGTGTGTGTGTGTGTGTGTGTGTGTGTGTTTTGTTATGTGTTGTGGTTCCTTTTGCATTATGTGTGTAGGTGGTTTCCATTTTGGAGGCCTTTGATCTTTTGGTAAGTTACTAATGAGTGCCTCCGCATATGTAGGTTTATGTGTTATATCCTTATTTAGTGTGGGAAGTGTTTGTGTGTTGACACCCTGTTTGGCATTTGATTTGCCTTATCTGAGAGTCTTGCTTCCAGTTTCATACTGTAATTACATCTCTCACGCAAAGTATTTGTTTGTTTCAGGAGTAAGTAGCAGTTAGTACACATGAGATAATTGCTACATTACCTCCAGATGCCCATATCTATCAGGCTGACCAGAGAAATGACTGGAAACTGTCCATCCATGATAGCAGGCTCTTATTTTATGTTTTATTAGGAGGGGAATAGGTTAATTGGACAGGACTGTGTTGGTAGTGCCGAGACTACAAGAGGGTCTATACTTTGTGTAGAATATGTTTCAGACTTTATGTTGATCATAAAATTTATGCTAACACAAATCATTTTATTCTAGCAATTGTTTAAGTTTATAAGAGCAATATTTAAAATATGTCTCCATTTTTGGGCCTTTTTCCCCACATTATTTTGGGTTTTATCCAGATTTGAGAGGTAGTCTAGCTAGCTAATTAACTAGCTAACTCACACACACACGTATACTTGTATTGAAATTCCATGCGGAACAGATAAATTGCAGAACAGTGGAATGCCATAAAGGAGTATGCAACAGGTGCATGCTTCATGGTATGCAGGGATGCACAGACAGAGCATTCTTAAAGAAGAACAACCTTAAAGGATCCATCTTTAGTTTTAGTTTAAGATTTTCACATTTTAAATGTGAAAAGCCTTTAAAAGCATGACTGCACCCCTTTACTGGTTGCACTGGGGGCAGACTGTCCCCTCCTCCTGCACCTCATTAGTATACCTCTGCTGCTCTGACAGAACCTAGTATGTCTGCTATGATTGAAACCAACTGTACCGAGTATGTCTGTCATGACAGAAGTTAGCTGTAGCTAGTATGTCTGCAATGATAGAACTTATCTATACAAAGTACGTATGTCATAACAGAACCTGATTATACCTAGTATATCTGTCCTGACAGAACCTAGCTATACTCAAGTATGTCTGCTGTGATACAACCTAGCTATATGAACTGTGTCTGTTATGACAGAATATCACTACACCTACTATGAAAATCAGGTATAAGTCTAAACCTCACAGAAGAATAACGAAAATTACAGCCAGCCCCAGTACAGCAAAACAGTTCCACTTTAAACAGCATTTAGTGAACATTACTTTGCCCTTTCACCACAACTGTGTAGCTGTTGAGTTAGGGGGGTGGAGGGGGTCTTGTCCCTGAAAAAAAAAACTTTGGTTTGTGAAAGTTGTTTTCAGTTGACCAGTCTTGTTGCATCTGTGATTAGGACTTGGTATATTTGCCATTAGCGAGGTGACACGAATCCTAATCTGCTGCAAGTTGCTCTCGAAGCGAGAATACAGCAGCATCCATATATCGAATCTTTTCCACCAGATTTTAAGCATTCTGTCGCTATCTCTTAACCTAAGAAAACCTCTCCCAAGGGCTACAAAGATTATAGTGATAAATGCCTATCACTAAGCCTTCTCTCATCAAGGGCCTACCACCAGGAACCATCTACCTAATGAAATCAGAACACTGGCTATATTACACAAATTCAAAATGTCACCGTGTAAGCGCCTTATCAATAAAACCAAATGTTTTTGCTTTAGAGAAAATTTTATTTGTTTATTTATTTGTTTATTTCTTATTTGTACTGCATTTTTTGACTGAGAAAGCCCAAATGGGCAGAAACTCCTTTTCAGCTGGGGCCAGGGGAGAAAAGAGTCAGAAGTTACATTGAATACATTAATGAGTACATCTCAGTAATTCTGTTAGAAACATTGCACAGCAATACATATGATGTTTCAATATACTTAGAATAACAATTCAAATACTAATATAAAAACACACATCCAATTGATAGAAAAACATAGGACATTCAGGAATAAATTCATAGCATAATATTCAGTTAGAAGACAGCATGGTGTTGCACAGAATATTCAGAAAAAAAATGTAGGCTCCATCACATAGGATATGATACAAATGGTTAACAAGTCACTACTCAGGTGGTACTTCAGTCTCTAATGAATCATTTTTTTTAGTGAACCACTCAGCCTTGAAAACACGTGTTGTTTGCCTATAGTATACATATAGCTATTTTTTGCATTATTTCTTGGTGCAGATATTGTAAGCTTTATAATGTTCCTAAGTAATTGTATTTCACATGTAACTCTTCAATGCTCAATTGCATTGATCAATGGAATGGTATGATATGTCTTTATATAAATGATTCATTGTTCACTTCAATGGCATGATTTTTACTCTCTGATTAATTACTCAATGTAACTTTGCAATGTATATTCCCTTTTCAATTGAATTTATGTGTTATTAACTTCATTGTGAGCCTAAGTCGTAGCTGAAAAATGTCAGTAGACTAGCCGACTTACCCAGTGAACAAACTGAAAATAAATACAATGGAGATGAGTATCACATCACATCAGGACCAGAGCTGTCCTACAAAACTTAAGTAACCAGAAAATCCAGGATAAATCAAGGTTTATAGTTATATGTATGTATTCATTCATATATATATATATATATATATATATATATATATATATATATATATATGGGTCTACTGTTCTTAATCAAAAAAACTCTTCTTCAAAACAGAACAGTAGACCCACACTTACGCGAATGTGCACTTCACCTATAGTGCACTTTTGCGAAGAATGGTTCAAAAAACCGTTAAGGAACACAGGCACCGAAGCACACTACAGTGGGGAAAGGGAATTTATCTGTTTCCCCACTGTAGTGAGATCTCAGAGTTGGTATATTTAAGTGGGGGGGGGGGCACTGCCTCCCCACATGGGGGGTGCAGAGGGGCATGCCCCCTGCAAAAACATTGTTTATGTTTTCCTGATTGGTTCGTTGAACTGATCTTCACGGATGTGCACTTTCGGTGAAGTGCACATTCGAGTAAGTGTGGGTCTACTGTTCTTTTTCGAAAAAGTGTTTTTTCGATCAAGAACACTAGACCCATATATATATATATATATATATATATATATATATATATATATATATATATATATATAAATATATATAAATATATATATATATATATATATATATATATATATATATATATATATAGATACACACATAGACATATATGAATATATATATATATATATATATATATGTATATATATATATATATATATATGTATATATATATATATATATATATATATATAGATTATATATATATATATATATATATATATATATATATATATATATATATACAGATATAGATATACACACACACACACACACACACACATAAAACCTCATGATGGGTATGGATGCAACATATTACTGCAGACCAAGGTTACATCGTGCATCCTGGACACAGGTGTTTTCCAAAGCACATCAGGTAAAACTAGG